>NC_041711.1:13552593-13915093 GCF_900700375.1 Denticeps clupeoides
TCCATGTGGGCATGACGCGGCGGGTGAACGGAGAGGAGGACGAAGAGTGACGAGGAATGAAGGACGCTTTCACCTGACATCACGGAACAGGGGTTTAATGGTGAATCACAGGACAGGGGAGACATCCGAGACGTAGACACTGGTGAACACGGAACATAACGTTAAAGACCTGACAGCGGACAGAAACGAACAGGGCAGCTTTATACAATTAACACAGGTGAGAACGATTAGGGAACATTACACAGGACCCCCATTTCGGACCGGATCCTGACAGAATCCCCCCTTTTATGGCACGACACCTGGCGGGCCAGATGAAGCAGTCCATGAAGGAGGGGGGAAAAGTCCATACACAGAGTCTGAATGGTTCGAGTGGACAGGAGGAATCGAACGGAATCGACTCCAGGAGAGAAAAGATGATGAACAGGGAGGAATGATAAATGACTGAATGACTGAATGAATGGTCCAGTATTCATGATGGACGAGCGGCGGTTCTCCAGTGCAGACGGCTTCGGGCCAGTTTGGTACCGGCACCTCGTCCGCCATCCGCATGCGTCCGGCGCTCCCTGTCAGTCTCCGCTCGCCCCCGCTGAATGGCCGCTCCTCACCTTCAACGCCGCCAGACACGGGACTGAGAGGCAGGGGTCGGGACCCTGCTGAACATGAAGCCATGGAAGGCCAGGGACAAGGAAGCTGGCGGCGTCCTCACGGCGAGTCCTGACGCAGCCCCGGAATGAAGGACGCTTTCACCTGACATCACGGAACAGGGGTTTAATGGTGAATCACAGGACAGGGGAGACATCCGAGACGTAGACACTGGTGAACATGGAACATAACGTTAAAGACCTGACAGCGGACAGAAACGAACAGGGCAGCTTTATACATTTGACACAGGTGAAAACGATTAGGGAACATTTCACAGGACAACAATGAAACTCCGGTCCGGATCCTGGACCGGAGTAACCCCCATTTCGGACCGGATCCTGACAAAATGTAAATGTACACACCCATACAATTAGGGTTTAAAAACTGTGGCCTACTGGACATCACATGGATGGAAAGGAACACGATTGGCCAGAATGAGGGAGAAGCGGGGGTGCAATCTGTGAATCATAAGGCTCCTCCCAATTAAAACTTCTTAAAGATCTTGAAGATCACTTAAGGTAATAAAACTGTGTAATTCATTACTAGGAACACACATATGCTCCATGACCATAACAGAACTGCTCTGCCCTGCGTGTAATAAGGGTATAACGTTGGGTATAATAGCCTGGAGCTTTATTTTTTGTGAAAGAGAGACTTTGTTCACTCATTACAGAGACCATCGCTGCTGTTGTGTCTCTAATGTTTCATTTAACTTCAATGCCGGGATGAAATCCAGATAGTGACACTTTAATGAGCTCCTCTAGTCCGCTTTTGTTTGTTCGGGAGCACCATACCAAGCGTCGCCCCACCTGTAGGAGACTTTAACACACCATGGTCCTCCATCCTCGATAATCCTTCACTGGGGAGGCTTTGATTTTGGAGCTGCAGAAAATAAACCCGCGTTGCCTCCTGATCAATCCCCTGATACTTTTTTAATCGCTGCTTGCGTCGCGTTATTGACCCACTTTGTCAAACAACCAGCCAATTAGTGAGGCTGAGAGGCGGTCAATGGCTTAGTGGGCACGGCTGGGCCGGCACACGTCTGATGCGGACTCCCTCGGCCGGGCACAGCACCGCCTGCAGGCCTATTAACCCCTGTTGCTGAGGGCCACACCGATCGACTCCCGCATTTCAGTCCCAATTACTCTCAAAATACAATTTCTGTAGAACGCATTACGATAATCCAATCTTTTATACTAACTGAGGTTCTAACAAAGTTAGAACACTTTTTTTTTTTATTTTTAACTACATGAAGAGAAGCGTTCAACAGCCGGGAAGTTTCTTAATGTGCCAGAGACTGCATCAGTCTCTTATGGACAGAATAAAATGACTCGCTGCATCTGGACCAATTGGAGGACAGCTGGCTGAATTGTGTTATATGTGTGTGTTTGAGGAGGGTAGAGACGGGTTTGGATGACTGGCTGAGCTGTAGACGCTGCGTGCAATTTATGAAAGGACACCGCATCCCTTCATGGATCACTGGCAGCTGTCTGGCAATTTCTGAACTGAAACGGCACTTTAAACATGAAATGCTTTTTTTTTAAGCCTTTGTAAAAAGTTTCTCGTCGTCGTCTGAGAAGATTAAATCCTCCTAGTCACATTAGCATCCTTGTGCCATATATACCCACACTTAACGCTGTTTTGGTGGTATGATCTGTGTGATGGAGACATCGTAGTCACATGGACACGTTGTACTTTGCCTGTTAATTTTTTTTTCCCCTCTTGAGTTTGCACAGATAAGCTTCACAGAGATGGAGCACACAGGAGTTCAAGCAGATAGAAAGAATAAAAAAAAAACTTTATTTAGGTATAGTGTTTATTTATTTATTTATTTTGTATTCCTTTCATTCCTTTCAAGGCTCCCTTAGGGAAAAAATGTGCTGCTTGCGTTCTACAAAACGAGATGAGTGAATTAAAATGAAACCAGAGGCTTTTGTAATGCAATTCAGGTTTTTTTTCCTGTTCACTTTTTTTTTTTTTTACTCTAAGCAAAAATGCACTTTTGACTCCTCTGCATCACACATGCCTGCCCCTTCATCTTGGCCTCCACAAAAGGCTGCTTTGCTCTGTAAATTTGCACCACCAGAAATCCCTGTGTTAATTTCTTTTGGAACCTCTCCTGCATAAATTATTGGCAGCAGATCTTCACCAGAAGCTCGATGTTGGTTTGCAACGTTCACCTCTGACGTGTGACCCGTGTCGTACGGCCAGCAGCGAGAGGCAGGCAGCGTGGGAGTGTGTTGGGCCAGCGAAAGGCTGTCAGAGAGGGTGGAGGAGTCCATCCTGTGACTGGGAAAACACCAAATCTAATCCAGAGCAGTGAGGTTTAAATCAAATAAGCTTCGAGCCAAGAGGAGAGGAGAGTAAAGTAGAGACCCTGTGTGTGAAATCTTTACATGTAAATGTGTCTTGTGCTGGACTGAATGTGTGAAACTATGCCAGGATACATCTTTCAGGAGGAATGTTCCTCCCCTAACATTGGTTGCCAATGTATTTCTCGCTTTGAATTCGATGCTGAAATGAGACTTTATTCTGAATGCGTTCAGTGCAGTATATGGTTGTGTACGGACATTTTCTCAAAGATTCATGGGTCAAAAGAAGTGGCCATTTACATTTTGTGTGTGTAAGAGAAGGCAGATCTGACCACCCAGTCTGATACAGGATGGGTTGTACCTTTTGTTCTATAGAAAAATAAGTAAACTGTCAAAATTTCAGATATTCAATTTGGAGCTAGTGTCAGCAGCAGTAATAGCTGCAGATTTGGCCGGTGACCTTGGTGGCCGCAAGGCAGTAACTTCAATCTGAAGTGCAACCATGGCTTTTCAGATAAAGCGTTTCCAGATATCAGCAGAGAAAGCTGTCACTGCTTGAATACGACACTGATGGAAAGACAACATGGGAGGCTGCTCCTACCAGTGAGAACATGAAGCCAAATCTGCTGTCTTGATGATGTGGGTGCAACGTGCCAGCAGAAATGCAGCATGCAGGTTTAAAAACTTTAGATCATGGAAATGGAGGCCATTGAGATGTGCGGATTTTAAAAAAAGTATACTGCAGCCAACCAGCAAAAAGCACTAGACCTGTGGTGACTTCATAAAAAAAAAAAAGAATAAAACTGATTGTAGTAAAATAAAAAATATATAAAAAAAGCTACAATTTTGTTCTGATTTGTAGGACTACAATACATGTCTCCAAAATCAATGGCCAATTCAGATAATTGACAAAAACCATGTCTGTGGTTAACTCTGACGTAAAAATACCTTCATGTTTTGTTGTGTGGTATAATACATTTATTGTCTGTGGCATTTCCCAGAATTCTTTCCTTTCTGATTCACAAATTAGTATGTTCTACAAATAATGAAAAGATTTATCGCTTACAAGATAAATTGATTTCACCATGTCTGTCAAACATTGTTCACTTTTTCCACCAATGAAATTCTCATACATCAAGTTCTAAAGTGAATACAGTGAATAGCTCATGGTCAGCCTACTTATATATTCCATTAAACTCGAATATGCCACATACTGAGAAATAGATAAAAACATCCATTCATAGTATTACAAAAGAAATGGCATGTTTTCACTAATAACATCTGCATGCTCATAAGAGAGCTAGCAAAACAAAAATCACTTGCACAAAGCCGCTTTTCTCGTGATATTTGCAGCATTTCAATGAATTCTTTTATGTGCTTGATTAATGTCAACCAACGTTGCTTCTGTTCCAGTAAAGCTAATTATAACCAGACATTTTTCCCAGAGATGAATACTCGCAGCACGCTGTTGTTCCAAAGAAGATTAAATTAAATCTGTGTTTTTGGTCAATTTCTTAAGATAATTCCTTCTCCTGTCCTCCTTTTGTCTTCTTCACCTGGAATTGCTGTCATAGCTGTCAAGAGTTTTCTCTCCTGACTTTGAATGTTGACTTATAAGATCGGAATTGGAATGTTGGATCATAGCTGTCGGTAACTTTTTTGAAACAGGCTCTGAATCTCGACTAATTTGTCAACTGTCACTTAATCCAGACTGAATCTGAAGGCACATTTTTGTCTTTTGCAGATGATGAAGTTTGCCTGGGACAATTACAAGCACTATGCCTGGGGGAAGAACGAACTGCGACCTCTTACCAGGAATGGCCACATTGGCACCATGTTCGGTGAGTCTGTTAATTAGCTGTTGACTTCATAGACTGAAAGCTTCTGTTTTAGCACCGTTTATATTGTATAGGAAGTTATACTCTTTGAATTACAAAGTGTACAGTTTTCACTATTTATATTTATTAATATACTTAATATATTTTCTGAGGTAGTTCATGGATTTTGTGAGAAACAGAAACATTCCTTGATACTTTAAATCATTGTTGAAGAATCAGAATCAGCCTGAACTATTGATTTGCTTCCATATTCTCCAGATATATTTTTTGATTGTTCTTGATATGTTGAAAACTATGGAAGATTTTAAGCACAAGAATTCAAATGGCAATTCATTTGGTAATTGTCTATTCAATATTCAATTTAAGCACTTAATTTGATATTACATTTTGCAATATGTAATTAAATGTGCAAAGTTGCAATAGGTAATTAAGAAAGCAAACCTTCATTCATTTTTTGAATAAAAAAGTATTTTGAATAAAAAATAGAATAACAATTAATTGAATTGCGTCCCATTCCATTTTGCCATGGGTTTTCTGCACATTTATACAAATGGTAAGTCAATATCCAAAGTGCGGATGCAGTCCTTTATTATTTTCAAAAAGTTTGGCATTTCGCATTGCACTTCGTATTGCAATTAGTTCTGCAAATCAGTTTGTAAATCCTTTTGAAAACCCATGGCAAAACAGAATGCAATTCACTGAATTATTATTATATTAACTAAGGATTGCATCAGCACTTTGCAGTTTGCAGATTGCCAATTGCAAAATGTGGTATCAAATTGCCAAATAAATTTCCATTATAATTTTTGTACTTATAATCTTCCATAAAAAACAAGGGATTTTTAATGAACAAAAAACACAGGAGCAAACAAAGCAAAGCACCACAGCAAAATGTGGGGTTAACTGGGGTCTACTTTCTTAAATCTACGTTCCATTTAGCCCAAACTAACGAACGTGCACTTGTGGGTTACCAGGTAGCACCAATTCTCTGATTAATGGTCCTCATAATCCACACTTCACAGTATCATGCAAGATCTGTGTTTAGAACAGCACCAACCAGGACTCTAGTTTATGATCCACTGTGAGGGCATATTTTACTTGATTTTTATACATCTACTGTCTGCCATGTTGAAATATTGATGCTGCTTACGAATAGTCAGACTTTCATTCATTTGATCCCTCTGTCATCATCTCTTCATTGAAGAGACTGATGTATGGTACCAGGTCTAGTTGGAGCTTCCTGATGGTGAACATACAAACAAGTTGTCAGGTCTATATGTTTTGTACCACCCCCTTTTGGTCACTCAAAGCTATTATTCCAGAATACAGAATAATAACTCAAATACTGGTAATATCACACATTAGAAATCCAATTTAAATGTTGGCTTGTTTGAACACAGTTTCATCAATAATCTGATCATTGTTCAATACTAAATGATTTTATGACATTTTTTATTGTATTTATTTGGCATTTTCCACACTGAACATTCAGTTTGAACCCATTCCTATTTGTAATACCTATTTGCCTCTTAATTTATGGTGATTGTGCTAGTCCATTGGACTATTGGTCATGGTCAGAAGACCTGTCCATGATAACATCTCAAACCAGAAGTGGCCTTCATGATGACTTGGCTGAGAATGGCTGCAGTTTATTCAGCCGTGTTTCTCCTCATCTCTGTCCCCTTCACTCTCCAGTTCACCTTTACTTGTCCCATCATGCTTGCGCTTTTAATTGCTGCTACTATCTCCACACTGCAATTAACCGCAATTAGCCAGAAATGCATGCAGTAGAGATCTGCCGATACTGGGCACAGCGTGGTGTGTGAATCTGTCACTATGGTGTCCAGTCCAGGGAGAGAGGAGGGCTTACTTCCACATCCCATATTGCTAATCTGATAAGCAAATGGCAAGCTAGTTTATTCAGGTTGTGTGTGTGTGTGTGTGTGTGTGTGTGTGTGCGTGTGTCTGTGTAAAACATCTGGATTAGAGTGGTGAGTGTCAAGCTATTTCCTGAATGCCACAGAAACAAGCCAGGTATGAAATTGGATGTAGTGTTCTTTAATTTAATCCCACGACTAAACAGGGACCAGGGAGATTGGATGTGCATCCAGCTCGCTTGTAGAAGCGCATGTATGTGTACTCAAAGTCACCGGAACGTCCCGCCCTCGTCACACAGCATCGCCCCCACCCCCCTATTGAGGGGAGGAGGACGACTCTGCCAATTCCTGATTTGGTCACCCCGGCCCCTTCTACCTTTAAATCACTTTCTGATGCCCCCGTACATTTAGTTCTAATTAAATTCACATAGCCACTGCGGTGTCTCCTGTTTCACCAAAAAGAGGAGATGCTGGATTGTCCTTGACCTTGACAAATGGATGTGGAGTTTCAGCATTTCTTATTTATTTTACGTATATTAATTTAAAAGAATGAGTTATGAATCTAGTAGTATTTGCAGATCAGTTCCTACTGAACCAAATGAGAGATTCCTAAGATGGACATGAACTAATGTAGGTCACTCTGGCAAATGCTGTAAATGAAAATGTTGCTATCATCACAGCTCCAAGAAACAAGTGTTATTGTGCAGAAGTAATGCATGTACACCGAAGAACAGGTGGATGTTTTGGATGGGAACATGAAGTAAAAGGACCATGTCTGCCATCAAAATGTCTCATCTGTCTCCTAACCAAGTTGTGTTTGTGTCTAGTATATTATTCCACACACTGTTTACCTTTAACAACTGCTCTTTGTGTACCATGGTGCTTTGAATTCGAGTTAGGCCCAGCCCGACAGAATTTGGCCAAGCCTGACAAGCACAGCTTTTTAAAAGCTCCAGGCTGTTTGGGGGGGCTGACCAACCCGCTTTGTACGCTACCAGCGCTAGACAAAGAAGGAAAGGAAACGAGTGAGTTAGATGTAAATATGTTGCAGTTTATTGTAGGTGGGCGGTTAGGCATTGTCTCCGTTGCGTGGTGCCAGCGAATAAGAGCAGGCGCATTCTCGTTAGTAAGTTAGTAAAAAGTATACCAGCTCATACAAATTAAACACTCTTATTCCGGCCAGAATGAGTGACGAGCGCGTCTAATTCCCGGTTCGCCGAAAGTGTGAATGCTTTATGTCATTGATGAGCCATTTATAATAATTTTAGCATCATTTATTCACGGTCAAAATGTTTCCACACCTCAGACTTTGCTTTTATTGAGGCTAGCATTCGTTTTACCTCCTCAGCAGCCGAGCCTGGCACAAGCACGACCTGCTGGGTCCTAAATGTCATGAGACTTTAGAAGTGCTTTCAGTTTTGTGCATCATAATATCAGAATACAATGAATGTTCCCAAGACAATTCATCAAATTCCAGACCAAATTCAGAAGGCATTTCATCTAATGCTCTGAGCCAGAGCGGAAGCGTCCTGAAGATGGGAAGTTTTGTGTGTGTGTGGGCCGTGTGCAGGTTTCAGGGAACCGGAGCTCGCTGACTCTTGATCTGGAAGCCGTGGGTGGATGGGATGTGGACACTGCACTGTGCATTTTCTAATTACCGCTGCCTCTAATTACCACATTTGTATGGAGTGGGCATAACAGATGCATTAGCGGCTCCGGGCGCGGGTTAAGTGTGTGTGGAGGCTGGGCCCTTGTGTGGGAGTCGCCCCTGCTTTTAAATATGCAGATAAAGAAAGACTGTGCAATACTGCTAAACAGTCTTTTTTTTTTTTCATATCAAATGGATTTTATGAGGAATCCGGACATCATTCATCTTCTGTAGCTGATAAATCGAGCCACTTACCTCCCCATTCCAGATAAAGCATTAGAGACGCGAGTCTATTGTGGAGCGGCGGCACAAGAGAGATTCATAATTCCATAGTCTGACAGACCTTGAGAATATTGATCATTTCAGATGCTCAGGATGTTGGAGGGAAATGGTGCCTTCTTTTCTGGGCACTTAAATGGTGCAACAAGCAGCTGGCAAGCTGGTTGCATTTCATGGACATTTTAGGGCCAGATGTGTTGCATTGAAGATGACGGAAGGACAGGCCTGAGGATGCTATGGATGATCTATCCTTTGTGACTGACTGAATGAACATTTCCTGGAGGATGTGCGATGTAATTCTCTGCATTTGTTCCATTTTTCAAATGTAAAACAGTGTAGACTGAAATCACACACACACAAGTCGATGATATAATAGCCTTACACATGTAATCCTTGTGAAATAAATGCATATTTAGTAGGACATATTGAAAGAGCCAGCAGCTCTGTAGTATGTAGTTGATTGTGAGATTTCTATCATTTTATCTGAGCGCAGCCACCCAAAAGGCCTTGGGGTGCTGTCAGGCATGTAAATGATGAGGGAAGGGGGTTGGTTGTAAAACCGAGCGAGTTCAGACAAGATCACCAAAGGTTTCCCTTACTGACATAACTGAGCATATGCTACGTAGTTCAGGAGAGCTCGAGCATGCAAGCGAGCAAACATTCTGGACATAAATCAATTAATTATATACACTAAAAGTAGCCATGACTCTCATGCAGCAGGGAAAGTTAACATACCAATCATATAATATCTACTATGATGTCATTAATTTAGATTTAGATTTATGGCTGTTAATGACTTTTATTTTTTGTGGAATAAATAATGATAGCCTTAATAGCGCCACGCTCTACGTGTCTCCATTTCAGTTAATGTCAATTAGTTGCATTACAGATTCATCATCATTTTTATCATCTCCCAGCAGATGAAATCCAGGAGATGGTGTTCGTCATCTGTATAGATATTTAGTGGCGGTCTTGTGTTTGAGAGGTTAATGGCTTTGGCAGCCTAATTTCTACCCTTTTCTACTGCTGTTGAGGTTTTACCGATTAGCCATTTTCCCCTTGGGCCAGTAACTCTTATACAAGCAATTTGTGACATAAAAGTCAATACAGTTTTGGCCCTGTATGCTGTACTGTTTTAAAATGCTGGTAACTACAATACCACACACACACATATTACATTTTGCTTTAAGATCTCTGTGTACACTGTACACCTGCGCTGGGAAAGTCAATGGCATAAAGCCTCATCACAGCCCAAAAAGCATGAAAAACACTTGCCAAAACCGCCGGGCCCAGATTCCTGATTACATTTCCAAATTTCCCTGCTGCTTCGGGAAGGATGAGAGGATATGAGGGTGCATGAGAATGAAGATGACATCACTGCTGCAAAAAAGGCCTGGGGGGGTCGCGGTAGGGGTTGAGCGAGGAGAGCAGCTGGCCTGGAATCTGTGGCGTGGTAAAGGGCTATTCGCCGGGCAGTTAGGATAAAAATGGTAAAGAGCTCCAGCGCCACGCTTCATAATAAAGGAAATGTCAGGAAAAGCACTTGAGCTCATTAAACGGTTTGAGCCTGTTTGGCTTTTCGGTCCGTTCTCTGGCACCCTGCTTTCACCGCGGCGATTGCAGGCTTAATAACAGTAACAGCCCGGCTCCCGCTTTGTGTGCAGCTTCGCGTAGCTGGACTTGCGACGGCAATCATGCAATTAGTCACTCTGCAGGGTGTATGAGTGTGTGTGTGTGTGTGTGTGTCTCTGTGCCAGAATGAGAACATCTACGCCCCCTACTACTTTTTTTTTCATCTGTTTGAACAGATCGATAGAGCTTATAAACATTATAAATAGTTGCCTCAGGACTCTGGGACGCCTTCAGAGCGTCACCCGCTTCTGTCCTGCCGTCCTCGGCCTCGAGCCTTGCGCGTCTGATACAGGCTGAAGACAACAAGTCCATGCTGGACCGTCAACACACATCTGGTCACGTCTGGTCCTCATTTATCTTTGTGGGGCTGCAGGGGACTGCACTGGTTTTGGGGTGGTAAACATGGAACAGAAGGGGCCTCGGCACACCGGGGCTCTCTCTGAAGCGGTTGCTGTCAAAGCTGTATAGACGTAGCGAAAACAAATCTTTCCTTTGTTCTCTTTGCCATCCTTTTTTCTCCTTTTATATCTAGATATGTGCTGTTTTTGGTCTTTTCTTGTTGTTCCAAAGTTGATCCTTTTAACTTTAACCCCCGAGTGCCCAAGGCTGATCCTGCTGTGACACGCTTGAAAAATCTGTATGCAGGATCACAGTAGCTTTAAACTGCACTGCATCATCTGGGTGCTTTTTTATATAACGCAAACAATGCAGGCGACAGTATTTTGCTAAATACGGCCCAACTGTGCTTCCAATTTCAACATGCGTTTGAATGAAGGTACCAGTAGATCTAATAAGTAGCACCTCTACTCGCTCAGTCTTTCCATTTCAGCCCCAGTCCTGACCTGCAGCTTGGATTCATTCTGCATCGCTGTTGTTCAAAACAACATCCCTCAGCCATCACCTACAAAGGGACAATACCAAATTTAAAATGCACCCCTCTGAAGCAGAAAAGGCCCCGAATCTTGGCCAGGCTCCAGTCATGCCCTCATTCTCTTTGAACCAGGCCTTGAGGAAAGAAGGGTGAGTGGGCTGACCGGTGAGAAGGAGAGGGGGGAGTTCCTTTCAAGTCTTCCACATCACTCCATCATGCGCCTTTGGGCGCCTCCAAAAGCTTTCTTTCTCCCACCTTTGTCTGCAGAGCTGGAGGGAAACACAAAGGTGGAATTGGAACTTTCAAGGTCCCTCCAAGATCTCAGGCTTCTGCAAAGCAATAGGATTAGACAGGGCAAGGAAAAAGGCCTAAATAAAACAACAAAAAGGGACTCATTCAAATCTGCCAGGAAAAACAATTGCCGTGCTGAAAGGCAAGAAACCCCATCCTCCATAAAGAACAAGACTGATATGGTGTCACTCTGCATTCATTCAGGGTTAGTTTGAAAATTGTGGCCCTATTCCCGTATTACCGGGGTTGCACTGGATATTGAACCCTGATTGCCTGCTTGGTGTTCACTAACTTGCAATACGGGCCCCAGTGCAAAGAAGGAGGGACTTTGTTTCTAGCGTATTCCTTTTCCTGGAGAAGTTGGTAAGGAGTGAGCCTGCACCGGTCTCACTATTCGATTCGATTTTGATCATCAATGCACTGATTGTTTTGTATTTTTCTACATTACTTCATATTATGTTTTCAAATACATCAGTGAGATCAGAGCTCATCCACACGGACAGACAATTTTCTGCCGTTCGTGGCGTCAGGTGAGTGCGGACTGAACAGCAGTTGTTTTCTTGGCCAGCATTTCTGCCAAAATCCAGACAAACGTTAAACACCGACAAGCATTAAACAGCTTCAAACAAACATCAGAGAAATGCAAATCGAACGCACATAGCAAAACGCGTATGGGGTTCAGAGGGCGTTGACTGTGTGGTCGAGATCAGATCAGGCCGCCACAGTCACTACCGGCACTACTTTTTACCACCATCATTAGACAATCCCCAAACTTTGTCTTTATGATATAATTGATTATGTTATGCACTGGATTGATGCAGAATCCACATCTGCATTGTGAGGCATCAATTATGAGATTAATTTCAACACCACTAATGGATATGATGAAATGATAAAACTGTTTAAATTTAGATTCATGTCATAGTCATGAAATCATTCTTGCCATGTAACATATTGCAAAATACTGTTATGTGGTACTGTTGTACTGTTATATGAATGCCAATTTATAAAGCACTTGATAATACCTGAACTCTTACTGGATAATAGTGACTTGTTATCTTTAATCATTTAACATAATTAAACATGCCATTCACCTTGCTCGCCCACATCCCATCCTTATTCACCTTATTTTCCTGGTAAAGTTTGACATAGGGACTCAGGGATGCTGCTGCCTCAATCAAAATTGAGTAATCTATTCATGAAAACATAAATATTTGCAACAAATCATCCTTTGGCCCCGTTCCTGTGACCGCACCACTATAGTTCTCTGTGTTATTGATCCACTGATCCACTTTTTTTGCCTAAGCTGACTGTCTTCAGAGCACTGAGCTACCGTGACGTAGAGAATTGGGCCGTTTGAAAAAAACAAGAACATAGACCACCACCACTGCTCTTTATTATCCACGTTATGTATCAATTAGAGATGTTAGAGATCCAGAGATGTTACAGGCTTTATTCTTATATATCGGTATTATAAAGTGATGTTAGAGCTGACTGTTTCATGATCTAACATGTAGAAGATAAAAATGCTCACTTCTGCTGGACATTGATGCTGAGCATCCGTCTCGCTCCAGCCCTGGGTGGAATGTGTAATAGAATAGCGCAGCACATTTAAGATGGCTGGTGGAAAAGTGTCATGAGATGGACATTTATTGCAGCTTTTCAGTCTTAAAATGAAATATCTGATGAAATCATTCTAGTGTATTTTACTAAGGGGCACATATTACTTTGTAATGGAAAGACCAAAACGTATTTTTAGACATTGTTAAGGGAATGAGAGAGAGAGAGAGAGAGAGAGAGAATGCATTAGCAGACTGAGCCTCGCCTATCCCTGTACAATAAGCAGATATTGTCTTCCACGGTTCTTATCCTGTAACTGTAGATGTCTAATGGGACTGTCCACAGTGGAGACACTGCATTTCTCTGGCAGTAACACACATATACATACACACACTCCATTTCCCTTGCCCTTTATCTTACCACATTTATGTCCTTCATGGAGCCATTATCCCTCCATATCTTCCCTCCCTCTCTTGCTCACCTCCTCTCCCACTCCTGTCCCCCCAGGGACTCAATTACAGTGCGCCAGGTCACTGCTTCCTCCCCAAAAATCCTGCCAGAATGCAGATGTGGCCGCGGCGGCCAGCAGGCGGTGACCTTCTCCCCCCGTTTCTCTTCAGTGGCCGAAGGCACCATTAAAGCCAGATCCGTTTATCTACATAAGCCCACGTCTGTGACCGGGGCGGGGGTGGGGGCCTGTATGAGAAGGACCTCTGTAGGCAGCATTGGCCGGAGGCCTGGTCGAGTGGATCGATGGGCTGGATTTTATTTGACTATTTATGAGGGCAGTGTTTGTAAACTGAAACTTCCAGGCGGTAGGGCGTGAGGAGCCTTCATTAACTTTACATTCCTTTGATACACATTGTGTGAATTGGTAAGCGAACGGAAAATGAACTGATGAACTGGCATGAAGCAAAAGTTTGGGTTCCCAGCATAGTCAGTACATCCACTCCAGCTAAAAAGTCTTCCTGCTCTTCCTTACATTTACATTTACAGCATATATCAATTTATCAGATGCCCTTATCCAGAGTGACTTACAATGAGTAGTTACAGGGACAGTCCCCCCCGGAGCAATTTAGGGTTAAGTGTCTTGCTCAGGGACACAATGATAGTAAGTGGGATTTGAACCCGGGTCTTCTGGTTCATAGGCGAGTGTGTTACCCACTAGGCTAGTAAAAACATTGAACTTGCCTGGTTGTCTGGTTTCTGGCTGAACTGTCTAAGGATCTGGATAATAGGTCATGATTGGTAGGTTTGCTTTTAAATGTAGGTTAGTTGCCAGAGGGAAGATTTCAACATTTTATGGAATGGTTGTCATGACAACAAACAAGGGGAATGTGTGCGGTGGGAATACACAGATAGCAGGCCCAAGTGAAATATTGTGCTTTTATTTACAGTGAGTAGTGAACAACCAACCCAACCTAAAGTGCTGTATACAACAACAACACACCATGAAAGGACAGACTATACACATACACAATAAAGCCACAACTAACCACTCTAATCACTAACACACAACAAAGGCTTATCTCAAACTCTCCTCTCGATTGCTCCTCCTCCAGCTCCACAACAATGAGCCTTGCCTGGTGGTTGGAATGGTCCTTAAATGCTCCCTTGGCCTGTGCGTTGATTGGCTGGCAGCTGATGAAGGAATTGGTGGGCGGAACCATAATCCAAATCTCCGCCCAGCAGACAGCTTAAAAGGAAAACATGCACAAACACAGAGCACCCCAAACCATTCTACGGCCCAAAGGACATAACACTAAACCAAATAACTCATTCATGTTAATTTCACATGGGGTGTGGGTGCTCACACTACTGGTACATGTCGCAGCAAAGCAATTACAGAAAGTTTGAGGATAGTTCCTTTGATGAATGTAAGGCTTAAAATAGATGCACCTACTAGCAGCTTTAATGAACAAGTACAGCCATACATGTTTAAACCACCAGAACCAGCAAGCACAGCGTGGCTGCAGACAAAATCTGTTCTTCATGTCACCGTCCTTCAGACATTTCTGCTGAAAGACTAGCAGACTGTCTAATGTAATATCTGGTGCAGCAACGGATGTGGCCAATAAATCTGATCTAGCTTTTATAGTGGTTAGGAAAGGGGTCTTGTGAAGCAGTGACTCCAGTGCATCATTGAAACAAGAATTATGACCCAAAAAATGAAGGTCTAAATTTATAAGGTGTAACCATTCAGTGCCACACTATTCACAGACCGCACAGACACACATTGTCAGCAGTCCTTTTCTAGTATGTATAGTTTTAGGCATCAGGCCTCTGAATTTTCTTAGCACAGATTTTAAAGCCCAATTTCCTGCTCAGACTGAAACATTTTTGCAGACTGACCCTGGCCCAGACATCATTGACGGTGATTAGACTGAGCGCTGTATGAATTGTGTGTGATTACTGTAATTACAGTTTACTTCAAATGGACAGAAATTGCTTTGCAGGACGTGGGATCTACTCATGGGAGCATTTTTAGATTTTGATGTTAGAAGAGATGTGAAAGGGGTGGGCTTCTTTTAAAAGTAATGCAAATACACCCAAAAGGTGCTCATTTATGCAATTTATATCGTGAAAAATGCCCAACGCGTATAACTGAGATCTCCGAGTTTTAACGTATAATCGGCCAGCGATGGCCTCGTCTTTAAAATGTTTAAGTCTGCAGTACCTCCATTCATATCCCATTTGCATGGCCTCAGCCCGTGGAGGTACAATTAAAATGCCTCTGAGTTTGTGTACCTCACTCCAGCGTAGTTTCATCAACGGTGGGCCATCTGTTGAAATGGCCGTGCCAGCTGTTTCGCCTCCTTATTACGCCACATTACCTGGACGTCTGGGGCCCGTAACTCCTGGCAGAAGCGCCGATGGGAGGCCTGTTCACGTTTTCTGCTCGATGTATGAGACGCTTTGCCTCTTTTGCAGGGGTATTCTGGTGAACAGTGTCTGGCTCTCATACTCTCTGCACCGTTATTGTGAGCATGATGTAGTTTGACCGCTTTTACTCACCCACACAACAAGCAGGGTGCAAATAAGAGACTCCTGCCAAGCTCCCATTGGGTCTTCGTCAGACTCCGCAGGCTGCAGCCATCATTGCGGCAGACAGTCCCCTCCGTCTGGGTGTGTTTGAGAGTGTGTGTATGCATGTGCTTTGCCGATGGCCGTTGGAGCTGGAGGCCCTGTGGGCCCCTGGAGGGCCCTTGGCTGCTACTTCTGCACTGGCCGCTTCTGCTTATTAATGCTCCTCATCGTCTGTGTATCTGTCAGACGGACTGCCAGGCCGGAGTAACACTGGCGCTGTGGCGGCTTGACAGAGCGCCAGGACTTTGCATGCAAATCATCCCCGGCGATTGGATTATTATTTATTTCTTTGCAATAAAGAAGCTCTGCAGGTGTTTTTGCACGCTCTCAGACAGCATTGTGGGTAAATGCCATTAGAAATCAGCAGAAAGCAGTGATCATGGCAAACAAAGGGAAGACAAATGGAGTGGTATTTGCCGAATGATTAAATGGGAGTTTAGTGGGTTTTTTTGTGCATGGTGTCTGTGGGGATTTGATGGTTTTTGGTATCAGGAGGCTCTTGCTGTTTGTGGGATGCTATTAACGTGCTTATGTGATATATAATGCCACCCAGACATTTTCTTTGACTCGTCTTATGAAACAATGATATTTAATGTTTTATTGAACAAAATTTTAATTGATTGACAGCTCTCCCTCATTTTAAGTCCTATCCTGTCCAAGTTTCAGGTACATTTCTGTTCTGCTGTAGGTCTCATCATCTCATGGATATCTAGCATTGAGGTAAATATGGCTTGGGGTCTTTCACAATTGTGCCACAAATGTGATATTTGCTTCCCTGATCTAACTGCGTTAGATTTACAGGTTGGTTCGGACCTGGGTTTATGAGCCCTGATTTGGTGAATAGGGCAGATGAGAAACTGCTTCTCTGACCAGGACTGTAACTGTTTCAATTTGGCGTCCGGGGGCTTGAGCCCTTGAAGGGATTTTTCTGTAATTGGCCACATCCACTCTCTTTTCATAGAAACATGTCCACATCCTCTTACTATATTTAAACGTATCTGGTACTCAGAAGTGAAGGTTCACTGGTAGTAGCCTAGTGGGTAAGACACTGGCCTGTGAACCAGAAGACCCGGGTTCAAATCCCACTTACTACCATTGTGTCCCTACAGCGTCTGATAAATGCTGTAAATGTTCATCAATCACAGATTATTTTTTTCTTGCTTTCTAATATGGTCACATGTACAGTACAGGCCAAAAGTTTGGACACACCTTCTCATTCAATGTGTTTTCTTTATTTTCATGACCATTGGTAGATTCTCACTGAAGGTATCAAAACTATGAATTAATACATGTAGAGTTATGTACTTAACAAAAAAAGATGAAATAAGTGAAAACATGTTTTATATTCTAGTTTCTTCAAATTAGCCATCCTTTGCTCTGATTACTGCTTTGAACACTCTTGGCATTCTCTCGATGAGCTTCAAGAGGTTGTCACCTGAAATGGTTTTCCAACAGTCTTGAAGGAGTTCCCAGAGGTGTTTAGCACTTGTTGGCCCCTTTGCCTTCACTCTGCGGTCCAGCTCACCATCTCGACTGGGTTCAGGTCCGGTGATTGTGGAGGTCAGGTCTCCACTTTTTGTTAAGTACATAACTCCACATGTGTTCATTCATAGTTTTGATGCCTTCAGTGAGAATCTACCAACGTAAATGGTCATGAAAGTAAAGAAAACGCATCAAATTAGATTAGATTAGATTAGATTCAACTTTATTGTCATTACACATGTACAAGTACAGGGCAACGAAATGTAGTTTAGGTCTAACCAGAAGAGCAATAAGCAGCAAGTGCAGGATACAGTTCAAATAAGTTAAGTTTTATATATATACATAAAGTGATATGTGCTATACATAAAGTGATATGTGCAGTACAAAGTGATATGTGCAGTGCAGTGATTATCAAGAGTGTATGGGGGGGGCAGAGGAGTTCAGCAAGGAAACAGCTCTGGGAAAAAAGCTGTTCCTAAGTCTGCTGGTTCTTGTCCGTGGTAGCCTGAACCGTCTGCCTGAAGGCAGGAGAGAGAACAGTTCGTGGGCCGGGTGGGAGGAGTCCTTAAGAATACTGCGAGCTCGGCGCAGACAGTGCTTCCTCTGGATTTCCTCAATGGATGGAAGTGGAGTCCCTGTGATGCGCTGGGCAGTTTTCACCACCCGCTGCATCGCCTTACGCTCAGCAACAGTGCAGCTTCCATACCACACTGTGAGACAGCTGGTAAGGATGCTCTCTATTGTAGAGCGGTAAAAGTTCAACAGGATGGTAGTGGGTAGCTGGTTCTTTTTTAATGTTCTCAAGAAGAAGAGGCGCTGGTGAGCCTTCTTGACCAGGCTGGAGGTGTTAATGCTCCAGGACAGGTCCTCTGAGATGTGGGTCCCCAGGAACTTGAAGGATGTAACAGGCTGCACAGTC
Source organism: Denticeps clupeoides (assembly GCF_900700375.1). Lineage (NCBI taxonomy): Eukaryota > Metazoa > Chordata > Actinopteri > Clupeiformes > Denticipitidae > Denticeps > Denticeps clupeoides. The sequence goes on from NC_041711.1 coordinate 13,571,032, forward strand.
ATCCCATTGATGTGGATGGGATCATGCGAGCCTCTTCTCTCCCTCCTGAAGTCCACAATGAGCTCCTTGGTCTTGGTGGTGTTTAAAAGAAGGTTATTTTCTGTGCACCAAGTGGCCAGATGCTGGACCTCCTCCCTGTAGGCAGTCTCATCGTTGTTGTCGATGAGACCTATCACCGTGGTGTCATCTGCAAACTTAATAACGGAGTTTGATCCATACATAGGTCGGCAGTCATGGGTGAAGAGGGAGTAGAGGAAGGGGCTCAGCACACAGCCCTGTGGTACACCAGTGTTGAGCGTGACAGTAGTGGAGCGGATGTGGCCTGACCTTACATGCTGTGGTCTGCTGGTCAGAAAGTCCATAATCCAGTTGCAAAGTGAGGTGTTGATGTCCAGGGCTCTAAGTTTAGAGATTAGCTTAGAGGGGATGACAGTGTTAAATGCTGAGCTGAAATCAACAAACAGCATCCGTGCATATGTGTTTTGCTTGTCCAGGTGTGTGAGTACAGAGTGCAGCGCTATGGAGACTGCATCCTCTGTGCTCCTATTGCTACGGTACGCAAACTGGTGTGGGTCCAGAGTTGGTGGGAGGAAGTCCCTCAGATGTGCCAGGACTAACCGCTCGAAGCACTTCATGATTATGGGTGTGAGTGCTACAGGGCGGTAGTCATTCAGGCATGTTGGGCTAGAATGTTTCGGCACTGGTACAATGGAGGTAGATTTGAGGCATGTTGGAACAGCTGCTTGGGCGAGAGACATGTTAAAAATGTCCGTGAATACGCCAGCGAGCTGCTCTAAGAACGCGCCCCGGGATGCCGTCTGGTCCAGCAGCCCTGCGCGCGTTTATCCGACTCAGTGCAGTGCAAACATCTGAGGAGGTGAGTATGATGGGCGAGTGGTCGGTAGATGAGGGGATCTTGACAGCAGGTTGCTTGTTGTCTCTTTCAAAGCGAGCATAAAAGTCGTTGAGCTCATTCAGAAAGAGGACATTTGTGGTTGTGGGGGCTGAGTTGCTGGGTTTGTAGTCTGTAATGGCCTGAATGCCCTGCCACAAGCGTCGAGGATCAGCATTGGAGAAGTATTCCTCTAGCTTTAGTTTGTAGCAGTGCTTGGCCTTTTTGATGCCCCTCTTCAGGTTCGCCCTGGAAATGCCGTAGGCCTGTGCATCACCCGATCTGAAGGCATTGTTGCGTGCCTTCAGCAGGAGACGCACCTCCTTGTTCATCCAAGGCTTCTGATTAGGGTATGTGGTGATCTGTTTCTGAGTAGTAACCGTGTCTATGGTGGTGTTAATGTAGTTCAGAACAGAGGAGGTGTAGATGTCGATGTCCGTGTGAGAGCCACAGGTGGCCTGTGAAGCAAACATACTCCAGTCTGTGTGTTGGAACCTGTCCTGGAGTGTGATGTCAGCCCCCGCTGGCCACACTTTGATGGTCCACTTTGATGGTCCAGGTGTGTCCAAACTTTTGGCCTGTACTGTATATTTTGGTCTTTAAAGTCTGAAGCCCTGTGATTTGGTGAACAAACATATGTCATGAAACATGCCACAACACAAAAAATGTTGGTATTTGTATTGCCATTTCTATTTTCAGTGTACAATATAATTACAACAGTAAATCTTGATGTAAATATACTTAGTCCACCAGAAATCTCCTTTCATTTCTTCAGCTCAGATTAACACTGAGGGATAGAGAGAAGTTAAAACATTCTGACTTCCCATTTAGGAAGATCATGAAAACACGGCTGTGATAATTTGAGTATGATGACGCCGAAGATGGGTGATTAAATGAGATTGGTATGCTTTTTATAGGAATAACGTGTGTGTGTGTGTGTGTGTGTGTGTGTGTGTGTGTAGGGGATGAGTGCCGACTCAAAAAACCTCACTTTAGTCTTTCGTAGTTTCTTCTTCTGGTTCTGTCCAGGCTGTGCTCCTCAGTTGTGGTCGCGTGGTTGAGATGACATGGGCAGCGCTTCTGACCCCAGCGTGGTCTGAGAGTGTTTCTCTCTCCAGCGTCACCGCCGCTCAAAACCCGTAAGCCCTCGCTGGCATTTAGGGAGCGGCTTTCAGCTCATTCACCATTTGCCCTATTTATATCCCTGGATTTTGCCTCCCCATGAAGCGGTGGCGCAATTTGCCCGTGGTGTAATGCAGTTAATGCGGGTCAGTGGGAAAACAGCTGAGGCTGCACATTTTCCTTGCTTTCCATTTTCGTGAACTTTACAAAATGTGGCACTTTCCGTACTTGTCACTCGTGGTCACGACTCATTTTCTCTGTAGTACTGGGTATGTTAAGAAAAAATAGTTATTGTTACTAGTTCTTCTTCTGTAGCTTCTTCTTTCACTTAGTAATTAGTAATTGAGTTACAGCAGTATAAAAGTGAGTATGTAAAAACTCCGGCTCCTCCTTCCAACTTCCACATTCTTGTCCAAATGAAAGCGTGACACAATGAGAGGAGCTTCATCAGATTGTCATTTCAGATTGTCATGTGGATAAAGACTTACTCGTTACAGTAACTTGATGCATGTTAATGTCAGTAACGGTACCAGCGTTGTAACAATGGAAACAGCAGTTTGTAAGATTACCCATTATTGAATAATTATTTAATGTTGTTGTTCCCATCACTTTTTACGTCATGATCACAATCATTATTATAGTCACTTGCATGTCACATTTTCCAATAACACATAACAATGTGTGTAACATTGATTGTGTTGTTAAAGAGGTACCTTGAATTGCACGTCAGTGGGTGGGATTTATTATGTGTTGGAAGTGCTGGTCATCGCATCTCCAAATCAGCTGCAGTGGTCCATGGTTGTAGGACCAGTGTATTGGCCACAGGGTCACGGATGTGTAATTGGATATGGAAGACATGGAACTCGAATTCAGTATGAGAAGAAAGCATGGTGATGCTTCGGGCAATGTACTGATGGGAACCTCTGGGTCCTGCTTTCATGTATTTTTTGGCAGACTGGAAAAAATGGCTCAAGAATGGTCTGAGCAACACCATGAGGTTGAGGTTTCCAAATTCTCTGGTTGAGCTTCTGTGGGACATGCTGGAAAAACAAGTCTGATCCATCCATCTTACAGGATCTGCTAATGATATCAGATTCCGGAGCAGTTACCTTGAGAGGTCTTAGTGCCCATGCCTCAAAGAGACAGGGCAGTTTTGATGGCCAAATGGGGCATTTCCAAGTGGGTAGTCCCAACATGACTGTATATGTGAGTATAATAATCCGCTTACGTTCTGATTCGTGGAGTAGCTAGAGTCAGACTTTGTTGGAATTTTGTGATTCAGTAGTAAATACGTGTGGTCTGTGGCGCTGATTCCTGAGGTGAAGGGGTTAATGTATTATAGAAATCAATAAAGAAACACCTTCTACTGAAGGAGCAGCTGAACAGAAAAGCAATAAAGAGCTTCTTGCATGACAGCTATTGACATCCACACCATCTGATGGCTTGAAATGTGGCCCAACTGCAAGCTCGTTGGTTGCATAGCAACACATATTTCATGGCTAAAAAATCTCTTATATCTTCTTATGTACAGATTAAAGCATTTTTAACCAAATCTTTTAGCTGTGTGGTTCTGATTTTCACCGATTATCACACCATGTAGTACAGCGCCCCTCCTCACAGCACAGACTACTAGGCTCTTAGGTCACCATATGTGTTCTGCACTTTAGACCAATCAGTAAGAACTGTCTTTGATCCAGCCAGGCGAAGCTGAGCGTAAACTGAAGCTGCTCTGTCATGAATGACTCCTGAGATTTGGCCTGGGGGTTCGTTTCGGGCCGGAGCCGGACCCCCGTTTTGGTCATTGTTATCCTGATTTGTGTGCATCTGCTGTGAGTGTTTAAATGTCAGCCTCTGTAAGTCCTGTTTTGACCCACTTACCTGTTTTATGTAATAAATCCCCCTGTTTGTGAAGCGGTACGAATGTGACCATCCCAGCACCATGCCGGCATGACACGCTTATTCGCTGGCAGCCCAGGTGGCCGATTGCTTCTGCTTGGAGGGGAGAAGCAGGAATAAATTTTTTAAAAGGTTGAAATGAACAACACCAGAACAACAATTTATTTTTGTATAGGCCAAAACCACAAGCAGTATGTCTCATACTTAGACCCTCTCTGGACACAAGGAAAAAATGGAATAAACCTTGGGAAGAAGTCATTCAGAGAGGAACATCCTTCCAGGGTAGCATGAGCGTACAATGGGCACAAGTATAAAAGGACAGTCTAACTGAGGTGAATTGAACACTGTCTATGATCAAGTGAACTTGATCATTTTAACTTCATTAACAGCATTAACAGAAGACCAGAGTGAACAGATGTGCCTTCAGTTTACATTTAAACACTGAGACTGTGTCTGAAACCCGGACCAGCAAGCTGTTCCAGCTCCCAGCTGTGACCTTCTGTACCAGCAGAGAGTCCGCAACCTTCGATGGTAGGATGCTGGAGAGAGAAAACTGGATGAAACTGGAGTTTATGACTTCATTTTGTTGTTATTTTAACATTTAAGGCATTTGGCAGACGCCATTATACAGAGCGACTTACAACGTGCTTTCAAGTTAACATCGATGAAGTGATCAATTCTAGCTGTCATGATCCGGACTGGCAGGGGAGACTCCGGGTTCCCCTGTCTCGTCCAGTTCCCCGCCATGATCCATGTCATGTTTTTATCGGTTCCCCAAGCGTGACAGACTCTCGGGGGCCTACGAAAGCTACCGTGGGGTCGAGAGTATCTGTCACGCTGTCCATGTTCCCCCTGGCGATTCCGGAGGCGGGGAGTACTGACGAAGTCGTGCCACCGGACCTAGATGGCCTACGAAAGCTACCGTGGGGTCGAGGAGACCGGTCGCGCAGTTCAGGTGCTCGTCCTTATGGACTCCCCCCGCCCCTTTCATGGCCCATTTTGTGGGGCACTCCTGGAGGTTGTGCCTTGGGGGGGGGGGGGGGGGGGGGGGGGTACTGTCATGATCCGGACTGTTTCATGTTTGTCTCGTGTAATCTTCCCTGTATATTATATTTATATAATTGTATAAAGCTATCCTGTTCGTGTCTGTTCACCGTCAGGTCATTGCGTGTTGATGTTCCCCTGTCTCGTGTTATGTATTAAACCCTTGTCGTGTTAAGTTGTGCGTATGTGTCCTCCTTCCTCGCCTTGTCCAACCCAACGTGACACTAGTTCATTAGGACCCCAACTATTCACTCTGTTGTAGATACTGTACACATGTTCGACAATAAGAAAGTTACAAATTAATCTAAATATTCTCTAAAGATGAAGGTCTTGAGCTGCCGTTTGAAAATACTCAGTGACTGAGCTGTTCTCACTTCCAAGGGGAAGTTCATTCCACCACCGATGGGCAAGACGGAGAAGAGTCTAGATGAATGGCTTCCTTTTACCTTTAGCGATGGAGGGACCAGGCGAGCAGTACTGGAGGCTCGGAGAATACGAGGTGCAGTGTGAGGTGTAATAAGGGCTGTGAGGTAGGATGGTGCTACTCCATGTTTGACTTTGTAGGCCAGTATCAGTATTTTGAATCTGACGCGTGCTGCTACTGGGAGCCAGTGGAGGGAGCGTAGCAGAGGGGTGGTGTGGGAGAACTTCTGAAGGTTAAAGATCAGTCATGCTGCTGCATTTTGTATGAGTTGTAGCGGTCGGATGGTATATAGAGGTAGACCAGCTAGAAGGGAGTTGCAGTAGTCTAGCTGTGAGATTACTAAGGACTGAACCAGTATCTGGGTGGCCTGTGTTGACAGATAAGGGCAGATTTGTCTAATATTATAGAGAAGGATATTACATGAGCGGGAAAGATTGGTGATGTGAGTCGAGAAGGAGAGGTTTTTTTTTTTTTTTTATCTAAATGTGGAGGTTTGGAGGAACATGGTGAGCAGCCCATTTAGGAATTTGACTTAACAGCCACAGCCAGCCAGGCTGAAAACTTTTATTTAAAACATGCAAAGAAAGTGAAGTGATTGTCATTGTGATACACTGCAGCACAGCACACGGTGATGCTTTTAACCATCACCCTTAGTGAGCAGTGGGCAGCCATGACAGGCGCCCGGGGAGCAGTGTGTTGGGACGATGCTCAGTGGCACCTCAGTGGAACCGGCAACCTTCTGATTACGGGGCTGCATCCTTAACCACTAGGCCGCCACTGCCCGATTTAAAACATGCAGAAGTTGGGAAAGGTGAGGGTCTTTTCAAATGAAACAGCATTTGAGCTGAGATTTCTGTTTTTATGAAGGCAGACAGTATATAGAACTGAGACATGCATGGCGTTTCAGGTGGGGAAGAAGAAAATGGGAGTGACGTAAAAAAAAAAAAAAAAAAAAAACACACAAATTGAAGGAGAAAGAGAGCGAGAAGAGAAGAAATGGAATTTGGTCTCCAGATTTCCCACACGCCTGGCATTTCTACATCCAATTCCACAGTCCTTCACTAGACCAATGTGCCAAGCAGTGAAAGTTGGATCTTAAGAGTCCTTTTCATTAGATATAAATCGCTTTATGTCGGCACCATTGATGTAGGTGGTGCAGTGTCTATAAATTTCCATTTGAATGCAACCCAGATTGCTATTTTGGTTGGACTTTTATGCTCTAATCACTGCTTTCATTTGAATGTAGATTAACATTAAAAGTGTCATTATATCTGATATTTTCTTTGTACTTGCCTCTTTATGTAGTCTAAATACACACACACACACACACACACACACACACACATGCACACATTGTGTAAATCTGAATCACTTTTCCCCCAGATTCCTATGTACATGAATGAGTACTAATGAAGTTGAGCTCTGGTGACAGAATTAATTGATGAAGCCACAAGGCCTTCACTATCAACAACTTATTTAGGCTAATCACTTTTAATTGGCTCAGGGATGACTTATCCAGTTATTATGCAAATGAGAAGTGCTTGAGAAATATATCTGTGCCTCAAACTGGAAACATTATAATTTTACAGAGTAAATTGTTCTGCTTTTTTTTTTAAATGAGCAAATACATGTAGTAACTTTCATGGAACAAAATTGAAAAATATCTAAATGATATAATCATGCAACCTGGAATATAATTAAATTAAACACAGAATTCAGGTCTCACATCAGCTGTAAAAATAAATCCAAACCATCATGGCCCTGTGACAACAGTGGTTCATCACACCTGAGTTCAATGTCTCTAAAACCTTGGGACTCCAGCAAACCACGATGAGAGCCATTACCCACAAATGCGGAAAACATGGAACAGTGGTGAACCTTCCCAGGAGTGGCCTGCTGACCAAAATTACCCCAGGAGTGCAGCGGCAAACCCTCCAAGAGGTCACAAAAGACTCATCAACAACATCCAAAGATCTTCAGGCCTCACTTGCCTCGGTTAAGCTCAGTGTTCATGACTCCATAAGAAAGAGACTGGGCAAAATGGCTTGCATGGCAGACTGCAAAGATGAAAACCACTGTTGAGCAAAAAGAACATTAAGGCTCCTCTCAATTTAGCCAGAAAACATCTTGATGATTTGGTCAAATGTTCAGTGGACTGATGACCCAAAAGTTGAACTTTTGGAAGGCGTGTGTCCCCTTACATCTGGCATAAAAGTAACACCACATTTCAGAAAAAGTACATCATACCAACAGTAAAATATGGTGGTGATAGTGTGAGGGTCTGGGGCTGTTTTGCTGCTTCTGGACCTGTAAAACTTGCTGTGATAAACTGGCCATTTATTTGTCACCTCAAGCTGAAACACACTTTGTTTCTGCAGCAGGACAATGATCCAAAACACACCATCAGGTCCACCTCTGATTGGCTGAAGAAAAAGAGAATGAAGACTTCTGGCCTAGTCAAAGTCCTGACCTGAATCTATTTGAGATGCTGATGCATGACCTTAAAAAAAAATTCTCCAATGTGACTGAACTACAACAATTCTGCAAAAGACTCAATGCAAATGATCACAAATGCTTGATTGCAGTTGTTGCTAATAAGGGTGGCCCGCCAGTTAGGGGTCAATGTTAGGGGCCATGTAAGGTTGTAATTTTTTGTCCCTTATTAATAGAATCCTTTACTTAGCCACATTTTCTGTTTACTTGTGTTGTCTTTGACTAATATGTAATATTAGTTGATGATCTTTGAACCCGAAGACCTTGGTTCAAACCCCACTTACTACCACCGTGTCCCTGAACAAGACACTTAACCCTGAGTGTCTCCAGGTGGACTGTCCCTGTAACTACTGATTGTAAGTCTCTCTGGATAAGGGCGTCTGGTAAAGCACGACATTTACCCCTGAGATTGTAGGCGAGCTTCAGGTCCACTGTAATGTAATCTAATAATCTAATCTAATAATAATATTCTAATAATTATGTTGCAAGCATTAAAACTTTGATTATTTTGCTTGATCAGTAGTGAAACCTGCATCTGCTCTACTTGCACCGAGCCTCAGAAAGAAGAGCCTCACCTTTCACCGCCGTCGCAGACTGCGCAGGCATGCAGATGTTCCTTTTCCGCTCTGTTTGGTGGGGGGTGATTGTCTCTCAGACATAATCCTCTTCCCATGATGCCCCTGCAGTCATCCACTGCCCTGCTGGGTGATGAAAATTGAAGCTGGGTGGTGGAGAGCCTGCATGTAGGCCTGAGTGTGTTGAAACAAGAGCGCAAAGGGGCTCAATAGCTAATCAGATTGGAGATGTTGCTGCGTTCGGGTTGAAGGAACCTCCTCCTGGCGTAGCCAATTAGACACGCCGGTGCTAGACAAGCCTACGGCTCCATAAACAAGGCCCTTATCATCACTTGCCCAGCTGTGTGTGTGTGTGTGTGTGTGTGTATGTGTGTGTGTGTTCCTGATTCACTTTCATTTACTACACCGATAGGTAAAAAAGTCTAGTGAGGTAATAAATATATTTGTTTCCTTATTTGAAATGTTGAATTGTATTTAAATCATAAAGTCTGGTAAATGTACTATTGGGGTTTGAAGTGTGTAATTGAAGTCAGTAATTTCCTGTAATTAGGAAACTCAGCTTCTTTTTGCAGCATCAAAATATTAATTCAAGAAACAGGATGCAAATTAAAATCTGTGTTTAACTGTGTGTGTGTGTTTATGTTTGAATGTGTCTAAGATATGATGCATCATAAGTGTGTGTGTGCGCGTGTGTGTTTATGTTTGAATGTGTATACGTCTGTCTGAGATCTGAGGCAGGTTTGTGTGTTTGGCAACTTGACATAGGCATACACACACACACACACACACACACACACACCTTATGATGCATCAGATCTCAGACAGGCACATGCAAACATAAACACACACACACATAGAGACACCATGCTGGTCTGTCTGATGCACTCTCACTCTAATGTGTATTGATGTACCATCTCTGTGTGTATATAAATGGTGTATGGTCAGTGGAGCTGGTCTGTGCTCTCCTGCCCCATCGTGGAAGCAGCACCTCAACAAAAGAGCTGCAGGCAATTAGCACCAGTCTAGCAGTGGGTTGTGGGCGGTTTTTGTCTTTTTGTTTGTGTGTGTGTGTGTCTGTGTATGTGCACCTCAGTAATACACTTTAGAAGCTTTTCCAGAACAAATCAAGAGAGAGCTTCTGTGGTCAGTGTTGATCCACCAGTATGAACTTTTCAGATCAATAACCTGGACATGTTTGCATTGTGTTACCAGTAATGTATTGTCAGACTCCTACGTTACCAATCTGAAATTCTTTCTCTTTAACAGCACACTGTCATGATATTTTATTCAATGGTCCTCAAACCTGGACAGAATTTTATGTATGCATGTTTGTGTGTGTGTGTGTGTGTGTGTGTGTGTGTGTGTGTGTGTGTGTGTGTGTATGTGTATATATATATATATATATATGGGAGAATATATAGCTCATAAACACTTGGTTTGCTGCTCCTCAGTGTGTGACAAATGTATTTTGATGACACGTCACACTTCATATCCAGTAAATGCATGTGGAAACGAGAATACGTGATACACTGCTGTTTCTTCAGTAGTTCTGATTAATAGACATCAGTAGCTGATCAAAAATGATTAGTTGGACCTGTTCTAGCCCAGACACAGCAGCTGTCGCTGTTGTAACTACAGCCAATCAGTTGGAAATGTGATTTATTAATCACAGAGTCTGTCTTACCTCATACATAGACAGGATTGAAAAAGACAGGAGTGGGAAAAGCTTGCATCCTTACGGCTGATGTATGCTTAAAAAGTAGTAAAAGCACAAGGTCAGAATGAAAAAAATGGTTGTGTGTTTGTCCGTGTGTGTGTGTGTGTGTGTGTGTGTGTGTGTGTGAGAGAGAGAGAGACAGTGGAAGGTTATTGATTGTTTAATTTGCCTCACTGAGACTACATAATGAAATCTGTTGCACTGCTATACTCTCTGTGACAGCAGTGATGAATGAACACCCGTGACCGAGTGTGTCAAAAACTGGGTAACTTCAGCACACACACACACAGACACACACACACACACACAGTCATGCATGTACACTCATCTACCTTGTGAGGACAGTTTGAATGTAAATAACTAATTTTTCATGTGACACTAGGAGTCCCTAGTTTTCCCTTAGTTTTGAAGCCCAACGAGTGTGTGATTTTTCTGCATTAGCCACGGTTACCGTGGCGACTGTACAAAGCCTCACCCTGTGATGAGCAAGAACCACATCATCTGATCTGTGTAATTGTTTCTTTTCTTTTTTTTTTGTCTGTACACGCTCCTGCGTTACTGTACAGGCCTGGGACCTGCACCATCAGCTGCTGAGATAAATAAAGTCCTTTAAACGCACCTGTACCGCCGGCGGGCCGGCATGATGGATCGACCCGCTCCTTCCCGCATCCGGGTCTATCAATCATGCATGCTGGACCGCTGTTTTCAATAGGAATTTTCTCAGCATCAGCGGCGCCACGTCATCCGTCACTGGATTCAGGCGTGACTGGGATTAACCATTAGAGCACGCTCCTGAGAGCAAGCAAAAAAAAAAAAAAAGAAAGAGAAGAAAGCCTCCTCAGACTCACTCAGACATTTAGCCCAGCATGGAGAAACATATTTGTAGTTTAAAGGAGCTGCGTGCAGGACGTGCAGCGTCGAGGGTGGAGAAAATCGAATTTAATTCCCTGAACTCTGCCCCTTTCTTGTCTTGTGCAACCAGCCACCTAACTATCGCTGACTGGGCACCAGCGCAGCACCATGTACTCTACTGTATGTCTCGCTGCAATCTGAATCAAGGACAGCAGAGATTCTGGCACTGCTGAGCATATTTCTGCAATGTTGCTGATGTTTTGCAGAATCGTGAGTCCATTATTCATTAACTGCATGGAATTAATACGTGGACTGGGTGTCTGGAACAATAAGTCGTACAGATGTTCATGAAATGAGCAATAAAACACAATAAAAGATTTCAGAGCTGCTGGGGAGGATGTGTGTGTTTGTGTTGTATCCTGCTGACCTGGCCTGCATCAGGCTTTAGAGCGCTGGATAGATCAGGATGTGAGATCCAAGCAGCCTTTACTTATTATCCCCTCGGCCCCATGGATTTAAATCCGTGCCAATCTCTAGCAGCTTAGAGCACTCGAAACTGGAGCACAACTGGTGGCAGAGCAAGGCATTCTGGGATGGCGCATGATCCTGATCTGATTTACATCTTTTCTGTTTGTGATTTAGCATTTTGACCTTAGCCGACCCCTGTTAGAAGCCGCAGGAGGTCAGAGTTGGGGTGATGCAGATTTGGGGTTCAGGCTAGAAATCTGTGCTATTATTGACAGGGGAGATCGAGAGGAAATGGAAACAAAGCATACATACACACAAACATTACCTTTTATATAATATGCTAATAGTTATTATTATCATTATTATAAGTATTGTTATTATTGTAGTAGTAGTAATTTAGCCACACACATCTCAGACCCACACACCAGTGGCCAATCCCAATACTAATTTATAGTTGTTTAAATTAATTTGAATATATGCATTGTGTGAATGATACATATCATTCACAGCTTCTTACAAAATATATGTTTTATCGAGCTGACTCCTTTGTTTAAAATTAGTGCATGAATGGCAAATCTTGGTTAAAGGATGAAAATCACTATGGGGGGAAAATGGCTGCCCTTCTCTCTTAATATTGGCATTGGCCATTGTAAAACCCTGCTGACCCCTAACACAAACACGCACACACACACTACACAGAACACGGAGAAAGTAGCTGGGTCCACACACCCTGCTCTTCACTCTCCTGTCTCGGCTTCACAGCTGTAGATGTCGTATGCGGTTCTCCACTGAGCTTTTGGAGAACTCGGTGTTGTGCTAGGTTTACCCAGAGTTTTCCTCTTCAGCCGCTCTGTTCACTGCGCAGTTCACGGCACAGCGGGGGGAAAGCATGACTGGTGTGACAGTGCTGTCAACGTTTTTTTTTCCTGTGTCTTTATAGGTGCCTTGTTAAGTGATGTTCCTGCACAATGCCTGCTTACCTACCAGTCCACACTTCATTATGAGAAACTGTTCATGATGTAGGAAATGTGACAGGTCTGGCAAATCTTCATTTGCAGTGGGACGCAAACTTAATGGCCCTATATATTTAAGGTATTGGTAGGCTAGTAATCAATATCAGTGTACTCAGTTTATTGCTGAATCATTGAAATATTTAGCATTATGGATTAGATTCTGTCAGGGTCACCTATTCGGAACTGATTCTGAGTCAGTCATACTTCAACTCCAATGCTTCAGTAGTTAATTGAAATTTTAATAAAATTGACAAAAAAAAAAAAAAGGACACAACTGTAACATTGTTATATAGGAGCAGTGGTGGCCTAGCGGTTAAGGAAGCGGCCCCATAATCTGAAGGTTGCCGGTTCAAATCCCAATCCGCCAAGGTGCCACTGAGGTGCCACTGAGCAAAGCACCGTCCCCACACACTGCTCCCCGGGTGCCTGTCATGGCTGCCCACTGCTCACCAAGGGTGATGGGTTAAATGCAGAGGACACATTTCGTTGTGTCACCCTGTGCTGTGCTGCAGTGTTTCACAAAGACAATCACTTCACCTTGAGAGGTGAGAGTCAGTGTGTACAACCTCCACTCCTGTAGATGGCTGTGCTGTGCTGTGTATCACAATGACCTTTACTTTTATATATAATTTTTATAATTTTTTTCAGCTCTGTTTTTACATTTTCAGTGAACTGTAGAATATTGCAATATGTACAGTATTGTGACCCACGTATAGTGATGCATATCGTATTCCGAGATCCTTGCCAATACACACCCCTAATAGTCTATATAAAAGTCTATGAAAGTGAAATATAAAAATTATATATAAAAGTAAAGGTCATTGTGATACACAGCACAGCCATCTACAGGAGTGGAGGTTGTACACACTGACTCTCACCTCTCAAGGTGAAGTGATTGTCTTTGTGAAACACTGCAGCACAGCACAGGGTGACACAACGAAATGTGTCCTCTGCATTTAACCCATCACCCTTGGTGAGCAGTGGGCAGCCATGACAGGCACCCAGGGAGCAGTGTGTGGGGACTCAGTGGCACCTCATTGGCACCATGGCGGATCGGGATTCGAACTGGCAACCTTCTGATTGCCACCACTACTGACCTCACTAAAGAAAACGCTCAACAGCACCAACTAAATTTGTATACAAAAATATATTTTTTATATTTGGTGACAATGTATCGATACCCATATTGACTATGCTGTGCATTTTACAGGTAACTTAACCCAAAAGGTGACCATCCCACTGCACTTCCTGTTTAGCTTATTTTTCCATAATGTGCTTCCCAATGCCCCTTCATTTTTTTTTTATGAGTATGTTGAGCTGGTCACCCACATATCATACAGTTGTAGCTCTATATCATGACGCAACGTTGCATCAGGCTCAGTGCTGCTGGAGCAGGCTTCTGTTTTCGGCTCCACCTGGCTATTCAGTGGAAGATGAGAGGGTTTCAGTTTCTCCGCCGAGGTCTGGGGCCACAGCTCAACTCTTTCTTTCCAACCTCTTCACACTCTGAAGTCCTGCAGTCTGCGTCTGGAGGACTTCAGAGCCTCACCTCGTTTGCACTTTTACTGCATTTGAGAAAATCCTAGTAAATTCAGAGAACACATTAAAGACCCAGAGCAGCATCGTCTTCAGGGATCTCTATATATTCTAATTTGGGAGCAATTTATTATGGTTTTTGTTAAATCAGCCAGTGGAGTAATGCACTTTTCATTAGCTCCTCTAGTAACTTTGTTCCAGCAACAGTTTTTTTGTGTCTTTTCTACTTAATGCAATAAAGATGTTCCCCCATTCATGGCTTTCGCTACAGTGCTGTGTTTACATATCTCTTCATATGAGAAAGGAAGGGCCCACCAATCTCATTTAAGGTCTGCTGGATTAAATAAAAACCTCTGAAGATTTCTCATTAAGGTTGCTAAGGGAATTTAATAACTTCAAATTAAGTGTAAACGCAGGCGCCGGAACAGGGAGGAAGCTTCCTCTGGTGAGCACATGCAGGGACGGAAACGCGCCTGTATGCCTTTTTGCTTTTCATTCCTCACCACTGTTTGCTGGAGGATCTCTAACGAAACCTGAGCTACACAGAGTGGACATTTGCAGGCAAAAGCCAACAAGCATTCTATTCCTTCTTCTTTAATTTGATAGATATGTACAGTGGTAAGTGCTGCTGCCTCACCACAATGTAACAAAAGTCCTAAATTGGGTTCTCCATCATGTTCTTTTTGCATGCACAGTCTGAAAAACGCAGGTTGAACTGGATGGTGTGTTTGCCCACAGTGAAATGGGCTGCGGCCCCATGCAGATGTTTGGCATGTTAATGGATGGATTAACAGATTCAAATGACCATTTATGGGTCACTGAAGTAAAGTAGAAGCGTGAAAGATGCACAAACACAACACAAACCCTGTCTGTGTAAGTACAGGCCAATCACGGTCCATCTGTAACTGCCACTGGAAGAATTTTTACCTCAGCCGGACCCTCGGATGTAATATGTTGTTGATTTTTTACCATGGTGTGTGTATGTGTGTCTGCAGGTGGTCTACGAGGAGCGTCCATCATTGACTCTTTGGACACTCTGTACATCATGGACTTACTGGAGGAGTATGAGGAAGCCAAGGACTGGGTGGAGAATAACCTGGACCTCAACTCGGTAAGATGTCTTGCCTTGCCTTCCCGGCCACGCCCCTTCTCCTTTTCCTCTGCTAGATCTTCCAGTCCATGGTGTCACATGATTCCCTCTGGTTTAATGGCCTCTGTATGTTAGTGCGGGTCCTAATCCGTTCAGAGTGGACCCTATTTAAGGGAATGTGTTTGGGTGGCAGAGAGGGAAAGGCCCAGAAAGAATAATCCGCTGATAATGGACTGCATCATTGGGCAGGGAACACAAGGGTCTGCCAGGGGACGAAGCAGGGCTGTGCCAAGGCGAATGCTGCCAACCTTGGTGTGCCAGTCGGGTGGGAGGTCGTCCCTTCCTCCACTCATTTGTTTCACAGGCCTCCTGTGTCGCACAACTCTGCTGTTCACCTGCTCTCTTTTTGTACAGGGATTGAGATGGGCATCATTTTCCTCGTCTCAATGCTGGTTTTCTGCCTTTTTGTTTTTCGTTACCCCCTGAATGACATATTTATTTGCCGTTTCATGACGTGGTTGTGAGGGCATGTAGAATAGCGTGTGAGCTTGTGCAACTCCTTTGTTTGTCTTCAACAGACTTTCAGTAAATGGTTACGTCCCTTTGGAAATGCCTTGAAAAGCGTTCTCCTATGTGGGCGCAATTAAGAGGATTTGTGATTTATGCACCCCTATCTCCTTTCTTATCTTTCTCTGTCAGCTCCACGCCCCCCTCTCTGTAGAATAATTGGATTAGTACGGAAAGTCCCCTCTCCATCTCCAGATGGTTCTTTGTCTCCTCTCTGTTCACTGGGTATCAGAAGCTCTTGCCCAGCCAGTGAAAGTGACACTGCTCTCCTAGAGCCTGGAGACAGGAAGGCAGACTCACGAAAAACACCCCGCCGTCTCTCCCCTCATCACCACCTGTCATACCGTCACAGAGCCTGGATTTACCCTCCGTCCGGCACTTAGTGGCAGAAAGAGTCGACTCCATCAGCCTTCCCGCGCTCCTCCAATCAATCTTTCCCAAGGGTCATGCCAGATGAGCAGGCCGGCTGTCCAAAGTTGATGGCCACCAGATCTCCCCTAGCCAGCACCAAGCATCAAGGCCCAGCACCTGTCAGCCGAGTGGCTCCGTCCGGTCCCAACCAGGTGCTGAAATATACATGAATTCCAGCCCTGTTGCTCACTCCTGGGAGCAGTTTACCGAATTTGACAGATATTCTGATAGAAAGTGAAGAGTGGATATTGATTTTTCTTCTTTGTCCCCCCCGTCTGCCGGTTGAAGGACACATTCAATGCCCTGTCCAGGCAGGAGTCCTGCAATGCCCTGCAAATGTTTCTATTATCACAACCAATGAAGCAGTTAATTGCATGGAGTTGTTCTTCCTTTTGCTCATAAATACAGAAATATATTCAGCATTTGTCTAAAATCGAGGCCAGGCCCTCTCTTAGCCCCAGTTTGGGGACGAGCAGGTGGAGTGAGATGGATGAGTACACTGCCTCTGACACCTAGTCTTCCCTCTTAATTAGCACCATGTCTTTAATAACTACACTCAATCAGGCTCTGACAAAGAGGATGGACAGGTGACACATCGCTGTCACAATGAGTAATGGCAATGAAAATGGACGACCTGAGAAAGTGCTTTTTTCACCTGGCAACAGAACGATTGGCATCAGAACGTTCTGGATTCTGATGCATGATTTATGGAAAGACACACTGTGAAAATGCTGGGAATTGTTTCAGCCACATTTTAAATAAATTTATCAGACGTGATGTTTTTTTTTACCTGGTGATGATTTATTTGCCTTCAGAAACCGAAAG
The DNA here is from genome assembly GCF_900700375.1 of Denticeps clupeoides. Classification (NCBI taxonomy): domain Eukaryota; kingdom Metazoa; phylum Chordata; class Actinopteri; order Clupeiformes; family Denticipitidae; genus Denticeps; species Denticeps clupeoides. Next base: position 13,587,957 of record NC_041711.1, read on the forward strand.
TTTACATTGGGGTAATATTGTAAGAACAAGCACAAACCTATTAATAGTTTATATTTGTTATAGTGCTACTCTGTAACATACTTGTATAATCTTAATTCTATATTAATTTTAACAAGGCAGTGGTGGCCTAGCACAGTGGTTCTCAACCTTTTTTCCCTGAAGTTCCCCTGCCTGTGATGGGCCAGGACCCACAACCCCAATTCCTTCCCATACACATGCATTAAAATATTAAAGTGATAGATTGCAATCTTCTGTTTGTAAAAAAATGAACAGCAGTTATATGTTTTTGTTCTTTTCCTCCTTGTTTTACTATGTGCGCTGTATAGGGTCTATACAGCGCACATGAACTCTGAACTCTGGGAGGCATGCAAGACTGCTTTCTTTGCTATTCCTGATGACTTCATCAATAAATTGTATGAATCCTTGCCAAACCGCATGGATGCAGTCCTTCAAGCTCATGGAAGTCATACAAGATATTCAATTTGGATCTCACAGCACCACTATTTATTTTGCTGACATATTTTTGTATTTGCAGTAAATTTGTTCAATTTCTGTATAGGTGACAAAACAAAATTTGACTAATTGCTCACTAAGGGTGATGGTTAAATGCAGTGTACACATTTCGTTGTGTCACCGTGTGCTGTGCTTGTTTCTCATAAATCTTGCACAACAAATACAAGTTGAAGAGGCACGACTTGATAAAATAATGATTTGAAACTGTTGTCCAACCACGGAGGCATGTCCTCGGGTAGAAGTGATTGGTTTCCCTGCCTGACTTCTGGGAGGCAAAATCCAAATGGAGATAAAACGAAAATGGCCCATTTATTTTTTTAAATGAATAATCTGATTAGACGCAGTTCTCAAGCGGGCGTGTCCTTCAGCATGGCCTGAGAACCCGTTCTAATGCTGGCGAACCAGAAAATGCAAGTTGAGTGGAAATGAAACAGATGTAGCCCACAGGAAGCCATTTGCATGTTTCTATTTTTTAATTACACAATTAGTTCTATTTCTTATTGTAATTGTATATTTTCTAATTTCTCCTCCAATATTTGGACGTTCCCTCTGTCTCCCCGGGGAAAGCTGCAGTTTGAATTCACCCCCACGGGTGTAACACCAGTAAGCACGCACACACACACACACACACACACACACACACACACACACACACACACACACACACACAAGCACACAGTGGGAATGAGGGAGCAGTGGAAATACAGAGTAGATGCATTTCAAGAGGCTTATTAATCTCTGAATCAGAAGGCCAGACTTCCATCATCAAGCCTTCCATCAAATAAAGCAATGAGGCTGTTCTGTGTCGGGCTGGAGCTGGAAACGCTTTCATGTCAGCTTGTTGGGGAAGATGGATGGAATTGGCGGAGGTGCGCATTTTCTCTGGAATATTCTGAAAAAAACCCACAAGAATAGTCCTTGCGTCACCACACCCAGCAAGCAACTTTTAATATAGTTTAATGTTTTTAAAAGTGTCAGGAGAGAGGAGGGGGTATTACTGAATTTATGGTTGTATTTTTTTTTAAATTGTGAAACATGAACCACAGGTAACATCTCACGACAATGTGAAGATGTTCTCTGCATCAGCATGATTAGCTGCTGTGAGGCTGATTACACATGAAATCATTATCACATGCACAAATGAATGCAGCATAACCATGGCAACCCTGACTGCGCCGGAAGGCGATGGCACAGGGCCTGTGCTGTTGGTGACCTGTGATGACCTTTTGTCGGCTCTGCCAGGAACATGTTTGTTAGGATTCTGGTTCACCTTGCTGTCCGGCCTGACTCGGCGCTGTGAATATAAAGCGTTTGAACTGTGAGGTTAAACAAGGTCGCATTCGGATCCCTGGGTACAGAACAGTCTCTGGTGGTTTATGTTTGGAGGACTTGTTACAGACTTTCACTGGTAATTTTGGATCTGGATCGCAGTCAGAAGCTTAGCTGGTCTGCCCTAGAAAATTCCAGCCTATATGATAAATTATGCAGGCCTGAAATGAAATCAGAACCATATACCCAAGTAATCAGGACTGGGTCATCTTAACAGCTGAATATGTTTTAAGTTTACACCGTACAGCTATGCAAATTCAGTGAGAAAAGGAGCAAGGAAGAAGAGAGAACAGGTAAAATTATGGAAAATGAACACAGTGGTTCATAGAGGAAACAGATATAGGAGAGGGTGGCATGTAGACTCAGTTTGTTCTCTTGAGAAACGTTTTAATGGCCGGGTGACATAATTCAGTGTTTTGTTTATGGAGGTTTGTATCAGTCAGCAAAATCGCCCAGTAGCAACATACCACCCAAACTACCTATTTTTTGAAGCATTAATGCACTCTAATACAACCCACCAGTCAGTAATTATACAAATATTGCCATTAATATGAATAATGATAGACTATAGTCACAAAATAAAAAAGCCTTAGATATTCAATTGGTTTTGTTGCTAAGCAACATAATTCACTCAGCACTTAATCTAAGACTAATAAAACAGGTAAGATTAGATTAGATTAGATTCAACTTTATTGTCATTACACATGTTCAAGTACAGGGCAACGAAATGCAGTTTAGGTCTAACCAGAAGTGCAATAAGCAGCAAGTGCAGGATAAAATTCAAATAAGTTACATAAGGTGATATGTACAGGAGATGGATAAATATGAACATATTTAAAAAGAAAAAGTGTATAGTCAGAATTCTATGTACAATGTAGTGCAATGATTATGTGCAAAAATGTGCAAGATTAGGTAGTACGGTGGTTATCAGGAGTGTATGGGGGGCAGAGGAGTTCAGCAAGGAGACAGCCCTGGGAAAAAAGCTGTTCCTAAGTCTGCTGGTTCTTGTCCATGGTAGCCTAAAGCGTCTGCCCGAAGGCAGGAGAGAAAACAGTCCACGGGCCGGGTGGGAGGAGTCCTTAAGAATACTGCAAGCTCGATGCAGACAGTGCTTCCTCTGGATTTCCTCAATGGATGGAAGTGGAGTCCCTGTGATGCGCTGGGCAGTTTTCACCACCCGCTGCATCGCCTTACGCTCAGCAACAGTGCAGCTTCCATACCACACTGAGAGACAGCTGGTTAGGATGCTCTCTATTGTAGAGCGGTAGAAGTTCACCAGGATGGTAGTGGATAGCTGGTTCTTCTTTAATGTTCTCAAGAAGAAGAGGCACTGGTGAGCCTTCTTGACCAGGCTGGAGGTGTTAATGATCCAGGACAGGTCCTCTGAGATTTGGGTTCCCAGGAACTTGAAGGATGAAACAGGCTCCACAGCCATCCCATGAAAGGTTAAATTGTATATTGACATTTAAACAACCCAAATTCCAGAAAGTTTGGGATGTTCAATAAAAAGAATAGTAAAAAATTGAGATCATTGCAACATCTTTGCTACAGGTCTTAAAATAATTGGTACACTGGCATGTTTACCACAGTGCAGCATCTTCTCTTTTTTTCAAACAGTTTGATGACGTCAAAGGGGTTATAATCTTCTGGAGTTTTGGTGTTGGAATTTGATCCCATTCTCACCTGATGGAGGTTTCCATCTGCTGAAGATGCATCATTGACGTATTTTTCGCTTAATGATTCACCAAACAGGCTCTTGATGAAACCATGCTGTTGTAATATCTGCAGTAGGTCATTTTGTATCGACATACTGCACCAGGTTGGCCACATTTAACGAACCGCTTAATGGGGGTAGGAGGAGCTGCAAGGGCGGGGCTGTCACATCTACCCACCCCTCCTCTCCCTGCCTTGTTCCACTTAACGAGCCTATTCAAGGCGGGATTGAGGTGAAACCAACCTGGAGGATAAATTTGTGGGCACAAGCCAACATCCCTTTGACAAAGTTCTGTGGATGCAGAATGAAAGGTCTCTCAGTTGCCATGACTCAACTTTCAGACAAATTCACCTGGATGACTGAGAATCTTCACAGACATTATACCTGATGCGGCCCAACCTCCCCGTACTCTGTCTCACTTGATTAGTTTGAGACCCCTGTTCTAAAACCCTTACCACGGTCCGCTTCTTGACCCGCTAGGCCACAAGTATTCCATAAAGCTTTTACGTACTCTTTCATGGATGGACTCTACCCATCTTTACTTCTCTGTCTCTCTAATTATTTGCTTGATATTCTCCAGGCTGATTAAATTAGCTTTTTCAGCCATAAGTTGCCCCCATACCAACATTTTGGGGAAACAGATGTGAAATTAGGCGATTTACTGCATAAAGGCGGGGCATAATTTCCCATTTTAAACATTTGTTAACTTATTTTTTCTGGTGGGAGTAAATTGTCCTGTCATTTTCATTTTATTGAAATTGAAGGAATGTCCCACATTTTCTGGATTTTATTTTTATTATTGGTGCAATTAAACATTCTAACTGTTCAATCAGTTCCGTTTAATTCCCAAGCATCATCTTTCAGGGAACAGCTTTAGTGATATCACCATTCAACAGATTATATCTGTACCGTTTTTTTGTCATATATCAGAATTCTAATTAGAATTTTTTAAAACTTTTTTAAGGTTTCATTTACATTATCACTAACTGATAATTAACAAAGGGATTTATATTAAAATGCATTAAAAGAACCCCATCAAAATAGTGTGTTGCACAGTGAAGTATCAGGTAAACTGTATCGCAGCACGGAGCCAGACTTGGACCTGAGTGGCATTTGGTAATTGGTCCCTTTCAGAATCGTTCAGAGCTAATTACTGAAGTTTTGCTTAATCACAGCTCTAGTTCTTTCACGGCAGAATATTCATTAGAACGGCCCTTTTACCTCCGCCTCCATTAGGTCCACGCTGTTTAAGTGGGATGCAAAACCAGCCAGCAACACACTGCAGGGTGGAATTTGTCATGTGGGACACTTGACATGAAATTTTTTTACCTTAAAATAATCATATATTTCATGGCATGGCATGTTTATCAGATGCTCTTATCCAGAGCAAATAAGTAGTTACAGGAAAAGTCCCTCTGGAGACACTCAGGGTTAAGTGTCTAGCTCAGGGACACAATGGTAGTAAGTCTGGTTTTAATATTTTTGGTCCTCTGGTTCATAGGCCTTGCTGTAAAGTGTGATTACTTTAAAATTGTAATTCATGTTATCTTTTCAATTATATTTTCCATATGACTCTTATTTAAAATCTCCCAGATTTGTCATAGTTACGAGGCCTGATGGACAATAATATTCTCAGCAATCCTCGCCTATAACCATTTTATCAGACCTCGTCAAGGGAAGGAGATGGGATGTTGCAGAAAGATGTTCATATTATGTCTCTTATACCAGGGACAAAGGCAGATCCCACCAGACCCCCCTCCCACCGATACACACACCTTCCCGAGCTGGTTATTAGGTGCCGCTCCAGCACCCTCCTATCCCTCCAAAGAGTGCCCGGCCGCCCCTCCCTCTCCGTGCTCCATCACAAGCAGCAAGCGCACCTCACAAAAATGGGGAATATAAAAGCACACGGATATTCCGGTTCTCTGTGATGTGACATGTATGATGTATGTGGACTGTGGCGCGCTGGCAGTGTCCGTTACAATGTAACGTTTTTAAACTATTCTGTTCTGTTCTGTGAGGATGCACTGTTTATTTTTATTTTTCCTCATCCCATTGAGACCACTATGACCAAGACCAAGACAAGACCGAGACCAAATAGAGTCAAGAACAAGACAAGACTGGACCGGTCTCAAGAACTACAGCACTACAACACATGGCAGACGTTCGAGCCTCAAATACACAAAATGCGGCTTTTTTTAATCATTAGAAACACACCAACTAACTGACAGGTTTTCAAAGTTTATTTAGCCAGAAAAACAAAAAAAAGACACATCAGGTGTACCTGTAGTTCATTGATATTCACTCTGCATGCCTTGTGTCCTGTCTCCTTCAGGCTCCTTCAGCTCGGCCACAAGCGCATGTGGGCAGCTGTTTTGTGAAGTGGGGCTCAAGGTGTGATTTGTATTTACCACTGGGGCATAAAAGTGAATTACACCCTGCAGCAAAACCACCAAACCTTCCCAGGCTCTGCTTTGGTGGGGGGTTGGCTGGGTGCTGAGTGTGGTGATGTAGAGAGTTTAGATTTCATAGGACTGGACTTGTGACAGCTTGACAGGTTCATGTAGCTGCTTTTAGCCTCTTATTTCCTACTGGTATTTATTTAAAGTGCAGCCCATGTGGTATCGGGTGTCGCTCTGTGTTTCTGTTTCCTTTTTTGCTGGGCAGCCGTCCGGTCGTGGACGGGCGCGCCGATAATCTGGTTAAATCTTCAGCACCACAGAGAGCGGCAGAGGTGCCAACCGTGTCCCTGTTCCAAGCAAAACTGGGCAGGACGTTACCACAATCTGAGCCTGGCATTGGTGGCCAACAGCAGAAAAGAACACACACACACACACACACACACAACTGAAGGCACACGCCGGTGTCTAACCAAGAGGAAAGCAGACACATTGTACACACACTTTATTATACACAAACACGACTTCAAATTTCCTGTAGTGTCGAACTGTCACGATGGCTGGACATGGCGAGGTAGGAGGATGCATACGCACAACGTCACAAAAACGGGGGGTTTAATACACAACTGACAAGACAAAGAAACATCACCAGACATCACCATGACCCGACGGCAAACAGACACAACAGGGCAGCTTTATACACTCATATAATTATACAACAGGTGAACATTACAGGAGACTAACATGAAACTCTGGTCCGAACTCCGGACCCGGAGTAACCCCTGCTGGACCGGATCATGACACCAACTAAAAAGAAAGCACAAAATGCACGCATTCACACAAAGACTCACACACACAGAAACAAACCGTTCCTCAATGCCTTGTAAGAAAACTACTGCCTGCTGCTGAATTCAAATCTATTTAGTAATGGAAATTTTATTCATAATCCTACGTGTTCTTTTTTCTTATTGTGTAGGAATTGGTTCATATATTGTCACAACTGCATGAGGTCGTACAATTAAAATGCTAATCCCGCTCCATTAGTGCTGACAGAGCACTCATCACCTCGGGTCCCGGCGTCGTCCCTGAGCAGCCGCGCTCCGTCACCCCCGGTTACCGGGCCGGCAGTGGCCTGGCCTGCATAGAAACGGCGTGTTTATCCTCTCTGGATGTGGGAGCGGGGTATCTGTCGCCATCTTCTCAGGGCTCGGGCCACTGGCTTTATTCAGGCAGGGCTTTGTGCTGCTGGGCTATTTAGGAAAGTTCCTCCCTCCTGCCTTCACTGCTGAATGAAGGGGTGTGCTGGAGCTGCCATGTTTATTGTGACATCGCAATTCCCTGTTCTAATTAAACGCTCCACTTGATCACTTCATGGGGTGAAAGGGATGGGGTGAGAACAGCAGAAAAAGAGAGAGAAGAAACAACTACAGACAAAAAAAAAGCACTCTCCAACCTCCCACCTCAATATAAAACCTCAGAGCTGAGCAATTACAGCTGCAGATTTGAGCAAAGGCCTGAGGGCAGAATCCCCTGCTTTTATTTACTCCACCCAAACACACACACACACACTGCTGTTGTTTTAGCTTTTAAAATATGTGGCCTTCAGGGACGTTCCCACTTTAAAGTCACATATTTCATTTTCCGGGGCTTCTGCTGAGGTCCTGAGACGAGCTGTAAATCTGAGACGAACCCCATTGTGATGAATGCAAAATGAATCCTGAGAACTTAATACTGTTCATTATTAGAAATAAATTTATCTATGTATGTTATTTTTAGAAGAACTATTAAATGTTGGAGTTATCAGCTCATTAGCAGTGGTGGCCTGAGGCAGTGGTGGCCTAGCGGGAAGGAAACGGACCCGTAATCAGAAGGTTGTGGGTTTCAATCCAGATCCGCAAAGATGCCACTGAGGTGCCACTGAGAAAAGTGCTGTCCCCACACACTGCTCCCCGGGCACCTGTCATGGGTGCCCACTGCTCACCAAGGGTGATGGTTAAATGCAGAGGACACATTTCTTTGTGTGCTGTGCTGCAGTGTTTCACAATTACAATTAGTTTCACTTTCACTCATAGTTAACTATTTTTGTTTTGGTCTAGCGTATTTGTACAGTTCTCCCAGTATCCCATGATACAAACATTTGCTCTGATATCCTGAGCTGCAAAAACTTTGGGGGAAAAAACTTCTCTTAAATATCATAATTATATTATTATCAAAAATGGCATTAAAATGTTAATTAAATAGAACTTGTTAATTTGGTAGGAAATCTGTATTTTGTGAAAGTCACTGGAAAGTCACCGAAGACTGCAGCCGTCCATATACATGCAGTCAGAGTGCCAGCGTAATCAGATGAGTCAGGAGGAGCCGTAACCTCGCCCAGCTCCATTTTTCATCACGTGAAGGAAAAACGCCCCGCCCGTCTGTCATCATCTTTGGCGGCACCCGCGCACAGTTCCTTAATCATCTACGCTCCAGATTGTCATTCCACTTCCTTCTCCAGGGGTCTTCAAGTCAATAAGTAGTGTCACCGCCCAGGTCCTTGGCTGTGGAGAGAGCCAGTAATTATGCTGACAGAATGCACCACAGCAAGCACACTTAAGGGCTGTTAAGCAGTCTTATCTTAATTGTGATTATACACGTTGAAGTTTGCTAATAAATTGGCAAATTGCTGAATAGCTTGACTTGGAAAGTCAGTAGATGCAGCTATGGATGAGTGGCAATGATCAATGGGGTCAAACACATAATTCTTTTGACTTTTATTGGTTGAACAACCTCTCTCAGATTCTCATTGCAATTAAGAGAACTCACTAGAGTAATAAAAACGAGTTTTGGTGGAAGATTTTCAAGAGAAATGGTACCTTTGGGTCCTTCAGAGATGAAAATTGGGTCGAGTAGCAGATGATTGGAGTTTGGAGTTTGTATGCATTGAGTGAAATGGAGATGGGAGAACGGCGGGGAAGGGGGTGGAAATTATCCTCCTCACCTCTCAGTAGGTGTCTCAGACCTCTCCACTGCAGAACAATGACTTTTTCTAAAGACTGACTCAGTTTACTTTTTTACTTTTTTTATATATATATATAATTTTTTTGCCTTGTGGTTCATGTTGATGTTTGCTGTTCATGATCACATCCCTCCTGTGACACACATTGGAGTGTTCAATAATTTTAACACTTGTCATTTCCACCCCGCAGAATGGCGAGTCGTCGCTCTTCGAGGTGAATATCCGCTACGTGGGTGGGCTGCTGTCTGCCTACTACCTGACTGGAAATGAGGTAAGATAAATCCCCGTCCCTTCTCCGCGGGGTTCTGTCCTAATCAGCACCTTGCTCTGTTCCAGTTTAGCTCAGCAGTTTACATGATGAATGGTCTGGGAACGTGTGAGAGAGATGTGAAAACACACACACACACACACACACACACAGGCAGATGCTTAGAGGACGAGGACACATTAAAGACTAGATGTATTTGTAATCCATAATCCGCACCCAATTCCTTAGGTCATAAAGCAGTAATAAAGCTCTATGTGTAATACGTGTATTAATTCTGTGCATTAATATTGTATTTCTGAGAGACCGTGTTGTTCGTCTCTCTTTTATCTGAAAGCTCAACGTTCTGGGCCTGACATCACTAATGAAAGCTGTCCACAGCAGCAGCAGGGAGGTTCTACGCCCCACAGCAGATATACTACCTGCATGAAAATAGAAGGAATGAAGCGAAAATTCAACAGATATGAGGAAAAAACTGGCAGATTAGATCAATCTCACCCGGTTCGGACCCATTCTCCCGGAGAGACGAGGGAAGTGAGCTGCTCTGGTGGGCGCAGAGTCCGTCTTAATCAGATCCGGGCCTGGCCGCTCGCACCCTCTCGAATGAGGGGAATATTGTAGCACCAGTGGTGCATGCTGGGTGAAGAATCTCGTCTAGCACCTTGTTTAACTCTCCTTCTCTTTCACTTTCTCTCTCACAACCTCGCATTTTTCCCATGATGACCGGCAGACTTAATGCTGTGGTTTGGGGCTTGGCCATGATATATCATGCCACAGAAGCCCCTGGGCGGGCATCCATCAGCATCGCATATGTGCTTGTGCGTGTTCGTGCATCCAGACACAATTTATGAGTGTCCCCTTTCCTCCGAGTGTCTTTGCCTACGTGGAGAAATTGAGAATCTACGGTTCAGCCTGTAAATCCTGTTCGCGTGGAACTTGCTCACCTTCAGTAGAACGCTACTGGCCGCCTGTCCCTGCTTAAACCCCAGACACATAATGCATGAGGGCACTAGGAGCCCGGCAGCAAAATGGCTCCCGCTGGGACGGAGAGAGGAACTGTTTATACGGCTGAAGCAGGCTGTCTCCAATCTGTCGGTTCCGTGGACTTCCCACCATGTGAGGACACTGCAGTTCAGATGTTTAGGGTCATTTAGACATGTTTTCCAGGGAAAAAATTATTAATTTGAATAGAAAATGAATAAAAAAGAATTATTGACACATTGACAAATTACTGACAAATTTTGTAATATGCTGCTGTGCCAGATACCTGCTTTTTTTCTCAGCTCTACTAAGATCATTAATAAAAGGCTTTTCTAATATTCAGTGAACTGATAGACTTCTCTTAGTGAAGACAACAATCCATCGGAACTCTAGATGAATCATGAATGAATCTTTACATTTATGCAGATATTTTGTTCATTAACACAGTCACTTAAAGAAACTTAACATTTTAAAGTCACTTGCTATAGGTATGGAATAGCAGGTGCCCCACCTGATGGTATAAAGTTGTCAGCTGCAATTTGGCAAACACTGTCTGAATCAGGACTTGGGGAACTGTCACCATGTTTAATTGGAGTGACTGTTGTGATGCTAGACTAATTGTACAAAATTACCAGTTTTGCATGGAACTGCACTGGAAGCACACCTAGAGACAAAACTAGAACTGGAGAAGAGGACTTTTCATTATAGCTGCATAAAAGGTCAGCATAGTAATTGTCTGATAATGTATTTGTATAGGAAACCATAGGAAACCAATGAAGCCAAAAGTCATGATTACGAGCCATTTTAAATATTTTGATCATATTCTTTTTTTTTATTCAATACTGGGCTTTTTCAATATCATACTTAGCTATAGATTGTATTCAAAACCTATGAAACTAAAAAATGTGAGCATGATGTCAAGTCAGCCCTAGCAAGCTACACATTTTCTCACACCTCCCTCACAATTTGACTGACTGCAGATGTTCCCCATTTCTAGATAGAGGTAGCCCTGAATCAGACTTGAAAAATAGACCTAATTAGCATAAAACAACTAGGCTCCACCTCTCTGGTACTGCACATCAGTTGAGTAGGGCTGTGTTCTAAAGTGCCTTTCATCAGTTCGTCTTTGTTCCGCCCCCACTGCGGTGAGTCCTTTCCAACCGTGGATGCCCATCTCCGTCTGTAATCTACCCCCAAGGGACTTGTTGCCACGGTAACCTTATTACCACCACAACCTCTCCCAGAGGAAATACGCACAGGAAGTGTTGCCATAGTGACCTTGTCATGAAGTGCGCGGAACATTAGGCAGTTCTGGTGGTCCAGGCATATGTTTGTGCGTGTGTGAGTGTGTTTAGCTCTCAGGATCCAAGAGTTCTCTTTGGAATAGCCTTCGAGAACCAGGAGAAAATTTCAATCTGCTCAGTGTGAGAAGGGCTTCCCATATTCCTTCACCGGCGCCCCCGAGGCTGGGGCCACTGATTAACTGTCTCTTGCCCTTTCTCTCAATGGCCTGAAACCTAATGTCCCTCTGCAGCCAACCTCCACCCATCCCAGCTGCAGCGGGGACTCAGAACCACCAGTTTAAACTCGGTGAGGGACTCCTTACCCAAAGAGTTGTGGGCAGGATTTAATCACTCACATTTTCCTGAGATGAGTTCATTTGCCTCCTTCTGTTCTTTCCCACTCCCTACAGTGCATTCTTGTGACCTACTTTAATTGGGACGAGTCTCATTTTCCAACTGAACACAGACAGCAAGTGGAGAAGGGGATGTTGCGTTAATGAAGCAGACACCCTGCCGCTCTCCGCCTGTCTCCTGCTGGATCATTTTGTGGCCTTGTTTCCTGCTGGTCCATACTAGTGAAGTCTGGAAGGGTGCAGGGTAGAGGGGTGGTTGAGAATGCAGTTGTGTGACTGTTGAGGGTATTAAAAGGGCAATAAACCTGCACAGGGCAGACTGTGTTCTGTTTTACCAGACTAAATTCCCATGTGAGGCCTCATCCTGGTGTTTAGTGACCTTGTGCCGAGATTAGACAATGACATGACTCTAATGGCTGCACAAAGCCACATATTGCATATTTAAAAACAAAAAAATAAAATGTAACCTTTATATTCGGTCAGATTTCACTTTTAAAGTTCACAAAATATTGATTTGTAAAATTGATAGTAACATTTTTACACACTGGTGGAAACTGCGTCTTTGCACACAAGGATGATGTTGTGGACAGTTAAATGTCGCTATGTTTAAAATATAGTCCTCACGTTTGTACTTCCAAATTTGCACTAAAAGTGCACTAATGTAACAAAAGCCCTGGCCCTGATGTCCTTTTTTCATGAGTGACATTTCGTGTAAAATGGATGTATGGTTACATAATTTTGATAGGTTCTAATCACTCACACCTAATGAGTGATGCCTGTAAGTGATCAGGACCAAACACATAATGTGTAATTAGCACCGACAGGGCATCACAATAATCAAGAGCACAAAACAAGTATTCCTTAATGTAATAATAATTATTATTAATTATTTAAGGCAATCAATTTCCATAAGTTACAACCAAGTGTTTGTCGTGGGTTTGGTCTGGGTTCTTCAGTTTCTTCACCAACCAACGGCTCAGACACTAGGTGGATTTGGGGACAAGTTTAGGATTCATGAAAAATGTAAACTATATTGTATAGCTATGTGGATAAAAATGCATTTATTATTTCTTTTAGTAAATACTTGCTACTACAGTAATAAAGTACAGTATTCACAGCCAGTTGTGGCTCATTTTGACCTGCATTCAATCATTGAAACAATTGAAACATGACCCTGACGTCGGTGCTTGCTACCTTCTGTTCTGTGGGGTAGAGGTTTTCCACACATGTTCATACATCATATACAGGCCATTACACACACCCTTGAATATAATCATGTATGCATTATATGTATGTAAGTGCAAAAAAATTGAATGTAGTTGTGTTTTGTAAATAAACATTTTCCTTTTTGCGATCAGTTCATAAATATCAGGTTTAGTATGTCAGTGTTTTGGCACTCATTATTATAATTAATAGTTACATACCCACACTCAACCCACATACACATGTATGCTCAACAATGCTCACATAAATATTGTCATGCACATTCCTGTGGTCATCCAGTCAAACAAAAACACTCAAATACACACACACAAAGGAATCCAGTGTCCGGTGTGGCATAATTCTCACGCACAAAAAGTCATTTTATTGAACGTTGATGGTTCATTACCTAAGTGAACCTAACCCCCTATGAGTTGCCATTTCTTTTCATTTAATAACGCCCCACTCCTTTATTGTATTTCAATGACTTTACTCTTCAAGCTCATTACACCTTATGTAGCTTTTAGCTAATGACTCATGTAGAAGCTCACAGTCGATTGGAGCCTCCTCCTTTCATTGCTCTCAGCTGTTAAGCCTTCATCATAGGCCCCTCCCCCATCCTCCCCATCGCCACGGTCCTGTCCTCCACACTGCACACCGGTAGACTGCGCTGCCCCCAACGCACACGTGTAATCAAAGAATCCTTCCACTCACAATGCAAGAATCTGAGTCGGATTCAGACAAAAGCTCAGTAATTCATGGACCCAGGATTATAGGGGCTTAAAGATGGATGGGGAAAGTGTATTTCTCTTGAATGTGTATTTGGATGCCTGTTTTTTATAATTTTTTTCTACACTTTGTACAAGAGCTTAAGGCTCTTTGTTACAAATTGCTTTTTTCCGCGATAGATGAAAGTGGATCACCACAATCATGCCCTAGTCTACTGCGGTCTGTGTTTGTGGCTCAAGTTATTTAAAGAAACCTCAGCTGAGCTCTCCTTGCTACTTTGCAATCTCAGTGAATAGAGTGTAAGACTGTCTGATATGAATGCATTTTTGACAAGCAGGCTATTATCTGGACAATGTAAAATTGTGCTACTGTTTTTTTTATTACCCAGCTGGCATGAATGGTTCATTCAGGTCCCTGAGAAATAAAATGCCTTTATTTGTGGTTAAAGGTGAATTGGGGACTTTAAATTGGCAGTAGGTGTGAGTGAATGGTTTGTGTAGCCTGCGGTGGTCTGGTGTCCCAGCCCTGCACCCTGTGACCCAGGTTAGGCTCTGGCAGGCACGACCCTAGTATGGACCCTAGTGGTTTCTGATTAAACGTTCTTATCTTTTCACCATTCTTCTATTGAAAGGATACACTGTATTGGTAGGTGACTATGAAAATGACATAAAGCAAATAATATGACCCTCAGTCACCACTTCAAGACTTATGGGGTACAGCATGTCCTACCATCTCAAATGCAGAATTTCATTTGGTAGACCATAGTCCATCTGTCCAGTTGTATAAGAGGGACTGTGGATTCTGTTGTAAGGAGATCTTCACTGAGACTCTTTTGTTGCTTTTTTTGTTGTCCTTTGTCACTCGCCTAGACTCTTTACAAAGAGCAGCTTTTGTGGACCGGAGGTTGAATTGCAGCAGTGATGGGCTCCATGTGAAATCCGAGTGATTGGCATGGAGCTGTGGTGGGCATGGTGAACTGCCAGGGGATGTCAGTGGAGCTGCAACAAACTGGGACATGAAGGCTTTTGTTGTCCTTTAATTCCTGATGAATATTCAACGCTCATTTCAGAGTTGTGGCTTCCCTCCTCCCCGTCTCTAAGGTTTCAGAGAGGCTTCGGCTCCACGCGTTAATGAGTGTTAAGATGGAGCTGGGGGGGGTTGGCGTGAGCCCAGATGAACAAGAGTTCAACCCAAGAGAGGAAAAAGAAAGAGTGAAGCAGAAAGAAGGGGGGGGGGTTTAGAGTTCAGATTGCGAGTCACGACATCTGCCTTGACCGTCGGCGACACGGCTAAACAAATTGGACCTGGCAGATCATTACGCCGCCGTTAATGAAGTTGGGCCTTTTTTCCTCTCTCCACAATGCTTACAGACCCGCCCGTTCTTTACGGCCTCATTAAGGCGGCCTCCGTCTGGCTGTGTTCGTCTTTGAATCATGCTCTGCTCCGCTCCACAGCAATTTGCCTCATGCCGCGGCCCTGGGGGAAGAATTGTGGAGGTTTAGAGGTTCAGGAGGGCAGAGACAGGAAACCTGGTCGGTTTTCGCCTGTCTTAAGAAAGGCAGTAATTGGCCGTGTGCGTGTCACGCTCTGACTAGTCTTCCGGCCGCGAAGCAGGTAATGAGAGGACAGTGGATCAACATTGCGTGCGCGTTAACTGAATATATGACCCCTGGGGGGACACTGAACCCACCGTCAAGACAATTGGGCAGTAGGGGTGTTTATTGCGCTCATAAACCTTATGTTGAGTCCAGTGTCCAGTGATTCGTAATTAAGAAGGATGGTGATAAAAGGATTGCCGCTCGTGGATTAAAGGCTGCTGATTTAAACAATGCAGAGAGGTATTGATCTCCGTGGCATTCACTCCCAATCGATGCTTCCCTGAACGAGCAAACAGCCTGAGGCGATGAGTTTGTGTCTGATTTGTAGCCGACGAGGTGCTGGGGGCAGCCTGACGTTTACACCCACCTCCATCACATGCCGCAGTCCACAGTAAAATGAATGAATTTTCTTCTCAAATCTATACTTCATTTCAATGATCTTGTTTTCAGTATGATTCATATGGATTCAGCCTTATAGCATTATGGACTTTTGCTCAAGGGCGCAACAGCTGCCAGTCACAGGAATCAACCTCACAACCTTCCACTGAACCACTACCTTCAGTTCCCTGCAGGTCATGGTAACACACGCAGCAGGATTTAATGCAGAGCTACTCACTTCTTTTTCGATCAAAAATCAGTACATCGGATGCTTCACTGACATGCGGTCCTGACGAGTTCTCTTGAGTTTTCTGTAAAACAGACCTATAGATGTGTATGCCTACATATCCTGCATCCAGGTCTCTGCGCTGTGGGCTAAATCTGGACAACACAGACCTCAGTGATCTGAAGGAACAATAAGAGTCATCAAAGGTGCAGTGGTGGCCTAGCGGTTAAGGAAGCGGCCCCGTAATCAGAAGGTTGCCTGTCATGGTTGCCCACTGCTCACCAAGGGTGATGGTTAAAAGCAGAGGACACATTTCGTTGTGTCACCGTGTGCTGTGCTGCAGTGTTTCACAATGACAATCACTTCACTTTCAAATGGTGAGGTCCTGCCCTTTGATGTTGAGGTGATGGGAAGTCATATACATAGATACTTGGCCATCAGGGGAAATGAGAGGATGAGCCAAGTATAGTCTGGATAACAATGAGAGGAGAACCCATACGTGGCCATTACATCTCCAACTGATCCACCAGTATCCCTTCACTTATCGACAGCCATTCACTTCTGCAGTTCTCCTTCAGTCAGTCGATTACTCATAAACCATGTAAACCATCTTGCAGGTTCTGAAGGACAGGCCAGGGAGAGGCTTCTGCAGGTCATGTTCACTCTGCTTTGCTTTGCTCCAGAGAAAGTTCAAGTAAAAGGAGGAAAAATCATTTTGATCACACCTTGTTTTTGTTTTTGGGGAGCACATCAATACCGGCCATGCCAAAGAGTCACAGAGCATTCCGACAGGGTCGAGCACCTCGGATCTTTATTCTCAACACACCGCCGCCAAGGCTGCGCGTCCCGTCCATCCACATATCAGCTAACGCTGTGAGTTACCAGCGGGGAGAGCAGGGCGAGGAACAAGAGCAGCTCTGCTGCCAAAATATCAAACACCGTCACCCATCAAACACCCCGGATCCTGCAAACAACAGTGCGGCGAAGCGGAGAGAATGCAGCCATCTGAAGATGCGGGGGGCATACAAACACACCAGCCAAAAGAACTGCACCAGGATGGCCAAAAAGGGAAAGTTACTGCAGACTTTATTGCGAGGATCGTGGCAGGCTGCACGTCAGCGTCAGTCTCCATCTTAAAATTGATCTGCAGTCTGATTCTTTATCTGTTTGATGCCTTGCTATATCACAAAGGGCTTTAAACGTGAACTTGCTCCCAGCGGGCTTGCTTAAAGGCATAATTGAATGCAGATTTATTTACTTGACGATTCTGTGGCGAGTTGTGTAGAGCATTAAAGCAGCACATTACCAGTTGGTTAGGGGGTAAACAGTGTCCATGGGCTTATTCAGTGACTTCTTCTGACCTGTGCTCATCATTTGCAGGCAAACTCGGTATGTTTTAAATGATTCATCTTCCCCTAGTTTAGTCTGCCTTGTGGTCCCAGTACTATTTGATGGGTTTTTGTAATTGATATGTTTCTCCTGCTTTAGTGCAACACAGTTAGCCGATGGTCTTCATGGTGAGATTAGGAAATGACTCCCTTTTGGGTATCACTGTGGATCTGCTTCCTTTTTGGAAATAAATTACAATGTGAAATAATACTAATGAAGCTGGACCTGTGTTAGTGAACATCTTACCAGTAAAAGGACAAAGCAGGCAGTAGCATGGAGCACCCAGATTCAGAAAAAGAATGATCCGACTCAAGGCAGGTCACACTGGTCAAAGCACAGGGTAGACACCACTAATGGACACAGCATGTCTTGGCACCACAGAACAAAAACCCAGTAGGTGGAAAACAAAAATGTCAAGGACACAGGAGAGTAGAAAACAGCAAGAGCAGCAACTAAATGCAAACTTTCTAGACTACTACTGAACTGCTTGAATTCAGAATATATTCAGATAATAGGAAATTATATATTATATAACATATAATATAATTATATTATATAATTTTATATCTATAGATATGTGTGTGTGTGTGTGTGTGTGTGTGTGTGTGTATATATATATATATATATATTCAGACAATATAAAATATTTTATTAAAATATGTAATAAATGTTAATAGAGGTTTTAGTTTATAGGTGTACGTAGCCCTGATCCTATCGTCCTAATATCTGAATTATTTCACACCAGAGTATTGACGTGGCTGTGGGTGACAACTCATTCCATTCATTCCCATTTAGGTTTAGTGATATAGAAATCTAGATTCGGTTATGAAGCAGAGACTCCAGTTTGTATTTTGGTCATGAATGGTGTCATTCTACCTGTTATGTCTGATTTTGTGCAGCATGATGCTTACACTCATTTATTAACTCCAAAGAAGACCTAAGCACAACAACAGCAGGCAATGTTCTGTTACTCTATTGCTTTGACTCTCTGTCTAAAGTGAATAAGCACAGAAAATCTCTCTTTTGTCCCTTTGGGAGGTCATAGCCCCCATTCCCGAGATCCGGCTGCCGCTTCTCCTCCTCATCTCGATTGACAGACAGCAGGCTTAGTGTAATTCACTTGTCAGATCAGCCAATATTCACAGTACATTTCCCTGTGCGCTCTTCATCTCTAGTGGCAGTTTGAGGGCATGACTTAAGGCCTCTGACCCCAATACTGACCCCGGCATTGGTCAGGAAATTGAAAATGTGCAGTGTGGCAGAGGAGATTTTCATTTGATTTCCTTAAAATACACTCAGTGTTGTTCCTTGCTGAGTCAGCATCCTCTGCAAGGTCCTAAAGTAAAATATTCTTCATTCTGAAGTGTGTCTGGAATTACATTCATTTTTCCCCTCGGTAATAGCATGAGGGATTGACAGATTTAATTTAGCTTTTGATTTCTCCCCTCGTCCAAAGGGGATTTTATGAGGTGGTCCCACACCAGAAAAGCGAAATTGCATTCTAATGCTGTAATGTAATATATTCCTCCATATGCATGTAAACCAGTTCCGTTGTTCTGGGCTGGGGTCCAAGCGCAGGAAAACATGCCGAATGGTAATGTGTCTTCAGATTGGCTTTTTTTTTTTTGAAAAATGGCAAGTCGACATCATGATTACAGAAATACTTCTAAACAAATATTCAGACTTTCATTTGCATGAAACCCTCTTTGTTTGGAATTGGAATAAGATGGATTTTGTTTCACTCCCACATCCTCCCAGTAATGGCAGGTTGGGCAGAATGATGTGATTTGAGGCTGGAGATCTGGTGGACAAGGCTGATCCATCCCTCCATTTTGGACGGTGGGGGCACTGATTGGACCTGCCCAGCCTCATTGCGCCACCATCACGACCCCGCACCACCCTGGAGATGATGGATGAGTCGTGGAAAAAACCACAAACACTGATTCCCTCTCTCTCCTGCACACAGTCCCTGAGCTGGGTGTCTCACGCACCAGAACCTGCAACCTGGTCCTGGTTCAATTTATAGCTCAGTGGCTCTTAATTAAATTGGATCTTGGTTCTCATTTAAAATTCACATCAGTTTATGAAATATGAATGTTCTCAGTTTTTCTGGACTAAAAATGTACAAAATTATACATAGCTGATTACGTTTAATTAGTGATTTATGTTTACCTTTACCTTCTAGTTATGATGTTTAAAATTGCCCAAAATGCATGTGTAATTCCGATTTTCGGAATGTTGTTACTGTCACCACAGATGTTCATACTGGAAATATTCAACAGAGTGGAAAATGTCTGTTTTGTTCAGCTCCAGCAGAAGGCTGCATATGGATTTAATTGATTTATTCAAGGAACGTGAGAGCCATTGACTCACACACCTGACAAGCTCCCTGCTCCTGACTTTGTATGTTTCATTATGTTTGTCATGCTTAGTGAGGCGAAGACTTGCTTGAGGTACAAAAAACTAATTACAAAGTGAGTTGCATGATGCACACACACACACAAACTACTGCCCAAGCTATCCTCGGGCGCTGGTGGCTCGCTGGTGTCCATGGTAACATAAGAGTCAGAGACGGCGACAGATGAGGATAGAGAAAGGACCACGAAGCACGTGGCTCATTAATTCCCTCAATGCACTTGAAAAAAAGTCCTATAGTCATGATGCAATTGGACCTGGCCAGTGTCTGAGAAAGAGGCCGCCTGGTTTCTCAGATATCAAATGCTCAGGTTTTTACACTTCAAAGAACAGTAAACATTTGTTCACAGGGAGCTCATGGGAAGATCTGCTCGTGACAGTAATCACTCTGTAAACACAAACGACAATAAGCCCCCTTCCTTCAGGCCCTCCTGTGGAGGATTAGACCCAAAACGTGGGAAGGCGAATATTAAACGTTTGGTGGCTGCATGGTAGCCTTGCCGAGGGCTTGGGGCTGCCCATGTGCTGCTCTGTTAGCTTGTAATTACATTCCAGGGCCCTGTGGTTCCGTCGTCTGTTGTCTCATCCCCCTGCGCTGACATTCTGATCAGCTCTGAGAAGTGACTCGGTCGCAGCTCAATTCTCCACGGCCAATCCCGCCGTTAGTTCTGCCGTCCTGCACACGCTCTTCCAATTTCGCATCGCTCGCTGCGGCGCGGTCGAGGGGAATCGAAGGCCCAGAGTGAGCCCCGGCCACGCCGACGGTGAACTCGGTTTCGGTGATCCAATTCTTACCCGTAATTGTGCTGTTTACCACCGGTGGTAAATGCTCAGACTGTGACTTAATGATATCAATCAGATCAAATTTGAGAGTTGCTGTTTTTTTTTTAGCTTTATGCTAATGAGAATGTAATGAGGGCATATTTGGTCTAATCTCGTCTTTGGTGATTGCGGCTCATCACGTAATCGTCGCGGTGGATAGGCTTTTGTTTGAGCCTCAGCACAGGCAGGAAGGAAAAAGAATTGAGCAAAAGCCTATTCATCCCCCCACCCACTCATTCACTCTCTCTCCCTCTCTCTCTGTGATGCTGCTCTGGATTCGTAAGAACATGAAGCGTTTCGTGTCCGTCCTCCTTCCTGCTTCCTGCGCTCCGTCCTTCCCTGGACATTCGTTACGCTGCTGCTCTCAGGGGTAATAAACAAATGCAACGTGGATTTGACAATGTTCCATGCAGCGCGTGGAGACGGCCCGCAGACCTGGGCAGCTCCTTATCATGCACCAGCCCCTTCAGGTGATAAGATGTTAAATGGGAACATTGTGGTGCGTCCAGCTCTGACAATATTAGTCATTTCCTTCATGTGTCATGCTGTTATTTGCAGCCTAATATTATAATAGAACAGATATTGGCGGGTTGCTGAGGGAGCATGTTAGTAGAAACCAGGGAATAAATTCGCTTGAGCGGCGGCTGCTTAGTAGGTGCAGCCTGTGAAACACACATCTGTCCCACCAGGCCTGCGGCACACAGTAACATACGACAGTAAAGGCATCTGGGAGTGGGAGGGGCACTGAACAGTGGGAGGGGCAGCAGTGTGCACTTCTCAACACTTAACAAGAAGTCCGGGTCACAGGCTTAAAACTATTCACAGTGGTACATTGTTAAGTTAAAATACATTAAAAACGTGGCATCATATAATATAGCTAACGTTCCTTAATAGCCATGTTCTTGCTATGGCATCTGTGTACACTGTACACAGACAGAATATTTCTGTGTAAATATATTATATTCTTGTTACTGAGTATTATTGTGTGAGGTGATGGAGTCAGGCCCTGTCAGCTGTGTGTAGTGAGACCTCATTGCGGTGGTGTATTCATGGTGACCAGGTATACCGGTTTATATAGTCCTACATCCTGCATTTTTAGATAATGTCTGTTCATTTGATGGTTTAAATTGCCGGTAAAAAATTCTGCAAAAATCTGTTCCGTTTTTTTGTATGTATTAATCTCACAGCCCCACTGACACCCAGTAGCTGAGCGGAGAGGACCAAGGAATCAAAGAGGCTGTTATGATCGTTAGTCAATCGGACCTCTATTCACCAGCATAAATGTGAACAATGTGTCTAAAAGCCGCCAGATGTCTTGCTGTATTTTGTCGTCTTAGCCAAAAATTTAATTTTGTGTGTATAAATATGAAATTTTGCAAGCAGAGATCTCTTTATCCATTTGCTCCCCATGCAAGTGATTTTTTTTTCTCCACAGATGACATTTAGCATTAATGAATTTTAGCTATCGTTGTCTTACACATTTGCGCTACTCGTCCCACATTTGTCTTTCCTCCTGATCCTGCCCTGTTGTAGCTTTGAAGGCTGCGTTGTTACGGTCAGTGTTAGGCTAAAGTCTTAAAATGACCCCTTGCCGTCAAATCAGGCTACAGTGACAATGGCAGCTTTAATCTGTGTGCTTCCCCAGGGTCACATGACCTCTTTCTGACAGGAAGGCATGTTTCCATCATTAATTCAGAGATACAAATTAGGTTCAGCGTTGGGTTGTTTCTGCTTTATTTTTCTGAGCTCAGCCCATCCTTTGTTCTGGATTATTGGATTAACCGATGACGTACTTGATGCAGCAGTTTTTAATAAGAAAAAATAATAATCTGATGTAAAAGAACTAATCTAGGTGTAACTAATTCTAGATGACTTTGTGAGATGCTCACTGTTGACAGTGGGACAAAAAAGTATTTGGCATCAACCGATTGTGGAAGTTGTCCCACTTGAGAGAGGTCTGTAGCTTTAATTTTGGGTACACTTCAACTGTAAGAGTCAGACTGATAAAAAGTAATCCAGGAAATAACATTATGTGTTTAAAGAATTTATTTGTATAATGGTGCAGAAAATAAGTATTAAAAAAAAATAAGCAGTGAGGACCTTCCAGCAGGACAATGATCCCAAAGGCACCGCCAGGGCAACAAAGGAGTGGCTATGTAAAAAACATTACAAGGTTTTACAAGGTCTGCAGACCTCAATCCAATAGCAAATCTGTGCCCATCAACAGCCTCAAAACATCACAGATCTTGAGAATATCTGCATAGAAGAATGGGCCGAAATACCAACTGCAGTGTGTACAAACCAGGAAACCCCTGCCATTGCCAACCAAGGTTACATTACAAAGTGTTGGTGAATTTTTCTTATTGACAAAATACTTATTTTCTGCATCATTATACAAATAATTCCTTAGAAAACATCAACCTGGATCAACCTGGGGCAGTGGTGGCCTAGCGGTTAAGGAAGCGGCCCCGTAATCAGAAGGTTGCCGGTTCGAATCCCGATCCGCTAAAGTGCCACTGAGGTGCCACTGAGCAAAGCACCGTCCCCACACACTGCTCCCCGGGCGCCGGTCATGGCTGCCCACTGCTCACTCAGGGTGATGGGTTAAATGCAGAGGACAAATTTCACTGTGTGCACTGTGTGCTGTGCTGCTGTGTATCACATGTGACAATCACTTCACTTTTCTTTTTTTTTTTTCTTTTTTCTTTTTTTACATTCTGTCTCTCACAGTTGAAGTGTATGTATGATTAAATTACAGCCCTCTCTCATCCCTGAGTGGGACAACGCCCCCCAACCCACAGTACAAGTAACATTTAACAAACGCCCAAGCATATTAAGTAACTACGACCTCTGACATTTGTGTGACTATGCTGTCCTCGGTGACATGCAGCGGCATGACTATGTCACATACAACTTTTCAGGATAAGGTAAAGCACATATGAATCACCTTGTGTCATTTTCTGTTACTCAACAGACTGAAATGTATTCACAAATCCCCTGTGGTTGCTTTAATCCGGGGTTGTTATATCCCACAATCGCCATGAGGTCAGTAGATATCAGGCTGGAAAGACAGCAGCTCTAAACTGAATGTCTGCATTAAAAAAAAAGTTCTTTTATGTTCTTTTTTGGACACATTAGTATGCAATTTAAGCATATTTAATTTATTATGCTTTGGGTGCTTTATAGATTGGATCTTCTTTTTTTTATTAAAATGAGGGTGCATGATATATAAAGGAAGATTTATGTGAACAAATCCCATTCCTTGCTTTTGTCCGAAGAGCCTTTTAGCACAGTGTGTTATTCTTTTGGTTCAAAACCAATTTAAGGCTGAATGGAATGAAGACTGCTCCTCTCCCATTCTCCTTCCAATCATCACATTGTTGATTAAATCAGCAAGATAATGTTCAGCAGCCTAGTTTGTCCAAGCTGTCTCCCAAAACAGGGCCTGTAATGGAAACTAGCTGGTTCCAGCAGCTGCCTAGGAGCTGCCGTTGGATTGGTGACATCCATGTAAATAAATAAATGAAGAACGTGGAACTTAGAAATAGAACATGGGAATGAAGAGCTTTGATTATTGGAAGAAAACAAGTGACATCATTTCTGTTGATGCTGTCTGAACTCTGTAGGACTGTGAGAAGTTGGATTGATGGTGTGGCGCACAGACAAATGGGGAGAGTGCTCACAGCTCTCGCCGAAACCATGGCAACGTGGGGAACCAGTAAAGCCAATTATGAGCAGTCCTCTGGCATATGGCTGAGCCTTTCTCCCGAACACAACGAGATAAGTGCATCGGCTGGTAAAACCACTCCGGCGGGAGTAACTTGTCTTTTCCGGACCTGACAGGCCGCTGCCATCGGCAGGTATCAGAGTGAGGTCGTTATTTAGCCGTCACACTAAATGACATTCATGCTAAAGAGGACACGAGGCTGCTTGCTCAGTGAGAAAAGTGTTTTTTTCTCTTGATATAAACCTGAGCGTCTGTCCAGAAGCCACAGTTGGAGCCGGCTGAGAGCGCTGCCCTGAATGAGGGGAAAATTTGCACTTGTTCATGCGCCAAATACCCTGAGGTCCTGCAAACAGCAAGGGGCTGTGAGAGGTGTGAATAAGTCTTGGCCAGCGTTGGAAAGGTTACAGTTTTTTTTTCTCCAAAGCTGTGGGGTGGATGCCTGGGATTTTCTGCTACCAGATTATCATCTCAACCGTCCCAGGGACCAGCCAACCTGCGAAATGTCAGCCTTTAAGCGGCACGGCGAGGGAGAATGTCAGCGACAACATATGTTGCTCCACACATGATCGGAGAAATGGGCGATGCCAAGTTAGCTTTCTGATGCCCAGGGCTATGCTATGATGCTCCAGTCTTCTGCTGGACCTTCTGGATGGCTAGTCATTAGCACTGCATGTTAGCATATGTGTCAGAATCTCTTCCCCTCTCTGGACCCGTCCCTGCAGCATGTTACGATGTGGCCTGCATGTGATCGGCTCTTCGTCACTCCAGAAGCTCCCGCCCCCTCTCCCATCTGCACTCGCCATCGCTCCATGGCGGCGAGCGCGGGCGCGGGCGCGGACAGCTGCTAATGGGAGCGGACAGCGGCCACTTTACTACAGCACAACGCACATGCTAATTCTGCAATGGTGCCTCATTATCTCGACACATTCACAGTGTTCATCTTCCCATCAGCGTCTAAACATCTTCTTCCTGAGTGTCTGTAGGTGCTCTCTGTAGAAGGCTTTCTTTCTGCCAGGGAACTGATGGCACGTTCTGCAGGGGTTGTTATCAGAAGCGTGCTGGCTACATGTCAACTTAACATGTCTGTGTGGGGCGGGGAAGTGGATTGCATGTAGTGTTCTGTCACTCCAAAGTGTTGTCACGTACTTTCCCCTGCGTGGGTGTACAGAAGCAGACTTTCCCTCCTGACACCTGAACAGATACCTGAAGAATAGTTTACCTCACTCTCATCTGGACTCTAAATGTGCAAAGTTGTGCGAGCTGTGTCAGACAGCTGATCGCTGATTGTCTGTCATGATTTTAGTCGTTCAAAATGCACCTAAACACACACAAAACATCAAGATCGGCAAACTTTTAAATCTGACCTTGAAAATCAAAAGCCTAGTCTTCATATGTCAAGTTGTCATGTGTGTATTGACGTTTGATGTGCAAAAATGCATTCTAACACAAGTAATTCCTGTTTCACACACATCGCAAACAGCCATTTTATTGTCCATCTCAGTTGTGGAGACCGGGGCCACAATTGAGGTTGAGAGCGAAAATACACTGAAAATGGACAAGATTTACTGCAGTAGGTGATAAATCCACTGGAAAAGGCACAAATTAGATGACTTGTTTCTTCTCGTGTTGCCTCTTCCCTCTGTGCCTTCCCTCTTTTTTTGCACAGATCCCCCACCCAATGTCCTACCTCTGTCCCGTCCCTTTCACATTTCTGTCCGTCCCCTCATATATGCCTGTCTAGAACCGGCCTAGGTGGAGTCCCAGTGGACCAGTATTCAACTCAGGGAATTCCCTGTAACTCTGACTGCAGTATAGAAACAGAGACATCTAGGGACTTGACTCTGTTCTGGTGGTCCATGAAAAGACAGTTTATGTGGGGTTTTCTATTTTATTTTCCACATATGTACATTGGTTGGTTTATCACACACACACACATGTCTGCATCTCCTTACTACTTCCTCTCATGACTCTTTGATGAGTAAATTCCCAAAGGAAGATTAGCCGCTGGGCTTTATTAAAGCCCTGGGTGGGTGTGATATAGTGTGGGCTGTTGGCACTGTTGGCGACTGATAACTCCAATCTGATGGGCCCATGACAGCCCTTCTCATTCTGAGCATCAGCTCCATTGTGCCCAGACCTATCACTAACACCCCCCCCCCCCCCCCCCAATTGATTTACTCCACCCTATTTCTATGCTCCCCCCCCATTTTCTCTCCTAAAGACGATTATTCGGAACAGTGGGGGCAGGGGGTATAGGGATTCAAGAGACTCACTTCGAGCTGGAGATGTGTCGGTGGGCTTCTTGCCGTTTCAGTGTGAGTGCTGTACTTAGACTCTTGGTTCTTTTCTGTAAGCTGTCAACATGGCAGCGTGCCATGTCAGAAGGTAGCTTTTTGACAAACTTCTCAAATGTGCAGTTTGAGCTGTCATTAGCAAATGCAGCAAATTCCTGTCTCTGCTTGGCCCTAATTGAGCCTGCTGTGCATGAAACTGTCACCTTCCAGTGTTTAAAATCCTTAGCACTCACTTTAGCTCAGCCATTTTGCCACCAAGTGGCATTAAAAGTCAGAGAAAACAGGAACTGCAGGGACCTGAGAACTTGTTTGTTGAGTCAATATTTTTTTGTACTATAAATGCAACTGCGTACTGATGAATTATTCACTGTTTACAGACTTGTAGGGAACAAATGTCTTGGAATGCCCTTGCAACAGTTTCTTTCACTGTGGTCCAATGTACTGGGAATTTAATTTCTAACCTTCTAACCTTATGCTAGAGAATAAAAAAAAAGAAGCTGGTCTTGAAGTAAATCAGTCTTCATGATTCAGCAGCCTGACCCAAATGATGTTGACGGGTGACGCAACCCACAGGCCAAGCAGAAGTTTTTAACAAGGCCCTCTAGATGGTGTCCTTCTTTAACGACTTATGAAACTGCCTTGTTGAACAGGAATGGTGTTCTCAAACGACCCCTGACTGTTGGCGGAAGCAGATGAGAAGATGCAAGTTTGAAGGATGGTTAACATATCTTTTTTTTAAACCACTGTCTTTGAAATTGATGAGCCTTGGTGAGCATCTCTGGTATCATTGACATTAATTTATTTCTTGATAAACAGATATTCTCAGTAGTCAAGAGTTGCTTTTACAACCCAAATCCCAAAGTGTTTTTTATAGCATTATGCAAACAGACAGCTGGCAAAGAGGAACCACTACTAGAACCTAGAAGTTAGTGGGATAGTGTCAACAGTGGCATTTTTTAGATGTGCAATGAAGATCCTGCATGGAGTAGACTTTGGACTGGTATACACTAATGTATATTGATAGGCCAAGTATACATTAGTGAAAGTGAAGTGAAACGAAGTGATTATCATTGTGAAACACAGCACAGCACACAGTGACATAACGAAATGTGTCCTCTGTTTTTAACCCATCACCCTTCCCCAATAGTACACCATTACTCCACATTATAGGTTTTTGGGCAGTCCCATATGGAAGATGTCGACTGTAGCTTGTACATCATACTGTGTGAGAGGTTCAATGTAGCACCAGTAGCTATGCACTATGAAATTATGTATTTGACAGAATGCAAAACTCAAATATTATTAATCTTTCAAAAAACAGCACATGGGACAGCAATAAATATATTTTTTTTATTTTTATTTTTTTTAACCAATGTTCATGCATGTTGGTGATGCTTTGTATGAATGGTGTATTCACTGTCTACTTACCTGTCATACCCAAGTTTATTAGGCTTGTATCAGTGTAAGATGGGAAGTCACAGGTCCACGACATTTTGCAGCTTTGTCTTGCGTAGAGGTTCATCACCTCCGTTCTCCATATCTTCGTCAAACGGCAAGAGGTGTGAAGGGCAGAAACAACAAATTCTGATTGGTCTGTGGCAACTTCCTGGGAGGAAGACCCATCGGGAACTGGGTCTCCCAGTTTCGGGGCCTTTCTTCTCTCTCCGTTTCTCCTGACTTTTTCTCTATCTTCTCTATCTTTTTCTCCTTTCTGTAACCTTTACATACAACATTTACATGTAACTGCAATAGTAATTTACTGGTGTTAATAAATTAGAAACTGTTCATCCTTTTAACCTCTATTGTGCCATGCCTCTTTCTGCCAGGTAACATCAGGTTGGAGTGGTTTTAGTACAGTGCTTTGTGTAGAGAGTTGTTATACCTCTCCTTTTTACACCAGTTTATACTGTGTACTTGTATATACTGAGATGACAATAAAGTGGACTTTGACTTTGACTAGAAGGCAGAAGAATTTGTACCCCACCCTGTTCCTGTCGACATTTTCCTGGGAATTTGTTTTTGAAATGTGCTTTTGGGATAATCCGTACAGCAGCTGTTTACTCAGATGCCTTCATCTCCGATTTATTTCATCTTATTTATTTATTTGTTTGCTTTATGATTGTTTTCTTTATTTGAGCTCCGTCTCTGGCGTAGGTGATGCCGATCTGTGATAAATAATGCAGGGCACCGAACAAAGACTGGAATCACAAGCTCGTAAACAATCGCTCTAAAACGAGGCGCGTGGAGTCTGCCCCCCTCTTCACCCGCCGTCTGGCTGGCAGCACCGATGCTCAGACACACCTGATACTGCAGCAAAATAATGTACTTACATCTTGACAGATTGTTGGACTTGCGCTGATTTCATGGCCACATATGGAAGCCCAACGCCCCTGTCAAGTAAACCGCTGTGTTATTGTTTCTCCGGAACCGTTCGGCTGTTGGTCTTTTCTCCGCATTGTAATCCACCGGCGCGTTAACCCATTCCCTCGGGTCCTGCCGCTACCGCAGACCCACAGCTGCTGAGAAGCGGGCTCTCTCAGCCGTAATCGACAAACCGCTGTTTCCCAAATGTTCCTCGGGCCTCAGAGTCGCTCTTAACGTCCTGATGCTGAGCTCACTGGAGATCGGAGAGCTAATCAACGTCAGAATGGAACAAAAGGAATCCCACCACAGACTGCTGACAGAAGCATCACAATCGATCGCGTCAAAATCAAATCTGACTCGGCAAATGAGACTTTCAACAGGACACACTGATGTTTTGATCCCCCGTTTCCCTCCCTGCTTCAATTTCCCATTTATTTTTTCTCTGTTCTTCTGCCTGTGCACCTACTTTTGACCATGAAATGAGAGGCAGTCGTGTTTCCTGCTTGGTGTTAGTCAGCCCAGCAAAAAGGAGACTGTGGACAGCTCACCAGAAGGTCCCACCTCGATTATATCTGAAGAAGAAGCGCGGTCTTTTAGAAATGGAACAGAAACAGAAATTTGAAGTATGTGAATACCAGAAACCATGTTAATGGTTAAACAATAGTCTGAGACTATTCACACAAGCCCTGTCTCTTGTGTCTGTTGGGCATTTTCACAGATTTTCTAGTTCACCCACAACAGAGATCGAGTTTGTGATCTTCATGATATACTCTTTGTACAAGATGTATTAGGAGTGTAGAGAATGGATGGAAACCGAGAAGAAAGGAAGGAGCTGGTAGCTGCGCCTGAGTGAGTGAAGTATTGACAGGAAGGCCTTTTAAATGAAAGTGAAAGTGAAGTGATTGTGAAACACTGCAGCACAGCACACGCTGACACAACAAAATGTGTCCTCCACCATCACCCTTGGTGAGCAGTGGGCAGCCATGACAGGTGCCCGGGGAGCAGTGTGCCGGGACGGTGCTTCGGTGGTTCGGGGATTTGAACCGGTAACCTTCTGATTACAGGTCCGTTTCTTTACCCGCTAGGCCGCCACTGCCCCTAAATGGTCCCAAATAAGTAAAAGGGTGTGTGAGAGCTGTCAATCAAGCCAACAGGTACCTCTCATCTTTAAAAATGGCTTTATTGTTCCTTGCTTTTAAGCAACATGCTTCAACACGGCTCAAAAGTCTTATATTCCCCATAACAATAAAAATGTATTAAAACATTATCCATTGTTTCTACTGCAAGGTGTGTTCTAAGGTGTCATCATTCATTTGCAGTGGTCATTATTCATTTATGACCTATGAAAAGTCATTGTAGCATTCTGTAGAGTCGTATAATTAGTCCTAAGTAGATTAATAACTTGCAGATACTGAATAATGCAAATGATCTTTCATATCATTCTGAACTGGGCCTGGCCTCACCACCAAGCCCTCCAAACATTCATTCGTGATAGATTCCCTACCGGAGCTGTCATACCCTCTCTTTGCAGCCTTGGACAGTCATCTGCCACCTTCTTGAAAAGTCTTCCACGGATGGGTGGAGAAGGAGGACAGACAGGTTCGTTTTGGTCCCAGGAGGATGAAAGTTATGGAGCGAGTGAGGTAGATGGAGATGGAGTGATGGTGTTGTTGTTTGGGAATGTACACAGCTGGTGAAAAGGAATTATTCATTTTTCATTTCAAATGTTTTTCTTCTCAGACTTGGAGACTGTCAAAAGTTTTCCTGCTGTCATGCTGTCTTTTTTAAAGCTTAAGTTCTTGAGTTTGTGAGATCTATCTTATCATCATGTTCAAATCCTACCATTGTGTCCCTGTGCAAGACACTTAACCCTAAGTGTCTCCATGGGGGGAATGTCCCTGTAACTACTCATTGTAAGTCGCTCTGGATAAGGGGTTTGATAAATGCTGTAAATGTAAATAATGTGTGTGTGTCTGTGTGTGTGTGTACAGGTAAGATATTATATACATGATATAGACCTTTATCTTGTGCTGCATATCCTGCATATCATAATTCCTTCTTTGAATTTACAAAAAGGAATTAGGTAAATATTACACAATTAATATATGTTTCTGTTGTAGACATGATTTAGTCAAGAACTTGTTGATTATCAGCGATGTTGAATACACTAGATTATTTCACAATGACTGAAAGTGACTGAAAACACATTGACTGAAATCAATTTAATCATGTTTGCCCACCACTGGAAATGGAAAAAGGTGCCACGAAGTGTCATTGGATCATAGGGCAGGTTAATTTACATGTGCCCGTCTACTAGGGATGAACAAGGAGGTTACCATTTGGGTGAGGAGGTTACCATTTAGGTGATTGCTAGTTAATTTGATGGGTTGGTGACTGTGCGCTGGAAATGTTAAGGTTGTGTAGGAGATGCTGTGATCATAATGAGCGCCTCATCTTTGCAACCATCAATCAGCATTTTTTAGCTCAATCTTACATGAATTAAATATTTAGATTTAAAGAGTAACAATTAATTAAACATTTATGTCAGTTGACCATATACTGATCATGTGGGACCGAAGTATCCATTCAAATCAAGTATATTCAAAAGATTATTTTTTTTCAGGGCAGTGAATTGGTAGTGGTGGTGGGCGTAGCTTCTCTGCACATACTTGGATCATCATGGCTGTGTGGAGTTTGCATGCCCTTCCCAGCTTTCAATGGCAGGGGCAATAGGGTGATTGTTCTAAATTGGTCTGAATTACTTAGGCCATAGGTTTGAGTGTGTGAGTGAAGAGTGTGTGAATGGTCACCCTGCCCTGGGTGAGTTTCCACCCTGTGCCCAATTACCTGGGATGGGCTTCTGCAGCCCTTTCCCGTCTTTGGATTCACCAGTTATAAATGGTGAGTGAGTGAGGTGCAGATGTTAAGCGACCAATACTGATTATTTATAATTACAATGACCAAATGTACAGTAGTTTTTAGTATTGGTAACAGATAATACAATTCAATTATGACATAAATCATAAATATGTAGTTGTAGAAAAACACAGGGTAAAATTTTACCCTTCCTTTAACTTCCAGCTGACTTAAACTATCAAATGTACTGAAATATCTTAGTATATGAATTTTTTAATAGAATGTTATTAATTATTTGGATATCCATTAGCATATCCATGAGCATAGGTTTATAAAATGTGACTTAAATAGAGACTTTCATTTAATATTTTCTTTGAGCTTGTTAGTTTTGACCTGTCCAAGTAAAAAAAAAAAGAACTGCTGATAATTGTAGTGTAGTTAAAGTGGAAAAAAGTCAAATAAATTAAATTATATTTACTTTATAATTGTATTCTTTATTCGCAGATCAGGTCCTAGTGAACCACAATGATTTTAAAGCACTTATGTAGCTCTGGATAAGAGTCTCATGATGGAAACCAGGAAGAAGTGTTGCATTCACTGGAATTTCCATGTAACTGTTTGATGGATGGCAACATGGGGACATGATGCATAGACTCATGTAAACTACTACTCTCTAACTCGCCTCAGTGTCGCAGCTGCAGGAGCCCATCCTCGGCAACGTGGCTTCACACCTACAAGGTTGTGTGTTCAAATGCCGGTTTGGACCATGTGTGTGCATGATCTCCCCATATTAATTCAGGTTTCTTCCGGGTTCTCCGGTTTCCTCCCACTCTGACTTATCTATAGATGTGAGTGTGTGTGTGTGCCCAGTGTCCCATGGTGGGCTCTGTGACCATGAGTAACAGATCTAAGTGGTTATGGTAAGTGAGTGAGTTATTTACTAGCTACTAGTGACAAAAATATTTTTTTAAATGTTGAAAATGCTAGTAATCCTATTAGATTGGTCACTCAATTGACTAGTGGTGTGCATTTGTTCATTCAAGGTGCACACAGGTGGCCACTTTCTTCCAGTCTATCTGTAGCAGACTGCTGATTGAAGCCCCAGTAGGGATACTGACGATGTTCATTCACTTCTGCTCAATTCAGTTCAATTATGACGCAGATTATCACCACTGGGGATGTGGGGAGTGCTCAGAAGTCATTTGGAGAAACAGTAATGTTTGTTTTTGTAAAAGACAGCATTTGTCCTGCAGCATGATGTACTGTTTCCAGTTGTTCATAACACCTACTGCACACCTGAGTGGTGCGAAACCCCAAAATCCAGCCCTGCATGCAGCTGGCTTCTCAAGTCTCCAGGATGGAGGAGCATGAAGACGAAAGAGAGACGAGTTTGCCAGGAGACTGAAAATTGAATGTGAAGGGCCATAGCTGCCTGCTGATCTGTGGGGTGGGCAGCGTTGTTGTTGCTAGCAGTGTGGTGCTTGTGTTTCTGTGTTCAGTATGGGTTGTTCTTGAGCCTGCGCTGCTGAACAGAGTACAGGAGTACTGTACTGTAGACATCTTCATGCACATATCAACTCACACACACACACACACACACACACAGGTCAGGCCCATTTCTCTACATCAGAAATGTATTAAAAGAGCACATATTTCTGATCTCTGACAGGGTCACGTGACTTCCCAGAAGTCTCTGTACCAGGCGGAATGAAAGCAACCCATTACATGTTTGATTGTCTATTTTACAAGCTGCAGCTTCGGCTCTTTCACACACAGGAATGTGTGGCCCCTGGTGGCACCAGCCTGGCTGCAGTTGATGTAAACTGCCTGTAAAGGGGGATTATGGGACAAATGAAAACAACCGCTTTGGCAACCTTTAGGCAGGTTATGTGTTGTGTTTATCAGAGAATAAGACCGTGGAGCAAATCCAGTTGGATTTTTGAATCCCGACTACAGTGCCAAGGGATGTGCTGAGTTAGACAAGTTGTGTTTGGCCACAAATCTGTATTTAAATTACATGAGGATGGTGTAAAAAGTGTGAAATAGTATCATAGTCTATGCAAAAGCTTTGACTTCATGAAATTGATTGTCACATTCTGTCTTCCGCTTTTAACCCATCCCCTGAGGAAGCAGTGTGTTGGGATGGTGCCTTGATCATGGGGACCTCAGCGGCACCTTGGCGGTTTGGGATTTGATCCCGATATGGTCTGCTTCCACCCCCACTGCAATTAGGCAACACCCGCACTGCCCCAATATTGCATCATTACTTATTGTACTGTAGGCTATATTAAGTATGCTTAAGGGAATACACATTGAACATGAGTTATGGCTGTACTTTCTGTTGTCTTTATATTTTGGTTAGATAGATTGGAAATCTATCACCAACACCACATCTGCTAGCTTTTTCCAGGAGATTATGCTTGGCTGATGTTCACCCCCAAATACTGCCGTAAACAACCGAATAATACAAATATAGGAAGCTCACCTGAGCTTTAAAACAAAGTGACCAAAAACCCACTCAAAATCCATTTGCCTTGTAAAAGGAATAACCCCGTTTCTGTTCCGTCCATTAAAATGGAGCCTCTGTTTTTACTTGTCAGTCTCATGCTCTCTGCCTGCGACTAATGCGGATTTTGTGACTTGTTCTTCCTACCTGTGGATGGCGCATCAGTGCGGCGCGGCCCCTGCGGACAGTGTGGAGTCAAGAGAGTGGCTTTAATTGAACTGCGGTGGATTACATCAGTAAGGCTGGCGTTAATCTCACCAGAGTGCCGCTGTCACATCATTGTGTCTGCCTCTGTTCTGTTCCACATAATTAGCTTTATTTGTGCTGACCGAAAATGCATGGTGGAAGGGGGGTGGGGAGCTGCCATAATGCCCTCTGTGGAAACCGCAGAGTCAATTTGTGTATGGTGCACAATTGGCCTAAAGTGAGCGTGCCTGGCGAGGCTTTTAGCACAAAAAAAAGCTGCTGCTCTGGAGCACATGAACCCTGACTAGGATTCTATTTGATTCTCTTCTCTCCTCTTCAAATTCTGTGAGAAAGCGTGATACTTGGTAACAAAAGACTTTTCTTCTAAGCACGCTGTAAAGCACCCAGTGGGTAGGTGTTTCAGGGGAATATATATATATTTATACATACACACACCTTTCCATTGTGTTGCAGGTGTTTAAGAAGAAGGTGTTGGAGCTGGGAGAGAAGCTGCTTCCTGCCTTCAACACGCCCACGGGCATCCCACGAGGGGTCATCAACCTGGGCAGGTGAGCCACCGCCGTGTGACATGACGGCCTGTCACCTTACTGCTGCAATGGTCATGTAAATTATTGTGATAAATTTAGAATAAGCCTGATCAAAGTTAACTATAACCTTTACATACACCAGATGAAGAAGACACTGGGACAAATGAATCAAATATTATGAACAATCTGCTGTCATGTTCATCATATTCACTCTACCTGTATAAAACAGATATTGTGAATAAAAGTATAAAAGAAATTGTGTTAGTAAGACATTATCATCATCACCAGAACTTCTGTGAGAGGCGGGATGCCTTGTTATGTGGCATGTGAATTGCAGAGCATATTTCTGTCACAAGAGGATGGTAGTAGCCTAGTGGGTAACACACGCGCCTATGAACCAGAAGACCCAGGTTCAAATCCCGCTTACTACCATTGTGCCCCTGAGCAAGACACTTAACACTAAATTGCTCCGTGGGGACTGTCCCTGTAACTACTGATTGTAAATGTTGTAAATGTAAATATATCCACACTCACCTATGACCCAGCCACTGCTCCATGTGAAACCAAACATGCTTTCCTGCATGGATCTACAGAAGGAAGAAATAAGGGTATGAAGTTATATAAAAAGGGTAATAAAGTTATTTTGTGGGGATGGGCCCTTGATCAAGGGGACCTCAGTGGCATCTTCGAGATTTGAACACACAACCCTTTGATTACAAGTCCACTTGCTACCACTGCCTCAATTGTGACAGCTATATATATCAGTAAATATATTATGTTTGCAGGCTCTACATGTTCCTTAATACTTTACTTTACTTTACTTGACTTTATTTTGCAGACGCTTTTATCCAAAGCGACTTACAGGTGGAAGACACCAGCAATTCTTGTTCAATTTCTATAGATTTTGAGTTTACAAAAACTAAGAGCCCTGAAGGCCTAACTTGTCAGCAAAGAGCATGCTCGAAGATTGTTAAGTGCTAGACAAAGAAAGAAAAAAAAAAAAAAAATATATATATATATATATAGAGAGAGGGAGAGAGAGAGAGAGAGAGAGAGAGTATTATTTTGTGCAGTTTGTATGCATGTGCCTGTGTAAGTGTTAGATTTGTCTGAAATACTTTTTGAATAAGCAGGTTTTCAACTGCTTCTTAAAGGTGGTAGTAGTCTCGGCTAGTCGAATTTGCCGATCTGAGAGAGCGTGCAGGAGTGTAGCTAGGTAGTATTGTATTGATATAGAAGGGTGCAGTTCCATTTACAGCTCTGTAGGCAGCATCAAGGATTTGAACTCAATGCGAGCAGCTACCGGGAGCCAGTGGAGAGAGGTGAGAAGAGGCGTGACATGGGTGTATTTTGGCTGATTGAAGATGAGACGGGCTGCCACATTTTGGACCATCTGGAGGTTT
Source organism: Denticeps clupeoides (assembly GCF_900700375.1). Lineage (NCBI taxonomy): Eukaryota > Metazoa > Chordata > Actinopteri > Clupeiformes > Denticipitidae > Denticeps > Denticeps clupeoides. Next base: position 13,624,433 of record NC_041711.1, read on the forward strand.
TATGGTGACTGCAGAGGCTCCAGCCAGGAGAGAGTTACAATAGTCGAGTTTGGAGATGACCATTGCCTGGACGAGGAGCTGCATAGCCTGATGTGAGAGAAAAGGCCTAGTCTTGCTAATGTTGTAGAGACTGAACCTGCAGGATCTGGACATCGCAGCAACTTGATGATTCAAACTCAGTTTGTCGTCAATCCAAACTCCAAGGCTTTTTGCAGATTCCTTGGGTGTTAACAGTAGCGAGCCAATTTGAATTGAGAGGTTTTGCTGAGGGGAGTTGTTGCCCGGAAAGATCAGAATCTCGGTTTTGGATAGGTTGAGTTGGAGGTGTCGCTCAGACATCCATGCCGATATGTCAGAAAGACAGGCTGAGATTTTTGTTGCTATAGTAGCATCTTCTGGTGGGAAAGACAAATAGAGCTGGGTGTCATTAGCGTAAGAGTGATAAGAGAAGCCATGTGATTGGGTGATGTGACCAAGTGAGCGAGTGTATATTGAGAATAGAAGGGGGCCAAGGACAGAGCCTTGTAGAACCCCTGTGGTTACCCTAGAGAGGACAGATATCTCACCACCCCATGATACCTTGAAGATAAGAGGTGAACCAATTTAGTACGGTTCCTGTAACTCCTAAATCTGTGGTGAGAAGAATTTCATGATTAACTGTGTCGAAGGCAGCAGATAGATCAAGTAGGAGATCTATTAATTAAATCAGTATGTTGAAGTCATGATTCCGATTCAGAACTCCCATTTAATCGGGACTGGTGCAGCTCGGCTGCAAACCCCTGCCTCCTGTGAAACGTGACTCTTTGTCTTCATCTCACCATCGGTGTCTACAGTACAATGAAAACACAGGAGCATTTGTGTCATCACTCGGTTCTCCTCTGTTCTCCCTGTCTGATCTGTTGCTCTGCTGTGTTCTTCAGGATCCTCAGCGTTGCCTTTCCCCTTTATCTCTCTCTCTCGCCCTCTCTCACTCTCTCTCATGCATCTTTAGTCACCGCTGTTTTTCACCGTTAATTGGGTCGCGTTTCCTGTGATTGATGTGTTGCGGGAGCGGGACAGAGGGATGAATGGAAATGGCGTCCTTCTCCCAGTGGAGGAGAGATCACAGGGTCACTCTCTGTTCCTGGCTGGTTCTTACTCGGCAGCGCTGACACGGCTGCTAATGATGGATCTTTACAGTCACATGCTTTGGCGCCCCTCCTTTCTTTCCCTTTCCTCTTTCTTTCTTCCTCATCTCACTTCCCTCCCGTTTTTCCTATCTATTTTTGAAAAGGACGCGTCTCTGGCACCTCTGCCTCCCACCTGCTTCCAATTAGCTGGTGGGCTTCCGTCCGACAGCTGCAGCTTATTCCAGTCCCATCCGTAATGGAGCCGAGCTGCAGATGGGCAGGGAGACGCTGTGGGTTTTATCTGTGCAGTGGTGTGAGGAGGACCACATCAGCTCCCTTTTACACACACACACACACATATGCATGCACAAACACAGATAAAACCACTCTCTAAAAACCTGTCCTTTATTATCATTTAAACCAAACACTGTCCATTATCATTACCACAGTGATCAAAGGCATATCCTTTTTTAATAAACAGTCTTCATAGAATGGTCCAGCAAAATATACTATAAAACATACACTAGAGCTCTGGACTAAAACCTACTCTGCTGGACTTAAACTTGCTCTGCACTGTCCAGTACCTCCAAACATGGCCAGATACTCGACACTACACTTTGAACTTCTCCGCCTCTACAACTGTAGGGCTTTTTCTCTCATTGGACAAATCATCACAAACCCTTCACTGACACCATTTGCAGGCTCACTCTTCCCTGGAAGGGGGTCCCTCTCTGTATCACTCCTTCCCAAGGTTTCTTCCTTTCTTTTTTTCTCTCTCCTAGAGTTTTTTGGTGGAGTCTTTCCTTGTGTGCAGAAGGGTCAAGTGTGGGGGTTGTCAACCGTAGTGCCCATTGAGACATACTGTATGTGATTTTGGTCTATATAAGAAATAAATAATAATAAAATAAAGTGTAGTGATTGTCACATGTGATACACAGCAGGTGAGTGCAAACTGAATAAGGTGAGTGCAAACTGAACACCCACCTTCTTTCTGCTCATTGGAGCAAACCACATTGGAGCAAACCACATGGATCAGCACCAGCATATAAATCATGTCAAATAAACGCTGTATAAAACCTTAGCATTAATTTATGCCGACCAGTGAAACGCTAATAAAGCGCAGTTAAAAAGCATTGCATGAGAGCATGAGACTGACAAGAATGTGTTCATACACATTCATTTCGTGGACAAGGCAGCCACACTCACTACCAGAACTACTTTTTATGAGAATTTTTATACTGCCGCCAGAAAATCACCAGGCATTATGATATAATCGACGATGTTCTGCATTGCATCGATGCAGAATCGTCCATGTATGCATCGCAGTGCATTGATTATGAGATTCATTTCAACAAAGTCAGCAGAGATCACAAATGTGAATGCCGCAATAAACAAGACAAAACCCAACATGTACATAAGTACATTTGTTGTTTCATTCTACCCTTCTGATTGGTGAACCACACTCGTAAACACTCACCACTAAATGAAAAAATAGTTCTATTGAGTATGAAATATAATTCATATTGGGAGAGGAAGTTGGTCAGAGTCTCCATGTGTCCCTTTTAACAGTACATTAATAAGCACCCATTATTTCTGCATTATTTAAGCAGGTTTTGTTCTGCTTATATTATTGGAATAAGTCACCAGCTTTTCTATCGCTTGTGTGTGCAATGCGACATTTAAACTACACACAGCAGTGAGCATTTTTATCGACTAGAGCATTTGTTCTGGTGTATTTCCAGTAGAGCCTTCTGTTTCTTCTCTTTCTGTGCATCGCACTGCTCAATGCATCTGCCTCGCTTTAATCGCTCTCACTCATTAATGAATTGCTTGCTGTTGTGCTTGCTGTTGCTTCATGTTCCTGAAGCCTCCATTAGAGCTTATCGCTGTGCAGATTAGCAGGCTAGCGATCTTTGAGCAGGGAAATGGATCTGGATTTCAACTTTTCAGAGGCTGGGGTTATTTTTGAGGTGGAGGTGCTCGCTTTTTCCTCATTTCCCCTTGGCTCTGCCTCAATATTGATTGTTCTTACAGAGGGCAGACAGAGTCTTGGCCTACGCACTCTCGCGCCGAGCGAGGAAACAAATAATCTGCCACTTCAGACAGCAAGGCGTGTCATGCGGCGGTAAACAAACAGCGGCTGCAGACCGGACGCTGTCGATTTCTCCACACTCTTTAGGTTTTCTGATGTGTTATTAAATAGATAGAGTTTTGGTTTATTCATGCCCGGATCCTTAGAGCACATTTCTTCTTGGTCGGGAACATTTCTATAAGGCTCTTACAGGGTTGGGCCAGCAGGTATTTTCAGGATTTTTTACATGAATGTGGAATATCTGTCCCATGAACAGAGTGCTATAATAGTCATGGTTGGTAATGTCAGGTCAAGTACATCCTCCAGATTTTCCTAAATTAATAGAACTGCTTGCAGCTTGCAAGTAACAATGTCTGTGTTTTGAAGAATAGAGTCTTACCCAAAAGACAAACTATGATCACAGTGCGAGGAGCCCAAAGCGACGATTGATAACTCATATGTCAATACGCCACCTGATTATATCAGCCAAAACACACAAAACTATCTATCTCAACACCTATTCTTAACAAGCAATTTTACCCAAAAAAGAAGGGCCTAATCTGGAGATCTCCTCCCTCATCTCGTTCCTCATGATAAAACTCGTTCATGGTACCATGACCTAACATTACAAATATAATCTCTGTTCATCTCAAACATGCAGAAATGTTATATGGGCTTGCAGGACCAAATCAAACATGCAGAAATGTTAAATGTTCTTGGATTAAATCAGTGTTGAACTGGTGAACCCACGGCTCTACGTCTTCAACGATGCTTCCAAAATATCCCCCAATATCTCAAGAATGGTGTCTTTACGTTTGGTGTAAATGTTTGGTTACAGTGATCGGATTTTGGTAAGGGTTACCTGAAGCTGAAGTCAGGTGCATTTGTGTGGATTCTGTTGCAGTGGCACCAGTTGGAGCTGGGGTTGGGCCTCAGCCGGGAGCAGCATCCTGGCCGAATTCGGGACCCTCCACCTAGAGTTTGTCCACCTCTCTGAGCTCTCCAACAATCCTGTCTTCAGGGAGAAGGTGGGCAAATGCATTTGTCATCTCAGATGGTGTGTGTGTTCTGTGCATGTGTTGATGGATGCATAATTTGCCTCTTCTGCTCATGAAGGTGATGAACATCCGAAAACTGCTGAACAAGATTGAGAAACCACACGGCCTTTACCCCAACTTCCTGAGCCCTGTCACTGGGAACTGGGTGCAACGTGAGTAGCAGACCTGGGTTACCGTACCAACCATGCTTTCAGCACAAACGCAGACCAAATGTAGCTCCATTCTCCCGTTTAATCATTATGTAAAAATACATCAGTGTATTTTTAGATTCTTTTATATTTCTCTAAATTTGATCAAGATGAATCTCACAAGGTGTCTGTGGCTCAGGCTAGCCTGTTGGAATGGCTATAACTCCCTCACACTGATTTATAATCTAATTCAATCCTCATGTAACATCCCAAATAAAATATTTCAGGAGGGAATATACCAGCACAATTCAAATAAAACAAAAACACATTCAATCACAGGTACAATGGTAACTGTATGCAACCAACTGAACATTTATTTGCAATCCCACAACTATCACCATAGAAAAGACCCACACCACATAAAAGTTCAAATGTTGAAATACCCAGGTTTTAAATATAACGCTCCTCGCATTGTCCCAGGCCTCAGCAGCCTCGGGCAGCGCAGGTCCACACTGTTCAACCCGGCCGCCGGCACAGGAAGCTGGCGAACTTTTACCAAGCCACTACGTTACGAATGCATGCATTAAAAAACAGTGCACATGACAGGGTGCTACATATGATAAAAACGATATCAGTTTGCTTCATGAACAGTGGTAAAGTAGGAGATCCATAGATCCAAAAGAAATGAAAATCATGTCCATGTAAGACTGCAGTTAATACCTGGGCACTTGGTGCTGTCCATGTACAGGGTGCTGGACCAGTTTAGGCTGTTATCACATAATTGATTTCATGTATTTTTTTATAGCACAGAGCTCTGGAAACACTGTGATGTGATAGATTCCCCGGCTGTCCTTTTACTCCTAATCTCTGCCTCAGGCTTTCCTTTCTTTGTTACGTTCGTTTATTCATTACCGCATCAGTACAGGGCTCCGACGGGGAGGTGCACCCCATAGCCAGGAGTCATTAAAATGATAATAAATCCCATTACGGCAGGAAACAGGATATTTCTGAATCACCTGCATCACCAAAGGAGTCGCATTTCAAACACAGGACCCAGGTTGTGCGGTGGGTACGATTGAGGCGTTAATAGTTAATTTATGTGAATGGGTAACGAAGCCGAGGTGGGGGAAGAGATAAGAGAGAAGAAAAGAGCCGAAGAATGAAGGAGGATCTCACACATCACGCTCTGGCAGCTGTCAAGGACATCTGAAACGCTGGGATCTGTGTGTGTGTGTACATGACACTTTTGATTGGCATGTCACTGTAAGTAAAAGCTGCCCTCCGTCATCCAGGTTTATGCAGATTAAGCAGAGTGCAGTACAGAACCTACTTCTTTTATCCAGCCTTGTGTCCACACATTTTCTAATATGGCTTCCAGAGTGAATTTCTCTTTTCCACGTATCCATGTGGACGGCAAAGTGGCTTTTTGTGAAAACTCAACCTCCAACCTGACCCCAAACGCGTCATGCGTTTTGGATAACACGTTCGTGGTTGTGCTGCAGCAACTACAAGAAATCATCTCTACGCTGCGCATTTCTGAGGAAAGGCACTTGAGAGAGTGGAGAGCAATTCTTGTCTATTTATGCAATCTCAGAGGACGCCTTTGACCTTACACTAGCAAACAAGCCCAACGCTTAGTGACAGTTTGAAAATGGCTGACATCGTCACAGTGGTGGGTAAAAGAAATCATAAATTACCCATCAAGACATGTTGAGACTGTGCAGTTATATTTTGTTTTCTTGTAATAGGAACCTGGGTAAAAATCATATTTAATTCCTAATTCAATGTCTGAATTTATGCTAGCGGTATGTATTCTGCGTGCGTGTGAACCCTGACTTTAATGATACGTGTCACACTCTCTTTCATTCCTGCTTTTCTGCCCCCAGATCACGTGTCTCTTGGTGGCTTGGGGGACAGCTTCTACGAGTACCTGATCAAATCCTATCTGATGTCAGACAAAACTGATGAGGAGGCTAAGAAGATGTACTACAGTGCTCTGGAGGTACTTCCTGCTCGCCTACGTTGAGTGACGGCGGCCGTGTGCTGGCTGTTCATGGCCATCGTTCGTGCCAGGAGTCTGTGTGGGATGGGAAGCAGCAAGCACATCCTGTAGAGATCAACAATATTTTGGCACTGATTTTTTTTCCGAAAGAGCCACACATCCTAAAAAATTATAAAAAGGTCCTATCGGCCTCATTTTAGGATACTGCTATAGGGCGGTCTGCTGGGTGACTAGTCCATGAGGGTGTGACCCTGATAATATGAACAGCCAAAAGACACTGAAATCTGAAAGGAGTTAGAAATGAAGAAGTCATTTCATTCTGTAATGAGCTCCTATAGAGTTGCACTGAATGGGCTCTCACTTGCTTTTGTCCTAGAGGGTTGAGGACATTAGCTCCATGATGTTCAAGAAATTTCGTTTTTTTTGTATATCTATATAATGAAATCAATTCAGCTTTTCTTCTCCTATGTGACGAGAGAATATAAAAAAGATCATGGCTGGCTGAGATGCCTACTCCATTTTACAGTATCAAAAGGAAAGTCTAAGTGTGGAAATTCATAAAAAAGGGCCACTCGACAGGCACTGTAACAGCAGTGAAAGTCAGATATGCAGATCCCGCTCCCATTCTTCTCTCGTCAGGCTTTTGTTTCTCGCGGATTTATGGCTCCTTTTCGCTCCGAGTTGAGAATGGAATCTCAATGAGCCATGACTCTGCTTCTCTGGAGAAAAACCTGTGTGTTTTACAATGCATAAATCATTTCATACATAAATGTAGACGCCCACACGAGTGTGCGTGGGAGGGTTCTGCCATTGCAGTATGTGTATGGATATCAGAATTCAGAAACGGGTTCGGGCCTCGGTCGAAAACTGGTGCTTAGCTCCTGAAAATCTAATAGTGGGAACTGGAAATCCACTAAGAGAACTGGAATCTTCATTCGGAAAACACATTGTCAGTTCTTCCGAACGTGAGAGACTCAATCGGGTTTGATTTTGAGCTCTGGGGAATCGGAGAGCGAGACGTGTGAAGTCCTTTCCGCTTCTCTCGTCTCAGGCTATAGAGGCCAACCTGGTGCAGCAGTCCCCTGGAGGCCTGACCTACTTGGCTGAGTGGAGGGGGGGCATCCTGGACCACAAGATGGGCCACCTGGCCTGCTTTGCGGGAGGGATGCTGGGCATCGGAGCAGAAGACGGCGCCCCAGAGAAGAAGCAGCGCTACCTGGACCTGGCAGGCGAGATCACACACACCTGCCACGAGTCCTACACCCGCTCAGGTGAGACAGCCAGGGCATTAGCCTGCCTTTTTAAAGGCGATTTGCACAGTGCGTCATGCGGTTTTGAAGAGTCACTGCAATTCAACCAAGAATCTACTGACTTTTTAGAATATTAAACTAGGTCATGGTCAGAATAGAACTTTGGAGGCTGACAGCACACAGCAGCAACTTCTCTTTTGAGTCACAAATCGTTTCAGGGTCTGAATCTTCAGGTGAGAAGATTTTACAAGCAAACATTTTGTTTTAGATTATATAGCCAATGTCATAAGCTGTCTCATTGAATATTGAAGACTGTGAAACAGATACGTTTCTCTGTTCAATAATGGTTATTTTTTAATAAAATGACCATTTTGTATTTTGAGAACATTTGTATTGTATTTCTTATCATCATTAGAAACAGATCTTGTTATAACAAGTAAAATTCTGTTATGTGGAAGAAAGTTTTGGTTATAATGAGAAAACGCCTTGTTATACAGAGAAAGTTCCTCATTATAAGGAAGGAACTGCCAGCTCTGCACTTCCATCTTTTTTATTGTTTTAGTTGAAAGTGCTGCTTACAGTTAATGTCCATTTTTAGCCTGTATAAAGCTGAACATGCCATGTCCATGTTTGGGGTTTTGATTTTAGAAGGTGTCAGGGCTGGGTCTGAATGTTCCATCCTGTGCAGGGTTTTGCTGTGGCTCTGTGTCAATTGACAGAGCGATCTGAGTGTTATATAATGACATGGCGGTAATGCCCAGGGCAGACAGCAGCCATTCTGCCTCTTGCTGGTTGTCTCGGTTTGCAAATAGGATGGAGGCTCACATGCAGCAGGCTCATAATCAAAGGCTTTACATCAACATTTACACCCTTATCCATTTACAATCAGTTGTTACAAGGACAGTCCCCCAAGGACAGAGACTTTAAGTGTCTTGCTCGGGAACACAGTGGTAGTAAGTGGGGTTTGAACCTGTGATTTTGTGGTCTTCTGGTTCAGAGGTGAGTGTCTTACCCACTAGGCTGCTACCACCCATACCACCCCTACATAAACTACATGGGTCACTGTTTCAAAACCGGCTTTTGTTGGCTAGTGTAAGGTCAACAGAGTTCTCAGGATTTACATAAATGAATAGATTAAACAAGAGAGAAATGATCCAGAATGAGAACGTAGGAGCTGCCAATCATCAGGCTCCTCCCATTATAAACTGTCTACAAAAACATCAGTAAAGATCATGTTCCGGGTGACAGGAATAATTACACTCTCTTCGACAAGCTCATAATCTGCTCTGGCGGAGGCACCAAAGTGAAACGGCTGTAGGGCCTAATGTGCGGCAGCAGAAACGTGTGTTCCACCGCCACAAATGAAAGTTCTTCTTAAATATTCTTTATTATCTTTAACTCGGGGATGCCGCTGCCAAGGATCCGGTTAAAAGATTTCGACACCGCAGTCTGCTGCGACTCAGGAGGGAGGGGGGCAGTTTTGCTCCGTCTCTGATATACGGTAAACAGAGTCGGCTTCTCAAATAAACCAACAGACGCCCGACGTGAGGAGATCAAAAGTGGATGAAATTGCAGCGTTCTCAGCAAGGCCTGGAACGGGCCGAGCGGAACCTGGGAATTAGGGTGTGGATAAATGATGAAGCACCATTTGCATTCTTTTTGAAAATTGCTTGTTTCATGTGAGCCCATCTCTGCAGAAAACCAACCTCTCATCAAACCGACTACCATGCTAAATACAATCTCAAAGTAACTATTATCGGAGTAAAAATTTCATCACATGTCAGGCGCTTCTGATCTACTTCCAGCACGTTCCCCCGCTTCCCATAAAACCACACTGGACGTGTGGCGGCCGGCTCTGAGCAGATGTTGGATGAGACACGTCTGGGTGGGAGCGGGGAGGTGGGTGGTATTTCGGCAGAGGAGAAGAGCCACCACCACTACCAGCCAACCGATGACACCCAGGAAAACATTTCACCACGCTGGGTCTAAACTCAGAGGCGTTTTCATCCCCCTTCACCCACCCCAGAATTAAAGGCTTTTTTTTTTCCGCTTGGCCGGGTATCGCTGCCCTCTAAATGTCGCAGAGTCATAGACCCGGATTTAATGGCCGTGGACGTAATTCCACTTTTTAAAAGATGGATGGAGTCACTTTGATGGATGGTGTCCCCTCCCCTCCAGCCATTAGGGGCTCTGGGTATTTTATTAAAGAGCTCTCTCTCTCTGCCGCCCCAGCCATAACATTACATCGGAAAACATATTAAAATTCAGCATTCCGCTTCTTGTGGGATGACTTGGCCATGCTGATCTGGGAGCGGTTAGAAAAGCAGCAGGCATTAAAGGATGAACTGGGCCAAATTTTGCAGAATTTCATTATCTGGGGTCTGGACTTATTAAATATCCGTGTTTTAGAAACGTTGGAACTCCGGGTCTGTTTTTTTTTTTTTTTAACAATTTATTTCCTCTCATGTGTCTGATATAATAGGAGTAATAGAATTATGGACAGCTCTCACATGAATTATTGAGCACATACAGAACATCAGCATATGCCGGCGTCCTGTAAGGACGCTTTGTAAAAGTGTTTTGTAAATTTATGTACTGCTCTTTTCCCTCGTGAGAGTGAATATATACGAATATTTTCCACTGAAACCCTTTTTCTGCTGCCGTGGTCTTCAGGGATTCACAGAAAGCTGTTATTTACTGACATCTGTGGGGGAAGGGGGGTTTAAAACATTATGAATCTAGAGTTCTTTTTTTTTTTATTCAATTTGAAGCCAGTTTCACTGGTGCATTATGGTTGCACCATATATTCATTTTAAAAGGCTAATTTCCATAAGTAAATGAAAAGTCCTTCGTAGTAATTACAGGGCCAATTTCAATGCTATAAAATATGGATGTGCAATATTTGCTCACTCTTTTCCTTCTTGCTCCCGCTCTCTCACCAGCCACTAAATTAGGTCCAGAGGCCTTCCGCTTTGATGCCGGCGCAGAAGCCACGGCTACGAGACTGAGCGAGAGGTACTACATCCTGCGGCCAGAGGTCATCGAGAGCTACATGTACATGTGGAGGCTGACCCATGACCCCAAGTACCGGGAGTGGGGCTGGGAGGCGGTGGAGGTGAGTGGGTGGAGGATTGTTCTCTGTGGACAGGAGTCATGTTAAAGGATTCATGAAACATCCCCACGCTGGCCACTTCATTGGAGACGTCTACCTGGTGTGTGTACTGGTGATGTACAGATGTACAGCTATATCCATGACAAATTCATGGCCTGGCCAGGCAGAGCAATAGAATGTTATATTCTGTTTTGTTGGTGGGTGAAATAGCATACTGCTTTTGTAAAAAGTTTCAGTACAGAAACTCTATGGAGGCTGTGGAGACTACGATGGCGACTACAGGAAACATGTTTATTTATTTAAAGTTTTCTCATTTATTTACCTTCATGACTGCTTCATGTATTGATCATTACAGAACCCAAGAGTGTGGAAAAAAAATTACATTTCATAATCTTGTTTACTATTTCATATTTTTGAGCCTTAAGAGGAATTAGGGGTCAAAACTTTTGATTTGTCGTGTATATATTATTTATGTAACATGTGAACATAACTTTTCATCAGACACTGATTAGCAGACTTGACTCTCATTTTACATTTATCCAGAGCGTCTTACATAAGGTCAATTTTAGCAGTTGCCTGCCTGCTGAAATTGTTATTTTATTAAATATTTACCTTGAAGTTTTCCTTCAGGTTTGAGTGACAGTGGCATTCGGGAATTGGGCTTGAAGGGATTTGGGATGTCACATACAGTACAGGCCAAAAGTTTGGACACACCTCCTCATTCAATGTGTTTTCTTTATTTTCATGACCATTTACATTGGTAGATTCTCACTGAAGGCATCAAAACTATGAATGAACACATGTGGAGTTATGTGCTTAACAAAAAAAGGTGAAATAACTCAAAACATGTTTTATATTCTAGTTTCCTCAAATTAGCCACCCTTTGCTCTGATTACTGCTTTGCACACTCTTGGCATTCTCTCGATGAGCTTCAAGAGGTCGTCACCTGAAATGCTTTTCCAACAGTCTTGCAGGAGTTCCCAGAGGTGTTTAGCACTTGTTGGTCCCTTTACCTTCACTCTGCGGTCCAGCTCACCCCAAACCATCTCGATTGGGTTCAGGTCCGGTGACTGTGGAGACCAGGTCTCCACTTTTTGTTAAGTACATAACTCCACATGTGTTCATTCATAGTCTGGATGCCTTCAGTGAGAATCTACCAATGTAAATGGTCCTAAAAATAAAGAAAACACATTGAATGAGAAGGTGTGTCCAAATTTTTGGCCTGTACTGTATATGTTGCCATTTCCTTTTTAACAAGTAAGTTTCCGACTTAAAAGCTCCACTGAGAAATAATAATCAGACCATGTAGATCATGGTTTGTTCATACATGCGCTATTGTACGAGATCAGAGCAGGAAGCCCAGCTTTCATGTCCCCACAGTGCAGCCACTGTCAGGACGTGTCTGGGTGACGGTCCACCGCTCTCTACCCCGCAGTGATACCGATGTGTGTACAAATCTAGATCTTGTCCTACCAGCGCTACACCAATGTTGGTCCCCTTGCTGTAAAGACATAACGCACGGTGACGTCTGGATCATTTGACAAGGGTTTAGTACCAGTGCACATCTATCACCACATTAGAACCTGACATCCTGATCTTGCTTGTATGTTCTTCTATGTAGTACACTCCATTGCGGTCCTAGAGCAACACCTAAAGTGCAATGTGTCTTATCTTATTAAAGGTTCAACATGAGATGCAAAATGTAATTAAGCCAAAACGAGCAGGTACCAGCAGGTTAGTGCTGAAGATGTAAGATGGTGACAGGTGGGCAGATGTCGTTTTATTTTAGCCTGAGGGGAGGCGGGTGGCCCTGCCGGACCGTTTCATTGCACACAGATCAGCCAGGGCCATTTTTAATTGCAGTATAGCTGTTTGCCATTGTTCGGCACTGATGTGTTCTTTTCAGCGCGTTTCACACACTATGACATTCGCACGCTGACTCAGAGACACTAACTATAGCAGAGCAGTCAATTTGCTTCTACACGTTGTGCTTTTATGAATTATTTAGCCCACAGGCCATTCACTGCGCGTCAGAGAAGGAAGAAACGCGGCGCGTTTCACGGGCCCTCGGCCCAGTGAGAAACAGGCAGTAATGCAGGCCGTCTGTCCACAGGCCCTGGAGAAGCACTGTCGCGTGGAGGGTGGCTACTCCGGCATCAGAGACGTCTATGCCTCCGCTGTCAGCCACGACAACATGCAGCAGAGCTTCTTCCTGTCAGAGACGCTCAAGTGAGTATGGTTTCTCCCACGCTGTACTCTGCTGAGGTTGGCGGGGGTCGGGCGCTCAAGGTGAATCGGTGTTTCGTGCCAGCTAGAAGTGTCTGCACCTCTTAGGACAGACATGCCGTTAGTCCCGCCCTGGTCTTTTGATTGGCTGAGAATAATCTTACAATATAAACATTTATTATTCATCTTATTGGAAATTCCTCTGTGTAATTTTGACTTTGCTGTACAGTGGCAACAGTTACATCAAAGATTATTTCAAAATTTTAAGATGGAATTCTGGAAATATAAAAACACAGTTTTTTTTCTGGTGGCACATCCGTCTTATTGCAGTGGTTTACCAATGTTGTGACAATATGTATTTTAACTAATAATAATATTTAAATTCATATACGGTATATACTGGTCATGTTATTCATTTTTTCATGCTCCTTTTTATTATTGCTTGATTTTGGGAGGCATCTGACCAGAGTTTGGGTGATTTGCATCCTCTGTTTCTCTCTGTTTTCTCAGGTATCTGTACCTGCTGTTTTCCGACGATGACCTGTTGCCCCTGCAGGACTGGGTTTTCAACACAGAAGCACACCCCCTTCCGATCATCCACAGGAACTGCCTTCAGCGGCAGAACAGCTTGCAAAAACCAGACAAGACGCCCGCCGATTAGCGAATCCCTGTCGCGGCATCACTGCGAGACTCATGCACAGTACACAGTCTAATGAAAAATGATTTACATATAACAACCTTCAAATCTTAAAACATGACCAAAATTCTCCTGCACAGACACATACACACAGGACACACATGCACAAACATACTGATCAGACTGGGCTAAATTGGGCTATAGCCTCATAGGCACTGTCATGGACTCCCAGCTCCTTCCCTGCGGAGGATCTGATCGTATATGCTGTGATTGTAGAACCTTGAGCCTGGACACCTTAAACTGCAGGGGGCTCTGGTGCAAATCCTTTTTTTTGTGGACAATCAGACAGATGTGACTTTCGTGAGAAGAAGAGCACCTTTCCTTTTTTCCTCTATGAGGAAGAAAAAAAATCTAATGAAAAGCTACCCGCTCCAGATCGATGGAAAGAGTGTTGCTATATAGAGATCAACCACTGCAGCTCTTACATTAATCCTCATTTTTCCTGCTTTCCAGATTTCTGTTGACCTTCACATTAAGTAGGCTGTTCTTATCTACCATACGTAAACTCTGACCAAAGTTATTTGTGTGTATGTGTGTCTGTGGAATAAAAAAAAAACCCTCCATTTTATCTTCTTTTGTATGAGGCTGGGTTCACACAGAATGCACCCAGCTGACAGGTTTTTTCCCCTTTCCAATATCGACCCTCCCATCTGTCAGCAGAATATGCCTGTGAAGAGCAGTGGTTGTGTTGTCCACATTGATCAGACCAAGCACTGCTGTGTGAATCTGGCCTTAAATCAGCACTAATTCCATTTAAAGTTTTGTGTTTTAGACAAGGACCAACCTGAAATATTTTTTTGTGTGTGTATATTAAAAACATAGATTAAAGAATCAAAAGTGTAAAAAAAATGCACTTTTAATGTATTTTTTACTTTTAAAGCATTTGCTGGCTTTCCATGATGTTAAGTGACAGGGAAGATGTGGAAGAGAGCGAACGTAATACTTGTGCAGGGACCATTTCATGTTGTGTGTTGTTTTTTTGAGTAATTCTGATTGTGTTGTGACATGAACCGCTCACACCTGTCTTATACATTCACAGCATCACAGAAAAAATACATTTACACAGATAGACACACACACACACACACAGTAGCTCATATTACATGCACACCACACACACACAGAGTACAATAGAAAGGTCAATCGCCTCCATGTCCAAGTGTGAGTGTCTGTCCACCAACATCGAGCTGCTCAGATGTGAGAATGTGCTGTACATAAACCGGCTGAATGTGAGTGGCCCCAGTTATCATCCTGACCTGCGAAATTCTGTTCGATTTTTTTGCTTCCTTTTTGTAATTTGTCACCATCGTGTAATTTGTATTCTTTGCATTCATTTCACTTCCCTCAGGTGTTTCTGCAAAAGAGAGAAAATGGGGTTAATTCTAATTATTGTTACTATATGAATTAATATTATTGTTGATTTTGATCTTTCATTGTTGACTATTTTCAAATACTGGTAAAAGACCTGTGCAACTTTATACATTGAAAACAATGATTTTGTGTGATTTTTTTTGTCAGTGTTTTTCTGTTTTTCATAACTTGCTGAATTTGAGAGGAGAGATCTCTCCTCCTCAAGGACCAATGTACATTTCAAGTGTTATGCTTCAGATCCAGCGATGGTGGGATTAACAAGTCTAATTTAAGGTCTCCGTATCTTTGGGGCTTATGGTTACATCTCTGTCCAGTTCGGACCAAATGACACCTCCCCGTGAAAAGTGTGCCACGGTCACCCGTTTCTTCTATTTGTGGAGGCGCCCGAGCAAAATGATCCAACCAGACGAGTTTCATTGCACACAGACCCACCAGGTCCATGAAAGTTTAATGAGGTCCTGCCCTGGATTCCGAGAGCAAAGTTGATTACCTGGGATTTCACCGCATGTCCTCATTCGGCTCTAGAAAGATCAGTGTGAGTTTCGTTCTCACATGTAAGTGGATCGGGGTGGTCACATGCTCTTTGTGCTGCTGATACACTGCCCTGTAAATATTATTCAGCACCCTGTGCCGCCTCACAGCCAGGAGAACTTGGATGGAGTCCCGGCTCCAGGTGATCCCGGGTGCCCTTTTCCCAATTACACAATGTTGTGCCAAAGCTCAGACTTGGGAAAAAAACTGATGCTCACACATATCCAAACTGAACCCGAAACCAGGATCATATGACAGCAAGAGCAGTCAGATGGCTGCAGGCCAAAAACGTGCCTCAGTGGAGACATGTCACTTCTGGATCATGCCATGATTTTTTTTTTTCAGCTATGATGGTTCTGGTTCTTTCCCACAGTTCCAAACATGTTTGGTTGGCGTATGTGGCGTACTCTGACCTGGATAACAGAGTTGGAAAATGGGTAGATACAGCATCACAAGAAAAATTGCATTTATGGCCCCACTGCTTCCTCCTCCCGCCAGAGTCCCAGTGACAAAATGAGCCGTTAATGTCCCTGGTCCCTGTCATGCCCTGCATCAGATGAAAAATCAAGAGTTGCAGGTGGGCTGAATTTGCAAAAAGTACATCTCAGTGAGACATCTGTTGGTTTCCTTTTAAACCAAGCTCAAGAATACAAAATGATCTTTTCTACTTCAACTCAACATATTAATCCAACGGTTTGTTTTTTGGTGACTGGTTGCCTTGGTGACGTACTGGAGCCAAAGCTGATATAAGAAATGAATTTGCTCAGCACAAGCCTTGTTCATTATATAGTGTATGAACAAGGGACTTCCTGCAAGTAAATGAGTTCCAGTAATTAAGCATCTGGTCCTTCCTGAGCTGCAAAGGCAACAAATTAAGTGAAGGAGAGATTAAGTGCATTTAAAAGCCATTACCTGATCCCATTCGGAAGACGAAGAACCCTGCGCTCTTCTGAAATATTTATTAAGGTAATATGCAATGGTTAAGAAAGTACATCGTTAAAACATGACAAAACGGTATCCGGCTTTTTAATCTTAGCATGCGGTGGATGAGAGCTGGATAAGGGTGCACTGCCAGTGAGGTGATGGGGGACGGGATTATTGGGCGCTGAGAGAGACTGCAGGGGACCGACAAATACCTCCACTAATCCCCCCTCCCTGTTCCTCCTGTGCCTCTCACGCCCTTCGTCTTAATGGCCAGCATGACCCGTGCGTCCCTCCTGCCATGGCCCAGCGAGTGAACATTGTTATCATCTCCCAGCCGGCCTGATTGTGCAGGTAGCTGGAGACGCCCCAAGCCGGGCAGGACTCCAGGACACAGGGGGCCTGAGAGGATGCGAGGATGTCATAGAAATCTGGAAACATCTGGCAACCCACTCCCTTGCACACAGAGTTCACCCACAGTCTGGCGGAGAGAGCAGCACAGGGATGAATAATTCAGTTCTGCTCCTTTTTCGTCTCCGTCTTGCCTGTCCCTAGGATGAAATTAAGATTTGACTTCATGCTCAATGCCATTTTTGTTCCAGACTTATCCTCTGCTGCTCATGTGCTCACTTTCATGGTTTGTTGAGCAGAGTTATGTTCTCCCAGGGTTGCCAGTTGTTAAAAAATTCTGATAATAAAAAAAAATGTCACGTTCTGAAAATAGCAGGCTTCTCTCCTGCTTAACGCTTCCCTCCATTATTAAGTGAAAATCCCATCTACGTCTGATCATCTGCGTTGTCAAAGAAGATTTATTTTCTTTCAGTTTAAAAAAAAAAGAATCTTAGGAGATCCTTCCATGACGCAAAGCCGCTGACAGCCTTTCATTGGGATCCCAGCAACACCGCTGTGAAGCACCGCGCAGGCAAAACACTAAGCCGTTCACCAACAAATGTGTCAGGCCGGGATGGCTTTCAAACTGACCGCTTACAATTAATCTCCGTCGTTCCTCTCTCCTTCACCTCCCGGCAGGTTTGATAATAAAGATTCATTTGGCACCATCCTCTTGGATGAATAGGTGGAGACGTGCTGTTCGTTATGGCTAATACCACCTGAAGAATTTAATCTGTAAAAGTTATTATAAAATGATAATATTTATTCTGAGAGATAGCGCTGTACAATTCAATAAAAGCACTGCAATATGTCATATTTACTAGTAATACTGTAGTACAGTAGGAATGATTATACCACTGTTTCCTTTGTGAATGTCTCCCAGCCAATCAGGGACCATAATGGAACTATGTGCTGTTCACTAATGATTGCAGTTACATTAAAACATCATTACAATATAAAATACTTTTATTTATGTAAAAAAAAAGTGTCAGAATGTTGTCATTGCACCATTGTGTATGAACAGTGTAGTCACTCAATGTCGTCATGACCGTTCTACTCTATATATTTCTAGATATTTTCTAATGCAAAGCAATTCTGCTAACACTGGTTGAAAATTCACAATTTGACACATTTTTTTAATGAGATTGAAGCGAGCCAGGTAACTGAACTTGTCAGTGGTCCAATGCATTTCAGTTCCTGCTGTCTATCTCACCACTGCAGCTGACAGACAGGCAGATGGAAAGACACTTCACTTAAAATCTCAGGCCCTAGCTTTAATTTTAAAAGTTACATCCCGGAGTATAACACAAAGCTCATGGTCCTGCACATAAGCAGTCTCTGCAGACCTTGTTCCTTTTCATCCAAGCTTCATTTTAGGCATCAAGAACCCTTACCCAGTTGTCCTATTACTAAGACATCCGTATGTCATGTTTGGTTTAAGAAACTGTAGGACTACATCTTGGTCATTATACTGACTGGACTGCTATCTACAGAACCTTCCACAGGGGGTCCATAGGTCCAGCTGACAGTCCTGTGCATGTGGGCGGATTTCTATCGGCATATTTTCCCCATTCTCCTTACACATTCTTCTATAGCATTTTGTCCTCTTAATTCTACTGCACATGAACACATGTACTGGATCCAACTGACATTTATTTTGTCTCATTTATTGTACTGCATCCAATTGAGCAGCCTTTGTGCAGCATTCTGGAGAAGTTGGCCATTTCCCAAGGACAAAAAAACAATGAAATATTATGATATAATTCGCTCTCTCCTTTGGAACAGTGAAGACAACAGAATGTTCCATTCATTTCAGAATGAGTGTTTTTTTATAATCTCACAAGACAATTTTGGTTGACACCCTTTCGTAAACTACACTTGTATTGTTCATAAAAACAAATACTATCCAGAACAGATCTGTCACGACGGCGAGCTGATGGGGGAAGGAGGCAGAGAGGCGGGACATACTGGAGAAAGGATTTATTTACATACACAAATAAACGGGGCGCGGTGGGCGAAAACACTGAATAAAGCGGAGAACATAAACGAGCCCGCAGCCGTGTGGAGAACACACTTTAACAGGAACAGGTCAAGTTCACACACAGAGTCCACGAAAATGCCGTCCCTGCAGAGGGGCGGAGTCACAGGCTTTTAATGGCTGTCCGGATTGGGCACAGGTGATGTGTCCAGGTGCCGTCAGGTGCTGCTGGAGCAGAGATGGAGCAGCATGGACCGTCATGACATCACGCTGACAGCAGTTCAGGTTGGGGAGACACACCTACTACCACTGCAAGTCTCATCAGGAGCAAATATTGTACAATAATACATTGTCTGATGAGAGAACCGGGAGACAGTCCTTGAGCAGCCAGACACAGGGAGAGAGAGAGATAGGGGTGAGCTGTCACAGGTCATCTGTGAAGATAGTTCCGCATTCTTTGTCCTCTACACTATCATAATGTATAACAAATGCTCTGTGTAATTAGAAGGACAAC
The DNA here is from genome assembly GCF_900700375.1 of Denticeps clupeoides. Classification (NCBI taxonomy): domain Eukaryota; kingdom Metazoa; phylum Chordata; class Actinopteri; order Clupeiformes; family Denticipitidae; genus Denticeps; species Denticeps clupeoides. Next base: position 13,643,791 of record NC_041711.1, read on the forward strand.
CCTTGTGACTGTGTAGAAGGGATGGTAGTAGCCTAGTGGGTAACACACTTGCCTATTAACCAGAAGACCCAGGTTCAAATCCCATTTACTACCATTGTGTCCCTGAACAAGACACTTAACCCTAAGTTGCTCCAGGGGGGGGACTGTCCCTGTAACTACTGATTGTAAGACGCTCTGGATAAGGGTGTCTGATAAATGCTGTAAATGTAAATGTAACTCTCACTGCTGCAAGCTCACAAACAATGACTGATTGGTCATCCCAGTTTCAAAAAGTTTGTGGTTGCTGCTTCAAAACACACTCACCTATGAACCAGAAGACCCAGGTTCGAACCCCACTTACTACCATTGTGTCCCTGAGCCTGCCTAAATTGCTATGTGGGGACTGTCCCTGTAACTCCCTGTACATCGCTCTGGATAAAAGTCTGATAAATGCTGTAAATGAAACTCAACTCGATGTACAGTCCTTGTTCAGTTGAAAAAGATCAAAGATGAGTAAAATACACAAAAATCTGATGATTGTCCTGGTCACCAGAAAAAATGTACATTCCATCAAAACGTCACAAAAGTTCCAATTATGGAAATTAAATAGAGCTAAATACAATGTAAGAAGCTCGCATGTTGACACAAAAACAGTCCAACTCAACAGTGAAGGGTGGACATCAGAGATTGCATCGACCTTTTCATCTGACTCCATTAATTATTAGCAACAGTTAACAGTTTCTAATTTATTAACACAGATACAGTAGATTACTATTGCAGTTACATGGAAATGTACGAAAAAATGGTTCCAGAAAACTCCTGAATGAGGTCTGAACATCTCAACCAAAAGGTTGCCACAGACCAATCAAATTGTCCTTTAATGTTTTAATTTTAAAGATTTTATGATCATTGCACGATCATACTTAGTACAACTATGCAACAAGTTCATAGTTGAACCCCCAGTTCAAAATGCCATAATCAAGAATATAAGATTAAAAGGCAGTAACATCAAAAGAAAGCAAAATAAATATGTAATAAATACAAATCTGAACAGGAATTTGCAAAACAAGTCAACAAGTTGCTTTGTCCAGAAAGAAGCCCTGATACAGATATACAGTGGCCATTCATCCCCCACCAAAACTCTCCCGTCTTGGCACTTTTGTGGCCATTTGTTGCCATTTTGCCACCTGGTGATAGTTCTTGTTCATGAGGGGAAGGCCACAACTAGGAAATAACACATGAAAAGTTATGGACCTGGAATATTCCACCTTAAACTGCTATAAAATATCTCTTACTAATTCTACTTAAACCTGTGGCTAACATCTGACCAATAAACATTATGAAAAACCAATCTCCACAAGACTCAATCAAGACTCCACAATCAGATAGAGGGGAGAGCCACACACAATCTCACCTCATGGACTTTTAATGATTATGAGAATGGTGTGGAACTGTAATTTCTGTTGTCTCTCACTGTTCAAATAAACCCACTATTGAAATTATAGACTGTTTCATTGTTAGTGGGCAAACTTTTAAAAAATCAGCAGGGGTTCAATTATATTTTTCCCTGACTGTAGTTATGAAAATGAGGAGTCCAGATGTCCACATATATTCTTGAAGCGTTCTATTACTATTTACGTGCATGTGCACACACACATACAAATACTTATATACCACTACACACTACACATTCTTATTTTTTCATTATTCATTAATTTACTTATTTCCAGACCTTCTTACCTACTACACAGCTACCTGTTACACATATTTTATGTTAAAGACGTAAAGCGTATTATTTGGTTATGTTTGCAATATTTGCATATTGGTCTTCATTGTATACTTGCAAAACTTGCAATACTGTGGTCTGTAGCAGTCGCAAAAAGCATTTCACTGCATATCATACCGTGTATGACTATGTATGGGACAAATAAAAAATTTAATTTGAATTACTAATCATGTGCCGATAATGATGCTTCAGTTGCATAAATTGATAATGTTGTTGAAACTAAATAAAAAAATATCTGTCAGCAGGCCAGGGATGTGATGAGAATAGGTGTAGCAGTTGTTTTCACAAATGCAATTTTTCACCAAGCTTAGACTGTTACAAACTCCATCAAGTAAAAAAATAGAAGGCTTTGACACCAAACATTTCCAACAAGCATAAAAACACAAGGACAACATGTAAGACAAATGCTACACATTCTGTGCAAACTGTATTGTTTGGTTGCATAACAGATGCTGTGGCGTGTTCAGCATCAAAAAAGATGAAGCATAGAAAGCTGGAAGCAGCATGCTTCTTTATTACAGACGTCACTGTTAAAAGTGACAGTGACTCAGGATTTACATAACACCCCTGTCTCATGTTGAGCAGGTGACTTTCAGACCCACGGTGCATTTTGTTTTTGTTCTGAAAGTTTGGGAAAGTAGTTTAAGTTAGTTGCTGACATTGAAAAACGATATGATTTCTCTTGTGGCATTAGAGGGAACCTGCTGTTTCATGGACCCATTTTCAACAAGAACATTTATCATTGACTTGAGTATAAATGTGTAAGTTGCTATTGTACAACATGCATACCAAGTTTAGTTATAACCATCCTGGCACTTCACCTGGGCTTTGATACCATTTGTATTCACCTAATCATTCCTGGAACTGAATTTCCACTGAGCCCAGGGTAGAGAACAACTCATATTATCTGTTATTCATCCAAGAGGATGGAGATGCTCCGTCTTCACAAAGTCGGGAATTTTCCAAGCAGGGAAACATGGCCATGGTGAAGGTTTACTTCTGAAAGGGCCTCATGATTTCAGTCCATGATATGCATTTGACAAGTCTGCTTTCCTGATGGAGCATCTCTGGGTCTCAAGAGCATTAATCTGAACATGCATATCTGGGCAGTACTCTAAAATTCCTCATCCCTGGAAACCTTAATTATGCCTGGTCCTCTTGCTCTCCTCCCTTCATGTGCTCAGAGTCACTGTTGGATTTGTGGAACGTAATTTCATCATTGTCAGTCATTGTTGATCTTCTGAGTTCATATTGCTCTGATCGTCCTTGCCTGCACTACATATTATTGCATTATTGTAATGTTTTCAGTCTTGTCACAATCTGGACATTTCCTGGTGCTTCACCCCAAGAACATCAGGTGCAGCAAACAAGTGGGAGGCGATGGGGTGCCAAAGGTCAGCGGCGACCCAGCTAGAACCTCAATGGCAAAGTCCATCGGAGTCGAGTCCGCAACCAAGTCCCGATTACCTTGATTTTTATTATAAATGTATCCTTGATGAGTCCCATCCATGTTCTGTCAATCGTCTTCTACCCTTTGCCCTTTCTTTTCACTGCCACACATACTGACAAGCCTTTACTGTTGTGACGCCCAGAGGCTGCTCATGTGCCCGGCTGATGCCAGTTGATCAGGGGCGATCAGGACCTGTTAAAAGCAGTGTGCTGTCACATGACCTAACTACAACATTAATATGGATTCACTCTTACTTTGTGTTTGTTGGTTTTGCTCCTTTCAGTTCCTTTTCTGTTTATTCCTTGTCATATTGTACACAACGCCCCTTGTCTACTTGTCACTGTAACAGAATCTATGTGCAGCCTGTGTGGGAATCTGCAAATATCGATAAGCTGCCGCTATGTTTTGTGTTCTGTCACACGAAAAGGAACAACAAAAAATGTGCATGGATGCGCAGACCAACACAGCTGTTGCTTTAATATGATGGGATACGATACAAGTACCAGGCGAAAACGTAGAACTTTTACACCATTCCTTGGTCAGAATGAAATAGGAGCCCCGCTACCGATAGACAAGTAATGCCACCTTCTGGCATTACCTCCTTCCCATAGTGCATGAACCTGTGGCTAATTCACTGGTTGCCCGTGCTTGGAGAAGCTATGACCGAGGCAAGTCCAGTCGTCACAATCTGGTTCTTGTCCAAGCTGCTCAAATCCGTATACTTGTCTGTTTTATCTGCTTTCAGCACATTGACTCCAAGGCGAAAATGTTCACTTTCTGGCCAAAAAAATCTCATGCATCTGATCTGTGTGTGTTTGGAATATTAAACTCTCGTGTTTTTATCACATTAGCATTTCTATATAATTTCACCAATGACGTTATTTGTAATCACTTTGGGCAATGCTTGGTGAGAAATATATCTGGTTCACAGAAGGGCCGTGGTTTATATACAAATCTAATAATGAGAACGTTATCCCAAAGCAAACAGGGACAGTTATTGCATTTTAAGTGTATTCACTTGAGCATAATTACAATGGGCTAAAAAAGTGGCCTGCTTTTAAAGTGGCAGATGTGGATTTTCTTCCTTCGTTTTGACTCACCCCAGGCAAGACTGTGACAGTGAGGTCTTCATTTGCCACGGTAAGGCACACGGTGCTTACAGCTTGTTGGGTGACTACGTTATTTATCTTGCTGCGTTATTTGTCCCCGCTCACTGCTGTGCCTTATAGTGCGGCTCGTTCATGTTTTAAATGTAATTATTTACATTGACCACGGATGATTTCCACAGGATTAATGCTGACAGAAAAAATACCCAGTGTTCCGATGGAGAGCAAATGCATTACTCAAACCGCCTCAACAAAGCAAACAATGGATCCAGCTGCGTGTGTTGAAAACAAAGAGGCCTAATTACAAGTATTATTTTGTCCAACAATTCTTGACTTGGATGTTAATATCAATCATTACCATAAGTGAATGTGAATGAACAGAAACACATTCTCTGTAATGGGCCACATTTCGATCATAATAAACCCGCCGCATTTCACAGCCAAGTCATTTGCTCACAACAAACAGAGCTCTTCAAACTCTCCACTCACTTACTTAATGCGACATATAAATGTCACCACAGTGGCAAACATTCCGCCATCTGTCTGCGCCACTGTCTGCAGAAGAGGTTGAACCAGAGATTTGGAGAAACGCTGTTTGTCCACTGTAATCTCCGAGGGCAAAAGACATTCAGTAATTACTACTTTGGGTGCGCCTCGGGGCACGGGGCAGGGCTGTTCTACTGGCAGAAGCCGGTGTCGGGAGTACAAATTCAATTTACACGCCTTTGTCCAGTTCACCAGCGGTTGAGATGAAACGCTATGGCGAAGGGGGCACCTGGTGATGACAGTAATAACAAACCTATAGGACTAATTTGCATGTAAATGGCTGCCTTCACAGTGAAGGCAGCGATGAAGTCGGTGATTACACGTTGCCGCTTGATACAGGGAGCTCTTTACATCAGAACAAACACATTATGGTGCTCAGTGTAGTAGGGACAAAATGTAGTTTAAACAGCAATGGCGAGCAGTTCTGTGACCTTCAGGGACTTAAATTGATGAATGGTGCTGTAGAAAGACAATTTTTTTCAATCTGTGGCATTGGTACATATATAGATATATGCTTATTATAACAGGAGCAATCAAGATACCACAAGACAAAGCAAAAACACAACACTCCAGTCAGGAAGACATGTTACCAGAACGAGGCAAAATATCCAGAAACGTGACATTTTCATATGGAGACACACAGCTGTCTGAAACACAATGGAAATCAGGCACAACCAGATGAACATATTTAAACACCCATGGTACCATTTTTGGTGCATCATCTGAATCAGCCCTTAGGCAGAACATTTTAAAAGTTGCCCGACTCCAATTTTTTTGAGAAAACACAATTTTATTTGCAGAGACTGTCAGAGTCTATAGGGAGTTTTATTTTTAAAAATGACTAGATCATCTCCCCATCACTCCCTGCCTCAGCCACTGTCCCACACTTGTCTCTGTCATAGCATTATGGCATATTTAAGCAGAAACAAGCAGACTTTTAAACAAATGTCTGACTCTAGGGACTCATAATGGTTCCAATATAGTCTTTAACCTGAAGAGAACACAGAAGAAATATCTCTTTATTTCTATTCATTATGAGTTTGTGGCAACAGTGCAAAGATGAACAAATCCTATTAGTCTACTACAGTGAGCCATTCATTTGAAAAAACATTATGATTCAGAACCAAAGCACCCTCACCTTTAATAACATTCAAATGACATTTACAGAACCCCTTTTCACCACCTTCCACTGGGAAAAAAGGCGATCACTCTGCTAATCCTTTAAAATCCATTCCTGTTCTCCTCCACCCTTCAGTTCCCTCTACATTCCAATCTTGTTCAGTCTTCCTACAAGACTGAAAAAAAGCAATGTTGCGATGTGTGTCTGATGGGAGGTGCAGCTCAATGTGCATGTCAAGTTCTGAGAGAAACCTCATTCTCATTCTGTGCTGGAGAGGGGACTTGTATGGCAGTTTGTTCAGTTCGTTTGTGCATTGATGTCCCTGTATGCCATGTAAAATTGTAAAATTACTTGGGGAGTGTCTGGCTATGGATGGAACTCTCCATACAAAAAAAATCCTTTTGTTCTGTATGATGTTCATCTACCTTTACTTAATAAACATTTCTCAAAAACATCTTATGGCAAGCCACTAGCTACCCCAATAATTTTAATTAACCAAGAGCAGCATTTGTTGCTTAAGAACATGCTCTTCGATTTTGCAATAGTGGGGGCATCCTTTATATCAAAGGGCAGGGACTGCAAAAAAAAAAGTGCTACCACCTTTCATTAGGGGCTGTGTGTGGGTGTATGAGGATGATGATGTTGGGCCAAACCATTTAAAGTTTTAAAAGCCATTAACAAAAGCTTCAACTGAATTCTGTTATTGACTTGCAATCAATGCGGAGCATCTTAAATTGGAGTTATATGATCCCATGTTTAACTCCCATACAATATTATAATCATTTTTTAGAAAGGAAATAAAGTTTTTTTTTTAAAATATATTTGTATGCATAATGTTTAAAATGCTTTCTGAACCCTTCACCTTTTATTACATTTACACAAATTTCTGTGTCACCGTCCTCCACTGAGAATGATCACTCGCCTATGTAAATCTTTTAACATTCACATGTGAATAATCTTGAACTTTTTAATCCATTCCTTTTCTCCTCCACTGTTCTGCTTTCTCCATCCAATCCAATCTGATATGTGAGTCTGTCTTAAATTTGCTCAGTGGCATTTCTCAGGACTTTAAAAGAGCAATGCTAAAACTGCCTGTGCGAAGGGAGAGTTCTGAGAGAAACTTTATTCTCATTCTGTGTCATGCTTGACCAGGACCAGTGAACAGATAATTGGGAACAAAACCAGCTGTTTCAGGACCAAAGTGGGCTGACCAGGAACATTCTCTCTCTCTCACTCTCTCACTCATTCATTAACACAAATACATAAACCATATCATGGCCGTGGGTGTGGCCGACCCCGGGACACTGGGCACAGGGGGGCTCACTCTCGGCCAGACCCACCAGAGATATTCTGATAACTGATAACTGGTCCACTCTCTGTTGCTGACCTCCTCTTACCCATTTGGGTGATAATGACATTCTTATAATCCCCTTTTTTTTTATCAGAAACTGCATTATCTTTATTACTCGAAGTTTGGAAAAATGAAAGAAAAGTAAACTTCTGATAGCTAAATGTCAACTCAGCATGCCAGCACACACAATATGCAATTCATATTCACATTGCACATTTGAGCAATGAATACATGGGTGTTATGCGAGTGTGTTAGTCGCTAGGCTACTACCACTCATGTACCACTATCAACCAGAAGACCCAGGTTCAAATCCCACTTACTACCATTGTGTCCCTGAGAAAGACACTTAACATCTAAGTTGTTCCAAGAGGACTGTTCCTGTTACTACTGATCGTAAGTTGCTCTAGATTAGGGTGTCTTGTAAATGTCGTAAATGTAAAATGCATCCCAAAGCTGTAACAGGATTCAATATGAGTCAGCTTATATTAAGCACTGATTACTACCCTTTTTTCCCATGGTTAAAATGAAAGTAATTGTTTTTGTCATTGTGAAACACTGCAGCACAGCGAAATGTGTCCTCTGCTTTTAACCCATCAATTTAGTGAGCAGTGGGTAGCCATTAAAGTTGCCCGGGGAGCAGTGTGTTGGGACGGCACATTACCATGACGATTTGGGATTTGAACCTGCAAACCTTCAGTTAATATTTCGCTTCTGTTGACTGACAGCAATGATTTTGCACTTCATTAACAAGACTATTAAACTGTGAGGATTGAGAATGCTGGGGAATATAAATGAGTATATTAGTAATATGAAACCATAATTTATGGTGTGGAGCGTTTGAGCCTCTTTTACACCCCATGGTATGACATGCCAGCCAGACAGTAAATGCTAATCACACCACAGAAAGTTGTTTGAAATGAAATAGACTTGTACTGCTTAAATACTCAGTTTGGAAAAATGCAGTAATTAAGAACCACACATTCAAATATCTTCTGTCACTACTGATTGTAAGTTGTTCTCAATTAGGGTGTCTGATAAATTTCATAAATTTATATATATGATCAATTTAATAGTTATCAGTGACAGAGTAATTAATGGCATTCCACTCTACATTTATGTCAAAATTGATTGAATTAAATTAAATTAAAATTAGACATAAGAGCCACAAAATTATGTACTTTTACTTTAGATACTTCAGTGTATTTAAAGGAAAAATACTTTTGTACTTTTATTCGAGGAGAAATGTAAATGGAGGACTTTTACTTTTTCTGGAGTAAAATTTTACCCTGGGTGTCACGACCACGTGCTGACGGGGGTATGAAGTACAGAGACAAGACATTCTGAACCAAAGTGATTCATTAATAATACAAAAGAAAATGGCATGAGGTTTTAAAACAGGGAAAATAAAGGGAGAACAGCAAAAAAAAAAAACCCACAGGCAAGTAGCAGTTGCAAGGAAACTGAAAAAAAAAACACAAAAGGTGATCTACCGGCAAACATCAGAATTCACAATAATGCAGCATAGTCGGGAACAGGCCCTCTTCCTGCCCATTTAGACTGGATCCTCATGCCACCCTGGGGGCTCTGTGGCCATCAGCCCCTCTGGAGGCAGACCCAGACCCATGCTGATTGTGGTGGTGAGGCAGGGCCCGATCAATGCCTCGGGTTCTGGCTGATCAAACTCCGCCCTGAACAGCTCCAGGAAGTCTGGGAATCTTGTGGAGTCTGTCTCTCCCTGCTGCTACAGGCCTACGCCTCAGCCCCAAGCTGGCCCAGTCATTACCCAGTAATTTTTTACTGTTCTGTTATTTTCACCGAAAAAATTGACACTATTCTGGGATTTGAATGTGAGAGATGACTCCATTGAAGAAGATAATATTATTTAAATGGAGAGTATGTTAATTCCTACAACAATAATATTTTACATTCTGTAAGAAATTTTTATTATGTTCATGTTGTGCCTTATATTCTAACCCTAAAACTGGCATTTTAAAGATATTTAATTGTGGAATTTTACCATTAAGTGCTGTTTATAATTGCTGTTTGTTGCATTTAATTTGAATAATTGGTTTCAATCAGAAACTGGGCAAGCACATTTCAGGGCTTTCAGCATTTGAACTATCAAAATAAATGATGCACCCAGCATTGGTTTGGCCAACATGGGGGAAATAATTACTCATTACTAAAGCTGCACACAAGGGAGCCTGATGGCTCTACTGAAAGCAGAAGAAATTAAAAGCATCATTATCTCTTTAACAGATATTATGTTGTTTATTTCCGTGAAAGCAAGTAGACAAATCATTTTGGTTCGTGCTCAAGACCTTTGTTTCCACCAGAGATCACATTAACCATGTTAACTACCTCTCCAACCATGCTGGTTCACCCACGGTGACGGCACCAACGGTTCTGCACCAACGGTTGCTTTTTCCACATGTAGACTCTTTGGAAGAAAGCTGAGCTTAGCAGTGGCAGTTATGAAGTATGTACTGCCTTATCCAGTGTTGTCGGCTGCCTCCTTTCCACCAATAATGTGCGTGTCACGGCCAACAAACCTCCAGCCCACCAGAGAGCGCTAGACCAGCCAGGGAGACAGTGACCCGGAAGCGGAAGTGACAGCGGGCAGCTCAGAGTATAAAAGCCAGGTGACCCCGAGGAGACGCTCTTTGTTGAATTTATTCCCCTGATACACTAGCCTTCTTTACCAACGCCTGACAAACCGTACCTTTTGACCACGACCTATGCCTGTCCTCGACTTTGAGTTTTGTCTGCCCCTTTTGCTACAACAATCGCCTGACTGACTGAACCTCATGACCACGACCTTTGCCCCTCCTTGACCTTGAGTGTGCCTGCCCCCTTTGCTAAGACAATGCTTCATGTTACCCCACCTTCCTGCCACCCAAGACGTCCTCCCGTCCATTCCACTGCTCCACTCCCGTTCCCACTCACCTCCTGCCTCCCTCTCACCGACCAAGCGCCTCCGGTCCGCTTCTAAGAGTACGTTTTACAATTCCATACTTTTTAGTTTTATTTGAGTACATTTTTTAATTAGAAACTCTACTATAACTCCACTAAGAGCTCTGCCGTATCTCTGCCACACCTGCTCCACTATTTTTGGTTGGAGCCTGCATTCACCGTAGTGGGGATTCTCTCGAGACAACAGGCCTGCCCCCCTGTTTGGCACCCTGGCTCTTGATATATGCCACCACAGAACATGCCGACCCTCCAGGATGTGTGACGCAGAGGAAACCAGCGAGAACCTCAAAAATATTTATATGCGTCGCCCCCGACCCTGTTAGGGACGCATCTGACATCCGAGTGGCCCTTGAAGTCAGTGCCCTCAGTGGGATCCCTGCCCTGATCACAGGGCATTTTTAAGCATTCCTTCTGTGATCCCCCTCAGAATGGTACCACCATTCACGTCACTCAGTTCACGTCACCCAGGTAATGTGGAAGTAGGTGGCACAACTCATATTTAAGCATGCAACAATTGCACACCGGCACTGTCCCACACGACACGGATGGTGGGTGTACGGTCACTTAATCCGTGGCGGGGTACAGCCCCAAGAACCACTACAGTACAGTTGCCGCACCCCTCACTGCTCTCACAAAGACCTCTGCACGCCCTTTACACATGACACCAGCCACCATCCATGCTTTCCACTCCCCATGTTACTCCTCTCTGCTTTTCTTCAGCACCAATCCTGCAGCATCCCAATCCAACACTTCCTTTCATCTTGGAGGTGGACACGTCAGATGTAGGCGCTGGTGCCATCCTGTTACAACACTGCCCACACCAGAAATACCACCCATGCTGTTACTTCTCATGTAAGTTCACTCTGAAGCAATTTAACTTCCACCTTTTCTATCAACTTGGCAGTCAAAATACCAAAGCCAACGCCTGTGTAGGAGGAGACAAGGAACCTCGGTGCGGTGGGATGCAAGGAGGCAGGTAAGTTCCCTCCAACTTACTATGCGAACGCGAACCGGCATAATCTGCAACACCACACGGATGTTGTCATTCGCGTTAGAGTTCAATTTAGAACGGGACAGGACATAGAGGAAGGAGTTCAGGAGAGAGGATAAGATAAGGGCAAGTGCGTCTTACTTTTTGAAGAAAGAGTGGAACCGAGTCTCATTGACGTGTGTCAATCAATGACTGAGCGGCTGGCTGTGGGGTGTGTTACCCGTTCCACGATTTCCCTGGACCCATCTCGCTCTGGACTTTGTCACCAGTCTGCCAGATGCAGAGGACCTAATCAGAAGGTTGCCGGTTTAAATCTCGATCCGACAAGGTGCCACTGAGGTGCCACCATCCCCACACACTGTTCCCTGGGCACCTGTCATGGCTGCCCACTGCTCACCAAGGGTGATGAGTTAAAAGCAGAGGACACATTTCGTTGTGTCACAGTGTGCTGTGATGTGTTTCACAATGACAATCACTTCACTTTCCTCTGGCTACCACCCCCAGACCATTGGCCATGCAGAGAGAGCCAACCAGCATCTGGCACGATTCCTACGGTGCTTTGTTTCCAACCGACCATAATCACCCACCAGGAACCCACAGGAGGGGTCCCCACCAGAGCTGCTATCATCACCGCCACCCGACGCACAGTGGATCAGTACACTTATTCTGTACACTGTATTGATCCAATTATTCAATTATGACACCTATAATTCAATTATGACACCTATAATTCAATTATGACACCATAATTCAATTATGACACCTATTTCCACATATTTGAATTATGCACATTTGAAACTAAGGCAGATAAATTGAAGGGTCCTATGTGCCTGCCTTAGTTTCAGAGCATGAAAATAGGTGTCATAATTGAATTAAATAACCCAACAAATAATTTTTTGAGTACGTGACCGGCGCAGTACATGACTGCAGTTCTGTGAGGGCAACCAGGGGTGTGGATCTCTACCAGGGACCTTCGCACAGAGTCAAAGAAACTGGCTCCCTGGTTCATTGGCCCTTTCCGGAATTGTCAATCGTCCTAACCCGGTCACACACCGGCTCCAACTCCCTCCCTTATGTGTCCACCCTGTCTTCCACATCAGCCAACTCAAGCCATTCATCACCTCACTGCTCCATCCACTGGCTTTGAATCCACCAGGAATCATTGATTCCCCCGCCTACACAGTGGAGTGAATCCTGGGTAGCAGGGTCCAGTATCTGTTCCACTCGGTGGGGTACTATCCCAAAGAAAGGTCCTGGATTCATCATGGACCCTTCCCTTATCACCAAGTACTGGCGACGCACTGACTATGCTCCAGGATTGTCGGGGGACGTTCTCCATGTCGCCCACACCGAGGAGGTGTTCCCTCTGCCCGAGAAAGAATTTCCTCAAAGAGAGGAGGCATGTCCGGGGATTTGCTTCCATAATGCCTGCCCAGCTTGTGCTGGCTCGCGGCTGCTTTTCATGGAGGCCTTTGGTTTGGCCCGGGAGAGGCAGGGGTCATTGTTATTCTTGGTGGCATTCTCAGTCCCCTTTCATTTATTTTCTCTCCGACCTTGACGCACAGTGGCCACGCATTTTGGGGTCTGCCAGTAATGCCTGGGCATGTCGTATCCCCAGGCACATGATGCTGAGAGGTCCCTGCCTGAGATGACTGCTCTACACAATGAGCGAGTTACAGCTTATTTAGTCTCAATAACTTAACTTATTATTTATTGGGGTTTGCTCTGAACAACCTTAAAGAGTTGACTTGCCGTAACATGCTAGCCAGACTACCGTCAATTACCATCATCATTTAGCTGTTTTATATAATATATCAATGCCAACACATATAATATGCATATTTTGTCAATTTAATGATTAAAAATCATTCTTTTTCCAAGTTATTATTATTGGGAAATACCTGAATTTATATTTTTACCTGAACACATTGTTCCTAAAAAATGAATGAGATCAGACAGTACTTGAGTAGTGTTATCACTAAGCACTTTTATACTCTTACTTAAGTAATTTTTTGGATTACTATTTTTTACTTGTACTTGAGTATTATTATTTTGGATTATCACTGCTATTACATTTTGGCTACTCTACCCACCTCTGCACCTTACTCAATATATCTGAGTCTGTAGAAACATTATCTCATACATTCATAAACAGTAAATAGCTCCAACAAATTTAAACTTTTGTAGAGTTCTCACTGTCACCATTACAAAAGTTTAAATGAATAGTTTAATTAAAACAAACCAGCTATGTATTTGTAGACTAGAAGAAAATAGAATTTTTATCTTAATCTACAAGTTATGAAATTTGTTTGAAGTGGTTATTGGTTGTAATTACTGTTTATGGAATGCATTTTATTTTAGATTATTGTACATTTGACAGATATACTGCTGAACAGTTTTGCGCAGGTATGATGCATATTCATAATAATCAAGTTTTTTTATAATATGATTCACAAACTATTTGTACATTTTATGACATTGCTGTCACTGATTTACAAAACTAATCAGCTACTCCAGGTCATTGCTTTGTTTCATTAGCAGGGACCATATGCACAGCTCGCTGTGGTCCAGGTGGTGGTTTGTCCAGCTTGTTGACAATGCTCCAGTGGGTTGTTCTCCCAAGAGCAACAACCACAAAAAAAATTAAGTAAATGTGAGCGTGACCCCTTCACAAATGAGGCAGGTGCTGCCTTTCCAACAGCTGTGATTAATTTTTACTTAATTGTTATTGGAATGATTATTCATTTTGAAAAAAGAGAAAAAAGCGTTTTTTAGCCTGCAATCACACACACATGCACACTCGCCTTTGGCCATTACAGTCTGAAATATTCATTTTTGATTGAGAAGAACTGAAGTGAACAATTCAATGGACGCTCCAAGGGACCTGGGGTCACACAGCCTGCTCTCGTTTGGTTTCACACAACATTTTGAAAGTTTTGAATGGCTGCCTTTCTTATTTTATAAATCAGAGTAAACCTAAAAGTGCTGAAAATAAGAAATCCACTGAAAATGAGAAAATGACTCTACTTCTACATGACCCTGAATGCAGAGAGGGATTTAAAGGTCTGCCTTATGAAATACGGTTTTCTTCATTACACTCTTGCGTAAGTGTAGAATGGTGAAGACTAATACCCTCTGAGCACAAAAAGCCAGCTAAGCACTTCTTGAAACATTGCAAATAGCTCTGGGCCAGAGAAAAACATGTAGTTCTCCTAAGACTGCAGAGAGGTAAAATTTATACACGTGATGATGATGATGATGATGATGATGATGATTTCATCTTTAGAGGTATGCCACATTGCAACAGAATATTTTCTGGGGAACACATCACACTTACAGTTCTCTCCTCCATGGATAAAATGTTTATTATTATTATTTGTACTCAACATAATAATGTATAATATAAACAGAATAGTTCAGCCTCAATAACTTAAAAATACTGTAAAACTGAGGAGAACAGAGCACAAAACAGAGCTCTACACACAAAAGCACTGTATTCAAACCACCCCAACTTGATGTTACCTGGCAGAATGTTACCTGGCACAATAGAGGTTAAAAGGATGAGCAGTTTCTAATTTATTAACATCAGTAAATTATTATTGCAGTTACATGTGAATATTGTATGTAAAAAAGGTACCAATGTTACAGAGAAAACCAAGAGGAAAAGAAAGAGTGAAGGGAGAGAGAGAGAAGCCATGAGAAAAATAGGTAAAATGGGAAAGACTCAGTTACTGATGGGAAAATTTCCCTCAGTCCCCAACCACAAGTGAACAATCCTTTATACATTTGGCCCACAGGAAGTTGTCACCGACCAATCAGAATGTTTTGTTTCTGTCTTGTCCTGCCCCGTGGTCTCCCGTCTGGGGCAGACAAAGGCAGGGCGGGGTATCACAAGATGCAGACATTTCACACCTCTTGCCATTTGACAAAGATATGGAAAACGGGGGTGTTGAATCTCCATGCACAACAAAAGCGCAGAAACATGGTCCTGCGATGTCCCATCTTACAATGCCAATAAAGACAACTCAGGAACATTTCACCTGAGAAATAATTTTGAAAGATGCTGTAAATGGTTCCGTTTGATGTGAAGCTTAGTGTAGGGTTCACTGTAGAGCCCTTTGGATTCTACTGGAGCAGAGAGATCTGGGGTGGGGTCAGTGCTGTCATTTTTCACGCTGTGTCCACGGCAGAAATTTACACTCAGCCTGTCAAATGGGTATTTCATCTGCACACTGCTTTATCTGACAGAAAATAGATATTCTCTGTCTCCTGGGTTCAGGACGAGCTGGTGATGGAGGAGCTGCTGCTCTGGTGACCTAACCCTGTGGATGCGTGTCTGTTATTACCTGGACTGTAGCTCAAAAATTTAGTTAAATGTCACATTATTTTATGTGATTGTAAAATATGGGTGACCCAGACCCTCAAACTATTTAAATCACTACAGGTCATAAAACTGCTGTAGAATGCAGAATATTTTAAGCATGTTATATTGAACACCTCCAAAGTTGTGAGTTTGAATCACGATTTGGACCTTGTGAGTGAGTTTGCAATGGCTCTCCGGTTACCTCCCGCCATCCAAAGGCATGCTCACTAGGTGAACTGGGGGCAGTGGTGGCCTAGCGGTTAAGGAAGTGGCCCCGTAATCAGAAGGTTGCCGTTCGAATCCCGATCTGCCAAGGTGCCACTGAGGTGTCACTGGGCAAAGCACCGTCCCCACACACTGCTCCCCGGGCGCCTGTCATGGCTGCCCACTGCTCACTCAGGGTGATGGGTTAAATGCAGAGGACAAATTTCACTGTGTGCACCGTGTGCTTTGCTGCTGTGTATCACATGTGACAATCACTACACTTTAACTGGCGACTCTAAACAGTCCGTTGGTGTGCCTGGGCACCCTGTGCGTGAGTCTCCGCCCTGCATCCAGTGTCACAGGAAGGGGTCCAGCAGCCGCATCCCTGACTAACAGGACTAAGCAGTTATCCATGTGAATGAGTAATTTCAGAACTTTATGTTCATGTTTACATGATGCCACTGTTGTGGCATCTCTTTATGTTTTATTTTGTGAAAACACTAGGAAAATGACAATAAATGACTTGGTTAAAGAGAATAATGTTGTTAATGTCTAATTATTATGCTCTCTGAACATAGCAAAAGTGTAAATCTTTATGTAAATAAATAAAGGCTAATAAAGCGTTCAATGCTCAAAATTCAGCTTTGTAACACCCCTTTGTAACAAAGGAGATTTAGAGAAGTTTGGACATGTCCAGCAGGCATAATGTATACATCGATGAGGTCTTTACAAAGTTTATATGTATTTGGCACTTGCAAAACAACATAATGATGTTCAGCCAGCGCATGCCAGCAAACTCAACTTTCATTTTAAGTGGCATTCAGTACAGGGTCCCTGTAGAGCACCAAGTACTCTTCCTCAGATACATTACAAACCAGAAGAGCTCAGAACATGATTAAGTCTGCACATATTGCAGAAGACAGGTAAAGCCTGTCTTCATTAGGGATTATAATTACAGGCATTTGTCTGCACCATTCAGTCAAATTTCATGTGGAGGTGTCAAGAGCATAATTATGATGTTCAAAGACAATATTTTCAAGTAAAGCAGTGATGATCAGAACAAAAGAGACATAATCCCCCCCACTTTCAGCTGCGTTAAATGTGTGTGTGTGTGTTTTTCTCTCGAATTTGACATGGATAATTAGCAGTACTTCCATTGTATACGATGTCCATTGTGTGCCTAGCCACTCTAACATGTACTCCAACGTGTTTCCACACGTTAATTCTGTGAAATATTCAGCATGCTAGTGTCTATCTCAGTGACGTTTCATTGGCTGACCCGACGGTCCCAGTGGAATCACACACAACTTCCCATGACTATGGGAATATGACTTCTGTGTACCTTAAAAATATTAACTTCATTAGCTATTCATTGAGTTCAATACTGCTTGTGTATTAGGAGGGTCCTGGTCAAGACGCCTTAACAAAGAACAGACAGCTTATTTATTCTCGTTTATTTCCTACTGTTTGTCTTCTATGTTATTGGCCACTTTAGACTCTTCCCCCTCAACAGTTCAGCAGGAATTTAACTTCATTTTACAAATACAAGTAGCGATGGCACTCAGAAACAGAGCTAATCATGTTCAGCAATGAACATATAACCTGTATTGTTTGAGTTAAAAATCCACCAAAATCTATTATAAAAACAAGTGCTAATTCTCGTTTAGAGGCCATTGTCTACAAATGCTCCAAAAATGGTTGCTGACACTCATTGTGTTTTGATTGCTTCATGCTTGAAGGGAGAGTTTCTGACACAATTTCACAGCCGGCCTGGTGGAACATGGTGCCGGTTTAGCAGAGAACCTTCTAAGTAGTTTATTATGCTGCTGAGTGCCAGGGCACGGCATAAAGTCAGGGATTGCTGCAGGCCTTTCACATTCGGAAAGTACCAGTCTTGTGGGGCGAAGCACGTCCTCATCATCACTCCTTTCTCAACACTGGTTTTCTTTGCTTAGGATTGGTGATGTGTATTCCCTGACCCTGTGTGAAAGCATGTTACTATCTTTGAAACTAGTAACATGGAATACTAGTTCTAAACTAAAGTGCATTTTGAGATGCGCTTGTCATGCATATGCAGCCCCAGGCCATGGGCTGTGCATCACATTTCTGGAACACTCCAATTCAGATGAGTAACGGTGTGATAAACTGAAGCACGACTTTTCTAAAGTTCCACAGTCCATGATGAAATCGAGGACAAGGAACTATGCAGCATTATGCAACTGTACGGCGGGTAATGCAGAGCGTTCGGGACAACTCATCCCACCCGACGGTGCAGCGCTGTCAAGCTCATCCGTCCAAAGATGTTAAATTCGTGGGCGTGACTCACTTAACCTAGTTGAGCACAAAACCCACGGGAGTCAATTACTTATGACTAATTATAAGCAACATAGTCTAATTTTCCACTTAATACCTACATGAATATGCATAGGAAGAGCACTTTGCATGTAAAATGCATGCTCTACACATTCGTCATGATGATTAAAGTCCTGTAACGAGAGGAACACTCTACGTTATTTAATGGCAGGTGCCTTGGTAGATAGCTTCATAGCCGAAGTCCGTGTTTGTTTTGGCTGGTGCTACTCGGCTCCCTGAAGGCTGGTACCACTTCTCAGATGCAGTGGCAGAGTAACAACAGGTCATTAATCATGGGCAGCAGCCTCTGACGAGGACAACACGTCACCAACGGGGGGACACACAGACACTTGGAGGACCAGATGCTCCGTTTTAGCCCTATCCTGTAGTTATTGTCTTCTTCCATCTTCATTTTTTCTGCTCCACTTGGACTCATTTATTCCATATCTATCTACCTCATTTCTTTTTACTTCTCTAGATTGCACTTCGTTCTCATTTGCTGTCCCCATCATTCTCATTTATAGGTTACTCTTTCCCTCAAGGTCTCTTTGTCTTCATTTTGCGGCTCATTTGGCTTTATGTCCACACTTTTCTCCTCTTACACTTATCCTTGGTGTTGTCCGTCCAACTCTGCCTGTTATAAAACGTCCATGGTCATAAACTCAAGTATGAATATCCCTGAACAGAGTGGAATAGTTATCAAGTGCAGAGGTTTTTTTATCAACATCTTCTGCCACCAATATGCTGTCATTGAAATACTGCACACTGACAACAGGGCTGAGAAATTTCATGATAAGCTTATTTATCAAGATGTCCAGGGGAAACAAACATGACAGGTGGTATAGACCTTATTTCTAAATATGACAAAAATAGCCGAATTTTTGGAATAAAAAATATGACAGGTATAATGATAAATTAAGCCAGAATTTGTCCATGAAATTGGGGTAAAACATTGCAAATGACTTAATTTGCTCATACAATTGAGTTAGTGCCCCAGGAGGGGCATCGTGTGGAGCAGGTGAGTGAGAATTATTCTCCCAGTAGTCTGCATTCCATGTGCAGGAGCTCAACCTCAGAGAGATATTAATACTGGTTTTATTGTGACTTTGTACCTGTAGTAATTTTGAACATGGTAACATCAGCATCTTCAATTATGAAGTTAATGTTGGGGTTAAAAAAGGCTCCCATCCTCTGTGAAAACTGCATTTCTACATCATTATTATTAGCTGATCATTTTTTATCAATATTATAATCATGATTGTTAATCCGGATTATTCATTATTTTAGGTAAAACACATTTTTATTTATTTTTTAAGTGAACAAGGCTTTTAGATTTTTTTCTGTAAAAAAAAGGTCTGTCAACATTTTCTGGCTTAAGAGATGACTGAAGGCTGGTTACTATGAAAATACATTTTATATATATATATATAAAAAAAAAAACTATATACAGGGCACATCCATACAAAGTGGCACCTTGTATAGATTGTCAAGAACTATATACAATGACCTAGCTATACAATATATACAGGTGTCAGAACAGTGTTCCTTTCCTATGAGGTGGGGGGTGGGAAGACAGATGCTCTGGTCTGTAACATGAATAACATTATTTGTCGAACACAAAATGTTATAACATACAGGATGATAAAATAAAATCTTACTAATGAAAATATGCATTGATTATTTGTTTGCTTGTTATTATAGCCATACGTGCCACAAATGTCAATCATTTTTGCTTGTGATTTAATGAGCTTGGACCCACATCCAAATATGATGCTATATAATGCTAATAAATATGTGCTTGATGAAGCACGTATTCTGAGTGGAAACTGCCATTTTAACAGTTGTATACATACATTTTACATCAACCATGCCACCAAAAGCAATATATTGAATACAGTCATTGAATACAGTCATGATAAGACATTTTTCAAACTGCAGTAATATAATGTACTTTGCTAGATTTATGCCGATTCCACAGTCAAGTTAATGAGCCACACTTCCAAGTTCCTAAAGACGGGCTTGTTAAAAATTAAAGTGAACGAGCCTCTCTACTGTGCTGCATACATGCAGTAGTATATTGTGTGTGTGTGTGTGTGTGTGTGTGTGAGAGAGAGAGAGAGAGAGAGAGAGAGAGATAGTGCTTTAAGGAGTGAATCAGTCTTTATTTGGGCATGTTCTGTGAGTCGGTCTGTCTGCAGTTCTGGTTAGAGCCCCGTCAAAGTTGATAGCATTCATCACATCCTCTTAAAAAAAGTACACACATGTCAAATCAAATCAAGTGGACTACTTCCTCTGTACCAAAACCTGAGAATGTCCTAAATGTTGAGAGCAATCCAAACAATGAAGTCAAATGTGACTTTCTGCTGAGTCAACAGGATTGTTTGCATTATATAAGCATAATTTTCATTAGTTATTGTCCCTGTTTGCTTCATATTTTGCTTTCAGGAGTAAAGAAGTTCCAAAAATCTTTTGGGTAATTGTTCATTGTGTAATTGATGAAGGTTTGCAGCAGACAATGACAAAAGGAAATATATTCCAGTATTAAGTTGGAAGAACAGTCCATGAGGAATCTGCTTTTATTACGAATTTGAGAAGACTTTGTTCCATTTGATTGAAGTGCCCCATCATTGCAGCTTCAATTTTTCCTGTTGTTATGGATGGACCAATAACTCTGAGTGTTCCCTCATTCCTCTAAGGACTAGTTGGCCTTTTCACTTCAATAACCATCACCACTGCATACGATTGTGATTTCAGAGCCCCACTGGTGTTTCATTTGATTGTGCTGAACATGAAAACACAGCAGAACCAGACTGAACGTGCTGCTGTCAATAGGAATGACTGACGGGTGACGAGAACACAGGATCAACACGCAGGCCACGTTCCAGCTATAAAACTCTTTCTGTTTCACACACAGCGAGAATAGAGGTCAGAGGGCGGCAAATCACATGTCGTTAAACATCGTCTCCTGTCACCCTGTGTCCAGGGCACCGTTCTGGACACGCCGGTGGTGGAGTAATTAAGGCCGTGTACATTTTACTCTGCTCTGTAAACAGAACATCATTTATTTAGCTGCCATCGTCCACTCAGCAGAACAGCGCACATTTCACTGGCTTCACAGAGTCCAGGCTGGCCTGTGATTGTTCTCTACCGATGTTGATGCATTTTGAATGAGGATGTGATGTACAGGACAGCTTTCAGACTAACTGAAAGTTTGTTTTTCTTCGGTGCACTTCTGCTACTTGTACATTAAAAGTCCAGACATGATTGTTCTTGCTTTACAATGTTTGGGGGAAAGGGTGAAGAATTCAGAAGACAGGGACAGACTTTCGTTAGTACCCATTGGGAATAAATCTTTTTCAGAGAAGCAGCCGTCAGTATTGTGTCTTATTGGTGTCCATGGTGAACGACTCTTCAAACGATTAAATAAGATATGTTGAGTGATTAGCAGTAAGTGATTAGCATAAAAACTAATATAGAAGAAGTCACCACCAAAACAGCTCTGAACAAAGATGTTAGTAGTAGATCCTTAAAGATGCACGATGGCTTGCATACTTCCCATAGGGCATCTCTCCCCCAGTTCATCAGACCAGGCAATTTTATTCTACTGCACCATGAACCAGCTCACTCACCAACCCATTGTAGGGTCTTTTTGGTCACCATGGGAACTCGTACTGATGCCTCTCTATCATGTCCTGCATCGAGGTTTCCTTCCTTTGATCGCTTTTGGTCAGACCTGCTATGGAGATCTACCACCACAGTTTCAGAGTCTCTCAGTCATTCTTCAAATTCCAGCTTCGAAGAAATTCCAGCTCCAAGAGCATAATTTCCAGTTGCTGCAATCAAACCCCTGACAGGTGCCACAGTAACCTGATCTATGCTCTTTACTTTGCCTGTCAGGGGGTTTCATGCCGAGGCTGATGGGTGCATTTATACTGTATATATAAGAACTAGAAACAGCCTAAAGAGTGTCTCTTATTCATGAGCTGCACCCCTACAGCCATCAGTGGCTCTGACTATAGCTGAGGTGGGTAAACTGTGTGAAATAAGCAAAAATTGATGTTCCTGTCACACAGGATGCAATAAAGCCAGTGCAATATGTCTAATAATCATCTCTCCTTCACTTTTGGCTTGAGGTTTTCTGTTGGTTGAGCACACCAATCGACAGACAGATCTGAGGTGCATCCTCAGACTCCACCGCTTTATGATGTTCCCTGTTTACTTTATGGTTGTTCCTCTATGAAGAGGCCATTTCCCAGCGATCCATGTTAAAAGGTTCCCTAAGGAAACCTGTAGATTTCATTGAAACCAAGAAAGCTAAACTTAATAAATTGCCATGATCCGGTCCGAAAGGGGTTACATGCCGAGTTTCACTGTTGTCATGTGAAATGTTACCCTAATCGTTTTCACCTGTGTAAAATGTATAAAGCTGCCCTGTTCGTTTCAGGCCCCGAGCCAAGGGGCAATGACTATGCCTACACCAACTCCAGAGTGGAAGAGATTCCAAACCATGCCGTGCATCCATGTGAACCAGACTATATTTATTCGGGACGTCTCAACCTCAGTGTCCTTCCCCTCCAGATAGGTGACGTTAGCTGAGTGACACCGGGTGACATAGTAAGATGGACCTTTGATAGTATAATTTGGGGAACATCGTCATCCGTAGACTAAAACCAAGGAGGCTGCATTCAGAATCCTGCATGAAGAATTTTATTGATTGATAGTTCTCAAAAAGCCAGACAAATGCAGCCTGATCTTCTTTCTTTTTACCTTTTCTTTTGTCACACAGGATTCTCACAGACACTCCAGTCCCCCCAGTGTCCATGTCTGCAGCTTTATGCCGTCCACATCATTTCCTTTGTCTTCCACCACCACTACTGATTTGTTTACTTATCTTTTGTAACAGTGCCTGCCAATGGGTGTAAACTGCATTCAGAAAACTGAGGCAGCAAAAGCAATTTTAACAGCGGTCAATGTTGTTTTTCTATTATTATGTATATGCGTTTTAAACAATAAAAAAATAGCCATCACTCCCTTCACTTTTCATAACAACTATTGTGTTACATGCTGATGGATTGTGTTTGTGCATGAAACCACCATTCACAAATTTTATCCCAGTTATGAGAGAACTGGTTATGCAATTTTAGGTCGCTCTTTCATGGATACATGCATTTCAGTTTTGTAGCCTGTATTTGTCTAACACAGGTTAAACATTTACCTTATGTTAAATATTTCCATATTTAATAATGTTAAGCTAAAGTTGTTTTATTTTCACTAACCATAGTACTGAATGACTTTAAGGTGTGGTTGCAAACAGCACACATTGATTGATAACAAGGATACTAGTTCATATAGGACATATTTTTCTGATTCCATGTACACCCCAATTTGGGGCATGAATGACATGACATGAACAGCAGTTTTGACACCATAAATCAACCTGTATTGTTATTACTATCACAAGTTAATTAAATCATTTACCGATGTCATGCTACTGCACTCTGTCTGCCTAATTTTTTCCAGTTTTTGGGAGACACAAGACTCTCATTTATGAAGCAGTTTCACCAAACTCCTCACTTTAGTGTTCCCGAAATAAATCTGGGCTCAGTGTGAGGCTGAGGTGAGACATTCAGAGCATTAACTCCTTCCACCGTAATTCTTCTGCTTGCTGGCGACTCTTGTACCATGTACCATGATTGGTTTTCTTGCTGTGCGTTCAAATAATCCCAAAATTTTGGCACCTTCAGCAGCAAACACGAAACATGTTGTAATAAGTGTTAAAGCCATACTTTAAAGCCGGTCTACAGAAGTGTGTGTATTAGTCTTAATTGCAAAGTGCCCTAAATACAAGAAGATGATCCAGGTTCAGATGTCAGCAACAGAAATATTCCATTACTCAGAAAAGATGGGCAGACAGAAGAGCAGAATAAATAAATATAGGAAAGTCATCTTTATTCTCGCTCCAGACTTCACACAAGGTTTTAAAGTCTATTAAAATAGTCCTTAAACCACATGTTCATACATGTTCATTCAAGTACACATGGCTGGGGTGTAATGGAATACATGCAACAGAGATAAACACTATTTAACCCATGTTACATGGTAGTATTATAGAATGTATTCATTTATCAACAAACATACAATTTTTCAAATGTGGATATTGTAATAGTCAAAATGTTTATGAACGTTTGGAGGATTATAAATACTAAGATGGAGGGCATTTTGCTTATTACATAACCTCACGTGTGTTATTTCATAGCCCAGTGTCATTTTGTCATGTAAAAAAATTCAAGATTCATAAATGAGCAGTCCAAACTGGTACTTTAAGTACTCGATACATTACTTTTTTTATGTGGTGTAATGGTATACATTACTGCAAGTGCATGCTGAAACATGACAAAATGCAAACAATACAGAGAATTCTTAGTTCACATAACACATATACAGCACACAAAATCAATGAACAGAAAGAAAAAACTTACAAAAAATTACCCCCCAAAAAATTTTTGCTAATTTGCTGTTGGAAGTGCAAGAGTTCATGTTTATGTGTAAAATAGCTCTTTTAGCTGGATTTTGAGAGTAAAATGCAGATTCCTGGTTTGAATGTTGCTTGGTTCTAGAGGTCAGTAACAAACAGATAAGAACCTTTACCTCATCCACTCTGCTAATCACAACAGAGTATGGAGCTGGATATGTGATGAGTTACTGTACAGCTCAGCCAGCTCATAACGTGATAAGAGAAAGGAGCCGATCTGCCTGATCTTCAACTGCTCACTTGTACAACACTAGCTGCCAGGCTGCATCTTCAGATTCCTCTCTTTGAAGCACCTCTCAAGCGATCAAGATTCAAGGACATGCTGGTGTCTCCAAGCTGCCTGTGATCAGAAGTAAAAAGGGAGCGTTTCTGTTGGCTATAGTGGTCTCAATCAAAGCCCCCTTATTCACGCCTGCCCACCTCCAGAGACTGTGGAGGGCCCGGCACTGTGAGACAGATCTTATATTCCCGTCCCTCGCATTGTCTTCCTCAGTGGGGCTGTCGCTCCGGTGGCCGCTTTGGATTGGTTTTTCCACTGATCTTTACGACTCACGGCTTGAACACGAGTTAAAATACAGAATATTGTGTTTTTTTCTGGTGATACATCCAGTATGCTCTCTGCTGCAGGCCATAATAAAACCATTAGAGTATTTAATGCATTTTCCTGCACTCTCTATATCATTGTTCATTCTCAGCACCAGGCTTTTTATGACCCAGTCATATATCTTTTCCAAAGATACGATAAATTTTCAGAAAGTGTGAAAGCTTTAAATGCCATCGCCTTTTTAAAGTGTATATATATAAAAAAATCCTTAGTCAAATGCCACACAGAAGGGGTCTTGTGAAAGCCCTTAATCTGATTTAATTCAAGCTGATCAGCGTTGTTAGTTTTAATGCGTGCTTAAACACAATCACATGACATCCACCATTTGTTGTGCCTCTGGCAACCGGCCTTTACAAAATCTGGGAAGAAAACTACAGAAATGGGTCGCACGCGAGCAGATACAGTGCAGTGCAATGCCACGTAGTGCTTTTGTTGCGGTCAAAAAAAAAAAAAAAGGGGCAATTAACATTTAAAATGGCAAACAGCATTAAAATTAACAAGCAATTAATTTTTAAAAATCCCTGCCGCCGAGGGGGATTAAAGTGGCACCTGCCCATTGTGCTTTAAAGAGATGCCACGCTGAGGCTGGGACACTCGCATTGTAGTTTTAATTCAAAGTGATGTTTTTTATTTTGCACCAGAAAAAAAATAGAACTGTTTCTTCTGCCTCGGGCCACGACGGCCTCTGATTGGGAGAAGATGTGAGTCAAAGGAGAATTTTCTGTTTTTTTTTTTTTTGCGCTGTGCCATGCTTTTGCTTCAGGGGGTAATTAACAAACCTTTCTTCTCATTCACTCTCCATTTCCCAGAGCCTCAGGACATGTTCCTCTGAGGCTGGCGTCATCAGTGGCTTGCGTCTGAGATTGTGTGTTAACATGGCTTTTTGTTATTAGCATCATTGTCTTCTCTTCTCTGCCTATTTGTGTTACTGACGGTGGTTCTGTGGGGCGCGTGTTGTCAAGGAGCGCTGGCCTTCCCGCTGAGCTCAGCAGCTCACCACTCACTTCATAACAAGCTTCATAAGCCATGGCACCTCCTCCAGGGTTGTCCTCCTCTCCAAGCTGGCAGGAGCAGCACACCTCGACCGGCTCCCACTCACAGAGCCGGTTCTTCATGATAGAACTCTGGAGCAGTTCTCCTCAGTTGTCCTCTGCTAAGAGCCCACTGCTGATGCAAGCCTTAATTTCCTAGTGAGACAGCTATTAATAGTTTGTGATTGAGCTGTCAGGCTCAGCTTGGCAGTGGCAAAAAAATCTAAATATTGGAGTCAAAATATTGGGTTATCAGCATCATGTAATCAATTGTGATGGAATAAAAAAATGTAAAGATTGTTTTTTAATGTTGTGAAACATCTGTGATATGTGAAAATTTGTAAATTACAGGTTTTATATGTACTGCATAACAAATTAATGCACAATAAAATATGGAAAAGCACAGATAAATGTGGTTCTGGAGCAATGGTCTGCATACTCAACTAGTTGAAAAACAGATCATCAGAGAAACTCCTTTACTGCCTAATTATCTGAGAATCCAGAACCAGAGACGTTTGGTCCGATCCAGTCCAGTGGACCTTTTGAAGAAGTATTAGCTCAGCCTTGCTTGCTTTAAGAAGGGGTGTTTATTTTAAAGCCTTTCACTTTCGCAGCCATACGGCGTGTGTATTAACAGCAGTGTGGGAGGTATGGAGGATTCCGGGGCTTAAATGAGCCAGAGCATATCATTAGTGTCGTTACTGCTGGGTCTGTTCACTGTGAAAGAGAGGTCTGCTCAAAACACACTTTTAATCCGTGGGTAAGCCCACTGGGCATTATTAGCCTTCTTATCTCAGTTGTCTTTGGAGGCCTGGGCGTTGTGGGGTGTACCACTTTGTCTTGGAGGGGGAGGAAGGTTGCTCTGGGTTGGGCTGCCCCCTTGGACCTATCTGATTATATGCAAAGTAACTCCAACCCTCTCCCCATCACTCTCTCTGTTGACACAGTAATCTTCAAAGGCCTTTGGCAAATCTCCACTGGTCCACCAGCATTTAGAGTTGCCGTTTGGGAGCTGTTTGGGGTCAAGCGGGAATTGCTGCAGAGAGAATTAAAAGCCTCTTCCTGTGTGAGGTGGGAGGCGTTAAGACTGAGGAAATTGAAGCGTTACACAGTGCTTCTCCCACCGAGGGTAAATGCAGGGCTGAGAGAGTGGCTTCGGAGGTCTGGAGAGGGCCGCAGGTGCTCTGGTACTACGTTGCTCACTAGAGAAGGGGAGGGGTGACCACACATGGTGGCCGCGGGACCATTTCCAATTTCCACTTGCAGTGATGTGCAGGACGTGTCCTGCAGGTGGAAAGTGATGAAATACGAGAACCCACGCAGCGTTTGTCTCTGCCTAATTTCCCCCATCATGCTGCCTCGCGACCGTTAACTTCGCTGGGACAAGGAGAAGAGACAGTGTGACACAGTGACCCATCATACTTGGTGAGCAGCCATGAAAGGTGCCTGGGGAGCAGTGTGTTGGGATGGTATCTCGCTCAAGGGGACCTCAGTGGCACCTTGGCAGTTCAGGATTTGAACCCGCAACCCTCCAATTACGGGTCACAAAATTAGGGCTGTCTTTCTGCTCAGCACGGCAACCATGTGCCATGTTTCAAATGACATACGCAACCCAATAAGACGAAATAAGTCGGGTGCAGACAGCCACGAAAGAGCCTTAGTGTATCCTGGTGATCTCTCCAGACGTTCCCCTAAAAGCCAAGCGGTGGTGGCCTAGCGGGTAAGGAATCGGACCTGTAATCGGAAGGTTGCGTTTCGAATCCCCAGCCGCCAAGGTACCACTGAGGTGCCAATGGGCAAAGCACCATCCCCACACACTACATTTATATTTACAGCATTTATCAGACGCCCTTATCCAGAGCGACTTACAATCAGTAGTTACAGGGACAGTCCCCCCCTGGAGCAATTTAGGGTTAAGTGTCTTGCTCAGGGACACAATGGTAGTAAGTGGGATTCGAACCTGGGTCTTCTGGTTCATAGGCGAGTGTGTTACCCACTAGGCTACTACCACCCTGTCGTGGTAGTAGCTAGATTTATTTAGCTACTACCACACTAGATTTATCGCCCGCGGATAAAAATGTATTTTCGTGTTGTTTGATGTGAGCTGTGAGAGGACCAGTGATGTGCAATCAACATGATGTTCTGGAGATGCCCAGAACCATGGGAAGGAACAGAGGAGTATTTTCTGATGCCCTGTAACTGTCCCCATCACTATGCATTGCAGGCAGAAATCCGGGACGTGAAATTAAACAGGCCACTTACCAACATCAGATGCTGAAAACATTAAAATGCAGTAATACAGATGTTCACTGTGCTGATGTGCATTTCTTACTTTGTGAAGTATAAAACTTTTGTTATGAATGAAAAGCCATGCAAACCAGCATGTTCTAGGTGGATTCTGGCTCCTCAGAAAGAGGCTCCACCTGGACAGTGACTAAACAGAGGCTGTTGTAAACTCAGAAGGTTATAAAAAAAAAACCCCAAGGTTAGACCCCCGACTTTGTCCGGGGTTTTAAATTTGGCCCACTGACAGCCCTAGTGTGTAGCATCTCTCCCAAGTCGCTAGAGAGATGCCATTAGTACTGCACCCCCTCTGCATCTGATTTTGGTGTTAATACACTCTGCATGTTAACGCTGTTCAGTGGTGGGAGATTCCTGGAATGCCAAGCCAGTTGCAGCAGGAATGATATGACTCTGGCTTTGTTTTAATGGGCAGGGGTCAACAGGTCGTTCCCTTAAGGCTGACAACCTGTAGCTTAATAGTTTCTGTTTTATTCATATCTGAAGAGGAGTGCTTTGAACTGGAATCGATGGGTATGACTCCTGAGCACTTAACAAGAACACACACACACACACACACACACACACACACACACACACACACACACACACACACACACACACACACACACACACAGAGACTGAAGAGAAGAATTTTCAGCTGGATGAGACGACAGATATTGATTCACCTGTCACTCTGCTGGAACTGTTTGAGGAGCTCAGTAGTGGAGCACCTTGTACGTGGCGAATGTCATTGTGAAGGCGAGCGAGAGGAGAGGAAAATGGAGAGAAGCAGATTCAGAGATTCTGATTGGAGGATGAGTGGCAGACGTCTCCCTGCTCACCTTCAACTCTGCTTACTTCTCTTTGGAGGCATCTTGCAGACGCTGTCAAGTGCTGCCTGTCTTTAGTAACTCAGGAGTCCAGATCTCAATGAGCCCATCAGAGCCCAGCAGGGCGGGGGACCGAATCGGTGCTGATGAATGGGACCTGCACGAGTGACTTGGCTTATGCAGTGATACAGTCATGAGTTTAAGAGTGCGGCCCACCCACTCACTAATTCACTCTTCTGCACACTCGCCCACAAATTCACTTGCTCATTTGCACTCGCTCGCCCACATCCTAAAGCCCATTTTCTAAACAAAATGTTATCCTCCTCAGTTTTCCTCTACCAGCATCCCGCTGCTGTGTCGATGCAGATCACTGTTTGCCCGGAAGATTTAGGCAGCCATTGTTGCTCAAACAATCAAACGAATTCAGGGAAAAATGTGTGTGTGTGTGTGTGTGTGTGTGTTTTGGATTTGTATATTTGACCAATGCTTATCACCTGCTCTTGAGATAAAATGCTAAGTGTCACAGTCATTAAACTTCAGTTTTTCTTCCCTCTGTTTCAGTAAATAAAAGAACACAGTTCCTGAGGAAAGAATCTGTTTGCTAAAGGTCACACCAGGCATCCCACTCCGCTTTTTTTTATCACTCCACTCAAGATTTTCGTTCTCTTTCCAGCCCTCTATCTCAGACTTTTCCCTGGAGCATTCCTCATTCCACAAGCGGCTCTGTGTTGCTCTGTGGAGCCGAGCAGCTATCTGCCTGTCAAATCTTATCACCGCCCGCTGCTCCCTGCGAAGGGGAAAGCTCTTAGAGCGAAAATGGAATTACGCTATGCAAATGTTCCACTGCAAGAGTAAATAAATGAAGAAGAATGCTCTGAAAAGCAAGGGAAGCACTTGGGGGCTGTTTCTTTGTGTGTATGAATGTGGAAGCGTTGACGACCTCTGACCTGATGACTTTGTACCTCAAACTCTATAAAAAGAGAGAAAACTACAGACACGCACACACACACACACACACGTTATCCAACCACACCACTCGTCTTCAAAGAACATGACAGTTTGAGAACATTGCTAGGATACACGGTACATAACTGAGGCGGCAATATGAGAATCGCACGCTCTTTCGCAAACATCAGATGAAGCATCACAATGCAACAATTAAATATACATCTATACATCAGAGGAGAACAATGATTTATTTTTTTCCATTTTTGCAGCAGTTTATCATTAAACTGAGACATGGACCAAAACTGATTCAAGGTCTGAAATGTTTATTCTGTTTGTGCTGCTCTTTTTAAGTTCCTTGCATTGATAGAAATAGGCCTGTGGCACTACTACTCAATACAGAGTCTTTGGTCATTAAGGATGTTGCCCCTTGTAGCAAGAATGAATTATATTAAGTATATTAACATAATATGAATATTTATATATTGTTTGTGTAATTTATCTAGAATATCATTATTATAAATGTTGTTTAATTGCTAAAGCCTAGTTTGCCAATTTGCACATTACACAGTTTTCACTCTATAGATTGCTGCTTTGTTTGTGTTTTTCCTCTTTTTTCATATAGTTTTTTTCTCAACCTTTTTTATTGTTATGTATCCCAACCACCGTATTGTGCTGATTTTCATAGAAAAATGTACTCATAAAATGCTACAGCACATGGTAGCACAGCGGTTAGCAATGTGGCGTCACACCTCCAAGGTCAGAGGTCAGAGGGAGGAAATAGTGAACTGTAAACTTTTAAATCTAAGGCTGAGGCCGGTCTATTAGCTTAATATTTAATTTTGAAGCTCTGACAGGTGTCGGAATACAGGGAGGGGCATGTCTGAAAGAGGAGTGATCTTTTTTGAAAATCTGTCACACTGTTGACCCAGAATGCAGATGAGATGAGGACACATCCAGGATTTCTTGCTCAAAAGTGTCATCTTTTACCTTACAACCTGATGTCCCTGTTCCCCAACTCTGATGATATTTTATTTCCGTCCTCTGAACCCGTCACTGTGGTGGCATGACAGTGATGACAGTGACATTATTGTGTGTCTTGCCATTGTGTCACTTTAAGACTTAGTGCAGATGTGACCTGCGGGTCTGTGGGATTTTCTAAATGAATGTGTTGTCATTAAACTGCCGCAGTGCAGAGGCGTTTATATGATTAGAGCCATAGGATGAAATGAAATGAGCTGTAATATTCTGGAGGCAAAGATCTGAATATGTGGCCCTCAGGGTGTTAATGTGCTCAGATTGAAAGCAAATGAGATGTGCTGGACCTCACAACTTTGTGAACTTTGGTGGGTACAAATTGTTCATGACTAAGCTTCAGCATTCAAAGCTTTTGCATAATCAGTAATGCTAAAAGAAAAATCACTGCTACACTGACTCACTTACTGACAATAACAGCTTAATCCACAGTAAGGTCACGGGTGCCAGAGCCCATCATGGGATATTTGAGGCAGGGCATACACACACATCCACTCACACACATCCTGCAAAACCAAGGGGATGGCATATAAACTGAAAGATGGGGTTCTGCTCAAAACCCTGAACCGCCATGCCACCAAATGGCCCACCTCTCATTGTAGAAGTCTCTTAAATGTCTTATTCTAGGTCTTTGTTTTCAGTGTTATTGTCACACCACACAATAATGATGTAATACTATTCAAAACTTACACAACAGAAGGGATTAAGGCCGTAAAACCGCACTTTAAAGTAGAAAACGTTGCTCAAATGCTCAGTGCTAGGAGCCCTGAGCCAACTCAATATAAAGGAAGGGCCAGAAATGAGGAACATTGCCTATTTTTGTTTGCCCGCCTCACACTGTTTTCTCTCTCTCTTCTCCTCCCCATCAGCGCTGATACTGCTCAAGCCCCAAAGCCAGCAGACTCTTTGATCAAAGTCAAAATAAAACATCTCCAGAGAGTGTCACCCACAGCCTAAATTGGATTCCGGCCAATTTGATCGGCTGCACCAGAGGACCTAAATTATTTTGGGAGAAATTGATTTATGCAAGACAACCGCCTCCTGAGCTCACAGACGAGCAAAACCGTTGCCAGCAAAGCAAACAAAGGACCTATGAAATTGATTCAGTGTTTATAACCATCTTGCCGCCCACTCACTTCCTCTCCATCAGTGATCTGGATGGGATTACTGCACATTATATTTTCGAGATTTCAGATAAATGATCATTTTGAAAAATGCAGTCCCACAGCCCATTTGACTGAAGGTCTGAATTATTACTAAATAGCTGCAGTTAATGTGTATAACATTACTGTACAGTTGTGTTTGTTAATGTCCCAATAAATCAGTAAAGAAACAGAGTCAGTATGCTCAAAGAACCCAATAGTAGCATCAGGTTGTATGCAAAAAGATTGAATGAATAGAATAAATTCTTAAATTCTTGTAAGTCAAGTACATTTGAGTCAGATTGCTCATACCTATGAGCGTTGTGAGGTCAAATCCCAGTTCTGAACCAGTGGGTGTGGAGTTTAGATGTTCTCCCCTTGTTGGTATGAGTTTCCTCTGGGTTCTCCAGTTTCTTTGTCAGTGAATGGTGTGTGGGTTCCCTCTGGTTGGCTGGCACCCCGTCTTAGGTAACTTTCGTCCCTGTGCCCAGTGTCCCGGGATGGGCTCCGGCAGCCTCAACCACCATTACCAGGACTAAGTGGATCAGTGTTCATATTTAAGCACAAGGGGGAGTGCTGTACTCTGAAATATATCCACTAATGATTTATATTCACAGACACAAGGTCAAAGGCAGAGTTCAGATCTAAACACACAGCAGCTACCTTCACTGAACAAGCAAAAAGTTTTACATTTCTGTTAAAGTCTTCACAATACTACGTCAGACAATCTACTAGTGTTGTTACTACTAATTATGGTTTATATTGTTCTAATAATATTGTTTAAATTATTATAATAATAATTATTATGAATTAATATAAAAAATGTTTCTTCATTTTTGTAAATTTCCTGTGTGTCATAGGTAGGTGCTGATAATCCCTGGACGGGTGACCTGAGTTAACTGGCAATGATAATCGGAAGGCCTGTCCGTGTAGGGTTGGCTCATTGCATTGGATTAGAAACCGGTGAAGGGGATGTTTGTAACCTGTTTTTCAGGAAAAGAGAGAGAAGAAGAAGCTCTACAAGAAGTCTCCAGGGCATGCAGCTGGTGCCAATGGAGTTGGTGGTTTTTGTATTAATGCTGTGTAGTTGTGCAGTACAGTAGTAACGGTTTTTGGATGTGCTGGAGTGCACATTCGCAGACATCCCTGAAGAGCTGGGTTTAGACTGAGTGCAGTTGGAAGGGGGTTATAACAGTTTACCACAACGTTGAAGTACTTGAGCATGAACAGCACACTGGTCAGTGCATGAGTGTGCGGTTTCTAATTCCCATGTAATCCGGTCGTTCAAAGCAGCACGCTGGAGGCTTGGTTGGGGGCATGAGCAAGATCGGGAACTGGGAAACCCACAAGTTTGGGGCAAACAGGGTCAAAAACCAGTGTAAGTAGCTCATCACCACATGGAGGATGTTGATGTTTCTATCTGTGTTTCTTTGCAATCATCAGGGTACCATGTGGGAATCATAACAGTTCCATTTGTGATGCATATTTTGATCAACAAAAAACTTAAAACGTTGCATTTTAATGTTAAAAGATCACAATAACCTTCAATTTTCAAACCACAAAAAAAAAACAAGCAAATAAACATACAATACACTTAAATTATGTTTCTTTTTTCCATTTTAAAAGCAAAAAATGTTTCTGGCCCCAAGCATGGGAATTGCATTGCATAGAGTGCTTAAAACTGTCACTGATTTCTCTTATTCATAATCCATTATAATTGTCACTGATTTTTCAGAATCAGAATATCTGTAATGT
Source organism: Denticeps clupeoides (assembly GCF_900700375.1). Classification (NCBI taxonomy): domain Eukaryota; kingdom Metazoa; phylum Chordata; class Actinopteri; order Clupeiformes; family Denticipitidae; genus Denticeps; species Denticeps clupeoides. Next base: position 13,678,169 of record NC_041711.1, read on the forward strand.
CATTGTAACAAGTACAATTAAATTAGGTGCAGTCCCACAGTCAGAGAGGTATCTTAAATACTGTGTGTAAAAAAGATAGCTAAAAAGAAGACATATACTAATATAAATAATAAATAAAGTGAAGTGATAAACAGCAGCACAGCACACAGTGCACACAGTGAAATTTGTCCTCTGCATTTAACCCATCACCCTGAGTGAGCAGTGGGCAGCCATGACAGGTGCCCGGGAAGCAGTGTGTGGGGACGGTGCTTTGCTCAGTGGCACCTCAGTAGCACCTTGGCCTATCGGGATTCGAACCGGCAACCTATATATTATAATTTGTACAGAAATTATATTATACAAATTATGGGGAGGGAGAAACATGAAGTAGTATATTATACAAATTATGAGGGAGAAACATGAAGTAGAATTGCACATGAAGTAGAAACCTTATTGCACATTGCTTCTGTCCACACTAATTATGATAATTTATTTCACAAATAAAATTGACTTTTTTTTTTTTTTATTGCTAAGTGAAAGCATTTGAACTGATTTTTTGCTTCGTAATGGGTGTAAAAGATTGCAGTTGAAAAAAATGGACTCAATGCTTTCATTTAAGTTTACAGGTTTTGGAACTATGGGCTCTATCTAACAGCCCCTCTGCCTGTTTTAGCACTAACAGACAAACTCACAATGACTTAGCCTGCGTGTATATTTGGGTCTCCATTTCTCCTCCATGAATCAAACCCTTGAAGAGTGAAAAGGAGGATGACATCTGAGTCAGAAACAGAAAGAGAGAGTATGTGTTTGTTGGCAAATCACAGTTTCTTGTCAAATTCTATAATCCCTAGAACATAACATCTGAATAACCTGTCATCTTTTCTTCCCTTGGATTGCAGAAAGCTTTAGCATACAAGGCACATGACAAGGGAAATATTTTCAGTGTCACAGCAGCGGGCATGGACTTCATTATGATGCGTTTATCTCAAAGACAATTTTTTTATGCTCCTGAGTCCCATGCACTGGCACATTATTGCTGCCAGCGTGCCGCAGCATATGACTGACATATTCAAAATCCCACCGTTCCACCAACTAGCGAAACAACATTTTAACAGTTATTAAACACACTCTACATGTACCACTACACTCCTTGCTTGCATTTTGCAGACTTAATAAATATGAAATATGTGTAACATTTGACAGTGGCAAAAAGATAATAATATCACGTTATTATGAAGGAGGGCCATGCAATATTGGCCATGCTGGACATGTGTATAGGCTGTGACTTTATGGCATTTTGCTGCATATGTGACTCTTTAATCTTTTTAATTCTGTCTCTGCCAAAACTTCCTTTTCTTAAGACCACAATTTTCCATTTCACAGGGCAACTCATAATTTTCTGAGGAAGTTTGGCACTGTGTGCTGGAATATACATTTATGTAAGATCAAGGCCCCCGGGAAAAGTCCCACAATGCATGAATGCCTCAAGAACATCAGTAATAATGTTCCAATTAATAATAAATATACAAGTTACTTACCTTACAAATATAATTCTTATGACCTATGGTTTTCTGGACTGATTTGAGACAGAGATAATATTTCTGTCATTGTGAGGGCTGCATTGTGAAGTAACACATTCACTTTTATTTTTTCATTAGTCGTGCAGCCCTAAGTTGTAAGGCAGAGTGCACTGATTTTCACACCATCATCAATCAGCATTCAAGACGCAGGTAGAGGGAGTTCGCCACTGCAAACTACCTGTGACACTGCCAGCCTCCGCGGCCTGAGGGATTCATCAACATGTTTCTCCTAGCTTGATGAAGCCAGCGTCAGGTTAATTGTGTTTAGTGAACCATCTGGCCCATTGTTGTCACATTACCGCATGTGGATAGATTATTAGGGAATAAAAGCCTTTGAAGCATATTAGCTAAAGCATTGGACAACAGTACAGTGGAATATTTAAGGGCATAACTTCCTTATGCACCTTGGGCTGACCTCATTTCCATTTCACAAACAAACCAATTATGGACTGATTGGTCTTTGCAGATCTATTACATCTCTGACATGATTTTCTAGCGTTTATGGAATATGCGCTCGCTCTTAAATGTCACTTGCTTGCTGTATCACAGTCGCTGTAATGATTTTTCAGGCAAAAAAAACAGAAAAGTCGACAATCTGTAAAGGTTCTAGAGAAGGTCATTGGATTTAAGTTTCAACCTCTGGCTGTTTTTCTCCCAAAACACATTAAAAAACATGGGCTTGATAGCAGCATGATTTGTTGCATTTTAGCTAAAGGACAGACTTGGATGGAGTCCAGCATTTAAACCAGCACAAATACAGAATTTATTTTGCTGTATCCATGCAAGAGCACTTCCAGGAACGACATACTTGCCTGCATCGCCCTTCCAGTTGCATCCCTGTGGTCAGCCGCCTGCTGACTCTGTATCTCGGTAACAGCCTCTTCCCCCAGGCCGGGAAGGCTCATTTACGCTCAAAGTTAAATACGGATATTTTTTGTGCAGACTTAAAGACCACAGATATGGACAGAACATGTGGAGCCAATTTAGACACTTTAAGAGAGACATGATGAAGAATCCCAAAGAAATGTTTCAGAAAAAGCGATACAAATGGTTTATAAATTCTAAATGTCTATATGATGTTACTTTGCACAACAGCAGTTACAGAACAAATAGGACAAGACGAGCTGGGAATGGATGAACACCCCGGGAATGGGAATGGAAGTCTGTAAGTAATGGCTAAATCTTCTGAAAAATATTTAAATTACCATAATACATGCATAAACAAAACAATTTGCTTCAAAGTTATTAAAAACTGTAGCCTAGTAGTTAACACAGGAGGAAATCTTATTCCTAATATGAATAATATTTGGCATAATCTTATTGTTAATAAAAGTTGTAGTTAGAAGGAAACTTTTCTGTAAAATGGATTAACAGCGTAACATCGCTGAAAAAAAAACAAGTTGTCACTGCTGGAGTTGGTTCCAGGAGTGACTGAGTCCACTTTCCACACATGAAGAACCTGTTCAGATAGTTTCAGGTGCTACTTGATGTTAGATTTGAAAACATGACGCAGATCACTGCTGCATTAACGTCAAAAGCCCGAGTCCTTTCCCGACTCAAACACAGCAAGATGCCAAGGCCTTTCAAAATTTGATCACATCTGTGATTAAACATGGGATTACTTTTCTCGGCTTGTTTTGATGGTTCCATTTATTTATGTGTGTTTCTATGTGTGGCAGCTGGAATAATGCAGGCTGCACATGACCTCCAGATCATAAACTCTTAAGACACCACTGTTAGAAATGATTTTGGTACAGAAGCTTGAGCTGTGGTGGAAAAAGGTGGAGGACCACATGGTTCGGACCACTGTTTGTGAGTGGTCACCTTTGACTACTCTCCACCAGCAGACTGCAGAAAACAGTCAATGAGAGCTACAGGCTCTTAAAAATCTCAGCACTTTCAATAGTGCTTGGGTCGTGTTTGCTAATCACACATTGATTATATTTGTATGAATTATAGGAAACCGTACAAACTTTATAATGGGAAGATCTCAGGGCAGTAACTGAAAATTCTCAAACACACATTTCCTGGTTTATTTAAACCCCTCCTGTGAATGCATTACATATGCAAAGCAGCACAGGCAGTATTGCCAGATAACTGAAGAGCATCCAGAATCATCAAACAATGTGCCAAAGCAGACATAAAACTGCCAAAACCACTTACCTGAATACATAAATACCTGTTCTCAATTAGCAACTTTTTCTGACATATCAACTCCTCCCTTCCTTTCTTTAATTTGTTCATAGTGCGACGAGGGGGACAACATTCTCTCCACCAGACCAACTGTGTAGATAGACTATTCGTGCTTTTATTCTGTAATTCTGATTGGTGAATCTTACAACAAAACAATCCCCCTTCATAATGGAATTTCTATTCAGTTGCTGTTACAGCGACCAGCAGAAACAGCAACACTGTGTGAGGAGGGTGTGAAACCAAAAAGCACGCTTCAGTGTTCGCACTTACTGTTGTGTAGTGAATGCTGCCCGACCCTCATGGCACGAATAACCCGTGTAACCCCACCCTCCATAATGCGGCCTTTGTAAACTAATGACACCGTTCTCATGAACTCAACACTCGAATGCTCCTTGCTACAAGGAGACATTTGTTTCAACCGATTTAGGGAAGTGTAATCAGATACAACTTCTTTTTTATTATTATTCAAAAAGGGAAGTAAACACAGAGGGATAAAATAGCCTACAGTACACACAATTAATGTTGACGCAGTCAACAGGCTATCTGATCCATTATCAGCAAAAAGGTTTGCATTTTTATTACTTCCCCTTTTCACTCTCTATCGAGCAGCAGGGATTTTCACAAGCAGAAGTAATTGTTTGTAAAAAAAAACAAAAAAAAACGGAATTGAACTGTTTTCTTGTTTAGTGTAAAAGCTGAAAATTGAGGTGCTGGACATGCTCTGGTTCACGTGGGTCCTTCAGTGGTCAGGATGAGGCAGAAGGTCAGATAATTAGGAAACCAGAATCACATTTATTGGTCAAGTATGTGAGCGAGCACGTTCAAGAAATTTGATTTCGTTTGCTGGTATCTCTCAAGCACAACAGTGTAAAACAACAACAATATACAATATAGTCCAAATCTTATATTCAGATAAAAAGCAAGATTACAGAAATAATAGTGCACATAAAGTGCAGTTGTATTGCTGTGGGTGACAGTTCAGCTGTGTCCTCCTCATCGACTGCTGCTGTACTGTATGGGAATGAGAGGATGTTTGTGAATGTTTGATCAACAGTGCTTGACGTTTGATGCCCTCCAGGATACCAATTGTCTGAGCTGATAAATTAGGTGTTATATCTTTTTTGATGTATCAGACTCATCTTTATGATAATCCTGCTAAAAAGACTATTGTGAGGCTCCCTGGACACAGGAGATAAATTGTGGTTGTCAAGGCACAGAGCAGGTGATAAACTGTGTCACTTGCCCTGGTGTCATCTTTGGTGCTCAGGGGAGGTCATGGTCTAGACGCTGAACAACTTACTGCTGTTGACTTAAAAATGTCTGGCCAGGGCAGAGGACACCCGGCGGCTGAACCGGCTGTTTGCAAATCTGGAAGGGTTCATGCTTTCCTTCAAACCTGCATTTTTCAAAGATTTCTTTGAAGGGCATAGAACCTTAATTCTACAGCCAAAGGACTTGTATCCTAACGTTTATCAAAGAGGCAAATTGACTGCAAAAAAAGTGCATTTACTCTAACATTCTGTCTCACTCTCTCTTCTTATTGCTGTACTCGTATGGGTCCTTTCATGTTTTTGCAGTTTCTTTTCTGTTCATCAATGCACCAATTTTAATCACTTGGATGTATTTGCACTTAAATTGTTTATAACAAGTATATATACACATTTTTTTTTACAATAAAATCTGTATTTTTGGATTGCACATTTGTTGATCTATGATCAAAAATATGGGAGTGAAACAATATGATGGCTGCTAAGCTATTAATTCTGATTAATTGCAGTTAGCTCAAATATCATGGTTAAAATATGTTGTTGCAATTTTAACAAATGGTTAGTGTATTATAGTGCACCACGATTCAGCTGGGGTTGCACCTCCACCACATACCCTTGCACCATCCCCATCTGAGTTGCACTTGGTCTGTCAGCCGGACAACGACCGAAAGCAAACCTCCAGGCCACAATATCCCAGAACACACATCCAGGCTGCGTGAAAAGCTCTCGATCAAGAAAGGCAGGCGACTGGCTGTTGCATCAGACAACCGGATCTCCGTAGGCCAAAGGACAGCTTCCATGAGTTGGAACAGTGAGTGTAGGAACTGTAGCTTGCAAGAGGTCAGCATGTGCTGGAACTGCTTCAAGACTGCTGGAACGCAATCCTTGACGATGCCAAGAGCGTTAAAAAAAAAATTCAATAAACCCATCATTTTATGAGCTTCTTGTAACAATTGGCAAATTTGAAATAGTTGCGTGCATGACTGGTACAAAAGCCCAATACCCAGAATTTTCTGTTTGATCTCTGGATATTGCCCAATTTTATCTGAACTGGTTAATTAAAGTGAGGTTTTGTTGTTTCTGTGTTCTGTGACCAGGTTGTATCCTGTTCTCCACTGGAACACATTCACCTTGTCACCCTGTACATCCCTGGGGGACAGGAAAAGTAATAATAACATTTTCACGCCCAGTATGTACACTCACAGCTTGGGTTATTGAAACTTACTGGGTTGGAAAGTTGGAAAGTAGGTGTTCCAGGCAGGAATTGTGATACTGTTACAATTCATAATGGGTTATACTGGGGCGGGGTTGTGTAATGGAAATATGGCCCTTTATGTTGGTAGCTATTGACTAGGGGACTCGATGTGAATTGTTATGGTGAGAAATTTCTGAATTATTGAAAAAGACTAAATGTGTGTAGATGTGATCTATAGACGAGATCAGGTTAGTGTTTGGTGAATTGAGGGAAACGTCATGAAAGGGTGGAAATGGGCGCCGCTCTACAGCTTGGTGTGTGATAGGTTAACGGGTTTGACATCATCCAAAAACAAAAACCATTATTAAAGGGCATATTAAGGGTTTAAGAAATAATTAAACACTAACAAAGGTGGATAGTATGCTTCTCCTCTCCAAGAGACTAGCAAGTAGTCATTTCTTGTTTTGATCCATTCATTTATGTAATGTTCTACGCTTGAGAACATTATTCCCAAGGTGCCATTGTTGAGTGAGCTATTTCCTTCCCATCCACCTTTCTATGCTGGACATTTTGCTTCATGTTGAAGACAGTGACCACTTCACACAGGTGACATGACTGTAATTGCAAGATCAAGTCCTGAATTCCCAATCACATTCATACTTGTGAGGACTTTTCAAATAAATCGATTCACTATGCAGCGCCTGCTTTATTAGTATACAGTATTGACTTCAGTGGCAAACTGTCCTGATATGCAGGCCTGCTGCTCAGCACGGCTGCTGTCAAAGGGAGACGTGAACTTTTTGATTTGTTGGTGAAAAGAGGCTCGATAACAAGGCGGCAGTCAAAGTGACCTGGTGCTGCATGCGGATATGGATGCGAAGACAACACGCTCAGCTGCCCGTGAAGCTATGAAACATTGATTGGAGGAGTTAGTTTTGTCTGCTAGCGCTCATTTTGATGGCAGGATCAGGCTCAGCCGAGGCGCGCTGCTGCATTATTCATCTGCAGGAATTATTCAGGTTAAGCGTTGAAATTGAGCAGCGGAGGAAAAGCTGCTCGGGATTTGAGCCCTGAAAAATAAGCCCGAGTCTTCCTAACCAGCCTTAAACCTGTACAAATCGACATAACCCCCCCAGGCCAGCGTTCTGCTGATGAATGCAACAGGGGACCTGTGGCCGTCCCTGCAGGGTGGCATTCAGCCCCCCATCTCCGTGCCTGCTTTCTATATGCACAAATGGAGCAGAAATAAATACTTTTTAATGAGGTTGCCCTTTATAGTCGGCTACATAATTAGTAATGATTGAATCCAGAGTTTACGCCCAGTAAGATCAGTGCTCCGATAAATTATTTCATTATTTGAGAAAAACTCCCTTTCGAAAGGGCACTGCTAATGAAATGTGACCGTTCAGTGTTAAATTAGCATAAAAATTCTCGCCCATTAATGACCATCAGACACATTTGGCCGGGGGCGAACCCAAGCACATAGTGTCACACGAGATTCAGTAAGGGCATGTAGCTATAGATATAGATAACTTTAAAAAGCCAAGGGGCTTGTAAGGCCAAAAGCATCATCAGGATTCACATCAATAGGTAAAATAAACAAAATAATAAGTTATCTGCATTTTGAAGAAGAGAAACTGCCTTTACCAATATGGTTTGGGTTGTGCGCCCCCTGGGGGCTCGGAGGTAAGGCAGCGGTCGTGACATGATGTGCTATGGCCGTTTTGACAGCGTACCACCGTCCGTTGCGCAGTGTCTGGGATGGTTAGTCATGCTGTGATTTTGCCTTCTGAGCATGGCCCAGGGGACCAGATATTTTTCCCGATGCCACCTCAGCTCCACATCCCTGCATCAGATCTCAGACTCAGCCTCCCACATAATTCAGCGAATGCATTAAATCTGTCCGGGACTGATGATAAATTCTGTGTGAAGCGCGGCTGGCATTCGGCATATGACCATAACCTTCCGTGTTGGCCGTGATGCAACGTGTGAGACACAGTCGGTGAGCAATCCCATTTTTTTCTGGTAATTGCAGCTGGTGTCAGCAGTTTTGTGTGTTGTGGATCTGTAATGGGACATGCATCACTGTGAAACGCATCCCCAACCCCTCACCCCATCTCCTTTTCATCTTTCACCGTTTTATTGCATCAGACATACCATGGTTTAGCAGTCTCCATTTATCTCCATCCCGATACTCTGGAGGGTCCTTCTGAGGTTTAATCTTCATCTAATCTGTGTAGCGTAATCACTCTAAATGTGAACAACTTGAAGAGCTGTGAATGTGTGTGTGAGTATGTATGTCTGTGTGTAGGTGTAAATGTGTGTGTGTGTGTGTGTGTGTGTGCGTGCGTGAGAGAGAGAGAGAGAGAGACTCTGAGAGAACGATAAGAGAGTCGACAACAAGCAACAACTAAGTTGAGATATTATAGGGGGCTGTTACCACAACATAACAATGTACTTTATGTCATTTTATTTACATTTATGGCATTTATCAGACGGTCTTATCCAGAGCGTTAAGTGGGTTAAGTGTCTTGCTCAGGGACACAATGGTAGGAAGTGGGATTTGAACCTGTAACTCCGTAGTCTTCTGGTTCATAGGCAAGTGTTTTACCCACTAGGCTACTACCATCCCATTCAGCCCATATGGACACACCAGAAAAAGTAGAAGCTCCTTCTGTACTGGTCCTTATATCTGTGGTTGGTCGAATTAGAAAATGAAGTCTCTGAGGTTTTACTTGAAAAAACACTGTTAGAGAGTAATTTCATTTTTTTTCTGTAGGATTCTTACATCTCTGATCCAAAGGTGACAAATTTGCTACTGTACTTCAGTTGTCTTCTGTACTCCATTTGGAAAGACTTTTTTCTTGAACTCTACATTTCAAAGTCAAATATCTTGAGCCACTATATTAGGCAAAATCAGTCATTCCTTTTTAGTTAACATCAGACAAATGAATGATTATTCTGCCAAGAGTCCTTTCACTTCAAAATAATTGTCCTGTCACAGAAATTTGAAACATAATTTTAACCAAAATGTACAGTTTTTGGTAGGTAAGTAAATTTTAAAGCAATCAATTTAGTACATTTTATCGAGTGGAATTTTAAACAGAGGACTTATTCTTTTACTGGAGTACAATTTTACTCTGGCTATCTCTACTCAAATTATGGGGCAGTGGTGGCCTAGTGGTTAAGGAATCGGCCCCATAATCAGAAGGTTGCTGGTTCGAATCCCGATCCGCCAAGGTGCCACTGAGGTGCCACTGAGCAAAGCACCGTCCCCACACACTGCTCCCTGCTTGTCATGGCTGCCCACTGCTCACTCAGGGTGACAGTAAAATACAGAGGACAAATTTCACTGTGTGCACTGTGTGCTATGCTGTGACAATCGCTTCACTTTCACTTTCAAATACTCGACTGCTCTAAACTCGACATGTGTGTATGTGATTTTCTTGTGAACATGAACACTTCCAAAGAAGATGATTATTTGTCACAAACACGAGTTGACGGCAGAAGGAAGCATTTGAAACAAAGGACATTTGGAAACAAAAGGGGTTTCATTAAACATAAAACTGCATGGGGGCCAAAGCAAAACACAAAAGGAACTGAAATTAACCCGCAGGCGTAGCTGAACTCTAACACATAAGGTACGGTTCAAAGTCCACATCAATGCGGCAGCCCTGTCTGCATGCTGCATTCTGGTTTTATGGAGTCCCGATCCATTAAGCCCAATTGTTGCCAGCTGGGACCTGGTCGTCACGTAATTAGATGCCCGAATAGGCTGTATCGAACCATACTTTTCATGGATAAGGTAATCAACTTCTAAGACTCAAGGGTGTAAAAAGCCATGGTTTTTATTTAAGATATGATGTTCTGAAGTGATCCTTCTCCATTTAGTGCTCCCAACTGTGAGAACATGCAGTTCCCATCATTTACATTATTGACAACATGTTGGTTGTTTTTCCTTTGCTCATTTTAATAATTATCATATGATGCTGCTCATGATGATGACAATAAAAAAACTTTTCTGGAAGCGTGGCTATAAGTTATTTAGTTATCCAGCTAGCGTCACAAATTTACCATCCATGGATGTCATTTATTCTTTGGGTGGAAACCAGCAGGGAACAAGCAAACCCAGAAGTAGCAGAGCATTCTGCTATTCTGTCCTTAGGGGTCATATTCATTCAATAAAGCCGTGTCAGGGTACCAGATGCCTGCACCAAGTAAAACATGCTGATATGTGTAACGTGTCTCAGAGCTCCTGAGGGGGCGGAGCTGAGGGAATCTCTCTCTTTCTCTCTGAGATCTCTCATTAGGTTTAGCCACAGGAGAGGTGCACCGTTCCTCAAAATACCACACTGACTTTTTTTTTTTTTTTTTAATCTCTTCTCATCTAGTGAGCTGGCAAGGACCTTCATTCTCTGCCTCTTCCCTGCTCGGTTTCCCGGGGATACGTCTCTGCAGGGACTGCGGTTGGATCGAACGCACTGTCAGCGGTGTATAATTAGCTTCTTTCCCCCCATTGAGACAAAGAATACCTCGATCCCAGAGTTCCTGGGGTGCACAGAGAGATTCTCCTTCGCCGCATAGAGGCTGGCTGTGTGTCAGTTTCTGCTCTATTTCCATGTCTGTCTACCACGCTGAACATCTCGCTGTAGTCCATAACACTGGAAAACATCCACAGTGCACCTCTCCAGCATGACTAACTCTTCTAACTCTCCCATTTTTATAGAGAAGGAAGGGAGGACAACATCTCCACCTCTTATTTATTCGAAATTCTGGAGAATATACAATGCAGCCCATTGAATGACAACTACACATAAAACAAGGACATGTAATATTTGCAGAAATACCTACGTGCTGTTGAAACAAGAGACATTAGACATTGCAGACATTAAGAAGGATTAGATGGCAAAAGTGACAGTTCCCCTAAAAGAGACACAAGCTCCTTTCAAACCTTTGTTTGCACAGAGCTCTAGAAATTGTTTACTTCTGTGTCCTTGATCGTGACTTTTTTTCTGCTGAAACCGTTTTTTCATGATTAGCCTCACTAACAAGTGTTTTCTAGTGACATGTTGAGGGCCTAGACATAGAGGACACTTCTAAAAGATTTTATTCCAGATGGTATCCGGCAGAATCAGAAGGAATCTGGGGCAGGTAACATGTCAGCCACAAAATAAAACAACACACCTACAAAAGTGGCAAAGTTATCTTAAAATTATCATGAAAATGTCACTTTGTGAGATTATTTACATTAATACGAGTACCCCTAACCTGTCTATGGTCCTGCAGTGGCTAGAAATGGTGATAGGTGTACAGAGTGCTTCACTGTTCGCCATCAAAAGGAGAAAGGTTACCTCCAGTTTCTCATGCTTTTTCCACCCAATTTCCTACACATTATCTCCACCGACCGTCATGGCTTCCAAATGTGCCAAGCATTGCAGATGCTTTGTGATTGGATGTATAAGATGAGATGTTCTGTCATGCAATACTCTGAAGAAACAATGGTGGGTTAAAAACGCAAAAACCTGCAGTGTTGGTGAATGGTGTTGATGACGTCATTTCCGTGAATGCCCCCTCAGCTTCTATAGGGAGTGCAGAATTATTAGGCAAATGAGTATTTTGTCCACATCATCCTCTTCATGCATGTTGTCTTACTCCAAGCTGTATAGGCTCGAAAGCCTACTACCAATTAAGCATATTAGGTGATGTGCATCTCTGTAATGAGAAGGGGTGTGGTCTAATGACATCAACACCCTATATCATGTGTGCATAATTATTAGGCAACTTCCTTTCCTTTGGCAAAATGGGTCAAAAGAAGGACTTGACAGTCTCAGAAAAGTAAAAAATAGTGAGATATCTTGCAGAGGGATGCAGCAGTCTTAAAATTGCAAAGCTTCTGAAGCTCGATCATCGAACAATCAAGCGTTTCATTCAAAATAGTCAACAGGGTTTCAAGAAGCGTGTGGAAAAACCAAGGCGCAAAATAACTGCCCATGAACTGAGAAGAGTCAAGTGTGCAGCTGCCAAGATGCCACTTGCCACCAGTTTGGCCATATTTCAGAGCTGCAACATCACTGGAGTGCCCAAAAGCACAAGGTGTGCAATACTCAGAGACATGAAAGGCTGAAAGACGACCACCACTGAACAAGACACACAAGCTGAAACGTCAAGACTGGGCCAAGAAATCTCAAGACGGATTTTTCTAAGGTTTTATGGACTGATGAAATGAGAGTGAGTCTTGATGGGCCAGATGGATGGGCCAGTGGCTGGATTGGTAAAGGGCAGAGAGCTCCTGTCCGACTCAGACGCCAGCAAGGTGGAGGTGGAGTATTGGTTTGGGCTGGTATCATCAAAGATGAGGAATCAAGGATGAGGATGGAGTCAAGCTCAACTCCCAGTCCTACTGCCAGTTTCTGGAAGACACCTTCTTCAAGCAGTGGTACAGGAAGAAGTCTGGATCCTTCAAGAAAAACATGATTTTCATGCAGGACAATGCTCCATCACATGCGTCCAAGTACTCCACAGCATGGCTGGCAAGAAAGGGTATAAAAGAAGAAAAACTAATGACATGGCCTCCTTGTTCACCTGATCTGAACCCCATAGAGAACCTGTGGTCCATCATCAAATGTGAGATTTACAAGGAGGGAAAACAGTACACCTCTCTGAACAGTGTCTGGGAGGCTGTGGTTGCTGCTGCATGCAATGTTGATGGTGAACAGATCAAAACACTGACAGACTCCATGGATGGCAGGCTTTTGTGTGTCCTTGCAAAGAAAGGTGGCTATATTGGTCGCTGATTTGTTTTTGTTTTGTTTTTGAATGTCAGAAATGTATATTTGTGAATGTGGAGATGTTCTATTGGTTTCACTGGTAAAATAAATAATTGAAATGGGTATATATTTGTTTTTTGTTAAGTTGCCTAATAATTATGCACAGTAATAGTCACCTGCACACACAGATATCCCCCTAAAATAGCTAAAAAATAAAAACAAACTAAAAACTACTTCCAAAAACATTCAGCTTTGATATTAATGAGTTTTTTGGGTTCATTGAGAACATGGTTGTTGTTCAATAATAAAATTATTCCTCAAAAATACAACTTGCCTAATAATTCTGTACTCCCTGTATAGGCTGCTCTCCTCCTCATCCCACCTCTGTCCTCCACATTAGCATTTAAAGCTACAGACACTGAAATGGCGCATCCTGGGGAAATCTCATTGTGGGGCATATATGATGGGACACAACATGCAACCAGTCAGCAAGACTCCTTGATTAAGCATTTTTTTTATTTTTCATGAGATGTTATCATTGTAGTTGTAATTTTTTGCTATGATAATCAATACAAAATCCCAACCAAATAACTGGTTGCCTTTCACTAAATTTGAAGAAAAAATGGAAATTCAATATATTTCAAGCCACTGTTCATAACAAGAACCCTTAAGGTTTATTCAAGGCTAACAGGCTGCAGAACCAGAAAATGCTCTGCTCCGGTTTGGTTTTACTGTGTGCAAAGGGGAGAGCGTCAGCAGTGCAAGATTCCCTGGAGTCACACGTGTGGCAGTATGTGGCTGATTACTGACATTTCTATTCCATTTAGCTTCCCTGCTGCCCCCCGAGTATCCGACACAGTATCACTACCCTCAACCCTGCATGAGTACACAGGGTGTGGGTCCAGCGCAGTTGGGCTTCCAGATGTGTCAATCTGGACATCAAAGAGGTGACCCATTCCATATTTCACCAGTCCGGCTTTCCTGAAACGCGTGTAGGTTAGGGATCGTTTCAATTTGCTGTGACAGCGCTGAACTGCAGGCGAGGCACTGATCTCTTTCATGGCGCCGAGGAGGCCGCGTGACTTCAAAGCGAGCACATTGCCACGGGGGTCTGCGCTCGAGTGGCTGTGGTGACAGTGAGAGAGGCAGAGCGAGCGCGAACTCATCTCCAAATGCCGCCGGAAAAGCGGCGTTCAAACAGAAAAAAGGATCAGGGGGAAACGCGGAGAAGAGCGCCACCAGCATTACTGGAAATGTTTAGGGGCTTCTGAACAGACCTTAACGACTCTGGGCAAATCAAATGCAGACGCGAGTAATGATCCGTACAACATTTCATTATCTCATCTCGCCTCTGTGGAACTTTTCAGCAAGTTAGCAGTGATCTGTAAATGATTTCTGCATCTCTGGGCAAACAATAGGCACGTGAACACGTTTCCGAATCACCTTTGTGGCCCTCATCTCCATGGATACAAAGCAAGCATGTCATCCCTCGTTAGATTAAATCTTATTTTTCCCCCCCTTTGCTACCGTCACAAAATACCGACAGGTGAGGCAGAGCCCTTCAAGGCAACAGAGACGACAATGAAATTAGTGTTCGCCGCAGTACGTGGGAAATTGTCACATTATTCCTGGCAGCGTTAGTCACAGGTCAGAGGGTCCGTACGATGCAGAACACATGCCCTGCGGAAATGCAGCACAGATTTGTGATTGCTTCTGTTTCTTACTGATTGCCTCTGGACCAGAGTGGGACTGCAGGGTGGTTGCCATGCAGGGACAACCCGGCTCCATATATATATACACACATGTGACTAAAAGCTGCCAGGAATAATGTGACAAATAATTTATTTTTGCAAAACTGTTTTCTGGTACAGATATAAGAGTACTCATATAAGAGTGACAAGCTTCCATAGCTAGTGTATAATTGGACAGCAGGGCTGCCCTGATGGCACCTAATTATCCTGCATCATTTATCTGGAGTTCAAATGCAAGCGCATTTGTTTCTAAATAATTTTTAAATTATTGCTGAAAATGTGTGAAAACACAGCGAACAATGAACACTGCTTAAAGCCACTAGTTTAACTTAAAATAGCCAAGTGCATTTGATTTTTATAATTGCTGCAGTGATTAGTATGTTTCAGCCATGCACCCATCATGCATAGTCCTGCTGTACATGTCTGTTGAGACAGCATCTGATCTGTACAGGCAATAAACTTCTTCTACATACCTGAATATAATAAATTACCAAACTTTCCCTGCAATTGTTGTTCTCTTCCTAATGGCCCTATTTCAACGTGACAATGCTTTCTGACTTGAACTTGGATTATGTTCATCCTGATCCACTGAATTATTAGACAGCAGTGGCAGAGAAAACAGAGCAAGATAGTGGTGACTCACGGACAGCGGTGACACTGACTAATACATTCTGGAAACTGAGAATATTGAGAATGAGGTGAAAGTGAAGTGTTTGTTATTGTCCTCTGCATTTAACAATCATGACACGCGCACGGGGTGTCGTGTGTGGGGACGGTACCTTGATCAAGGGGATCTCAGTGACACCTTGCCGGTTCGGGATTTGAACCTGAAACACTGAGTTTCTGAGAGATTTTTAGAAGCATTCGGATTTGGCAGAATGGTTAATAACATGTTTGTTTATGGCGTGGCGAACTCAGACCACAGTATTTGCACTGCTTCACACAGTCTTTAATATCAGAACAGACTGCAGCTGCAGGCTGCTGTTGGGTTTGTCACATCAGCTGAAGGCATCTTGTATCATTACTGTTATCCTGCCCGGGAAACACTTGATGTTAAAACACTGAGATTTTACTCTGTGCACATATGCTCATATGAGGATTATAAGACAGAAGTTTGCAAAATGTTACTTAAAAAGTATTGGAATTAACTTATGTAAATAGTTACTTGCTTTGGAAGCAAGAAATGTGTGAACCGCCCTCCGGATCACTGGCGCTGCCTGGTTAAATGGAAGCCCCAGTCACGCAGGTGGAATCAGCGTCAGCTCCAGGGGAGCTGTACGTCACATAACATCTAGTTATGAAATATTGTTTTATAGCATGTCATACATATGTACAGTACAGGCCAAAAGTTTGGACACACCTTTTCATTCAATGTGTTTTCTTTATTTATATTGGTAAATTCTCAAGGCATCAAAACTATGAATGAACACATGTGGAGTTATGTACAGTATTTGTAATGTTTACTAAATTCATGCTAATCTTAAATATTGTAAACAAGATTCATCAAGTATTATCACTCTCACTCACCAACTCAGGGTCACAAGTGCTAGGTCCAATTTATTACTTCACTCATATTAAACCACTGAAATAAGTTTGAAAAAAATTATTGTTAAAAAAATTTGTAAGGGAGTTCATTAAAAGGGTAAGAAAAACAATGTTTTTCAAGTCTCTTTTCAAAACAGTGACAGAAGTGGCTGTCCTGAAGCTGCGCTTTGTGTGCAGAGACCCAGTTACTGTCATTACTGAGCTCCTGCACACATAATGACGCCTCACGACTGCTCCCATTCGTCAGCCGCTGCGCCGCTTTTCATGTCATCTGTTACTTATGTGATTGATCTGCACATTAGTGGCAGTATCACATTTTTTCTATTTAATGAGCTTTTTATTCTTTCCTCAAAGCCAAGCTTTCGCTCATAGATGGACACACATGCACACTGGCAGGCACACACACACACACAGACAGACAGACTGGCATAACCAGAATGGCAACATTGTTCTGATTATGAGTCATCTATTCATTTCAAAACGCCCTTCTTTCCTCATTTTGCCGTTTGAATACAAAGTAAAGTCAGTAAAGCACACAGTTTGTGAGAGACAGAAAATGTGTGTGTGTGTGTGTGTGTGTGTGTGTGTGTGTACAAAATACTATTCGCTCTACCCTTGGGTCGTTCATTTGTTTGGTTCTCTTTAATTTTCACTAATCATCTTTGTCTACCTTTAGCTTTTCTCATCTGCATTTCAATGAGGGGAAATGAGGGGGGGGTAGTTAATTGTGGAGGGACTAATTAATTTGTCACACAATTAGTTGAGGACTGCCAGCAATGTGTGAAAAGCAAACTACAATGGAATCCTCTCGAAGCTTCTGAGAAGAAAGTGCCCAGCAGTAAACAAGAATTGCTGCATTGTGCTTGTGCACATCTGCAAACCTGTTCAGTTTTAGGTGTCTGTCTTCTAACAGTGCAGACAAGATTCAGTGGCGTGCCTTATATGGGGATTCATTTATGCCAGTTTAACCAGAAATGAAATATATGGGAATGTTTGAAAAACGTTGGTGCATCAGATACACGTGCAGGTTGGTTCCAAAGCAGCTCAGTTGACAAAAGGATCCATTTTCCTACGGTGTGCTGAAGGACACAAAGCGCTCAGGTCTTTAATAATAAATGAGAACCTTTCTACCTTTCTGCAGTGTAAAGTATTAGTTCATCTACGTGGCTCTCTGGAGAATGAGTGTCTGTTTTATGGAGAACAGTGCAGAGAATGCATTAGAATTGTCCTGAATGGAAAAACCACTACATTATAACTGCTTTGCATAGTTGAAGGGTAAATAAATGCATCCCTAATGAAAACTATAATCCTTTACATTTATATATGTATTCCTGCCACAGTTTTAATATCAGTGATGATCACTTAATATGGATATCTGCAGATGGCAACTAAATTTCTTTTTGTCTTTCTGCACATTTGTCCACAACACATACAGACCAAGGTGCTGTATAGAGTGCAAGTAAAACAGCAAACAAATAAAAAAATATAGAAATAAACAAAATTCTACTTAAAAAGTCAAATGTATTAATAAATTAAAGATGCAGGTATCACAGGGCCAAGAAGGCCAGGATGTCCATACAAGTTTTTAACCTTGTAATGGAGGGGGTTTTTCTTCCACAAATGCGGAGCAGCAACCGCAAAGAATCGATCACCTGTTTAATTCAGACAAGAGGGGGGTACATGCATGTTCACATTGACATTTATGCCATTTATCAGACGCCCTTATTCAGAGCAACTTGCAATCGGTAGTTACAGGGACACTAGGCTACTACCACCCATAGGCTACCTTACCCTAGGCCACCCTAGGCTACTACCACTCCAAATCAGGAGTAATTCATCTCCCCAAAAAATTGTGGTCTTACTGTCGGCGTCTCTCAAGCAAAATATAATGAAACAAACTAGGCAATAAGAAGTTCAATATGCTATTAGAATCATATTTGAATACAATGAACTGTAGACTGATGAAATACAAACAATGTGCATAAAGTGAAACACACGTGCCATTTACAAGGTCTTCAGGTACACCAATTATACCCACATAAACATACCTTAATTAGCTATATAAGTATAAGTTGTAAAATGAATTGTTCTATGTTTTTTACGGGCTCTGTAAGCCTGTTTCTCTAAATGTAACTATCACAACATCAATTGGGTTCTGCCTTGAGGGACAGAGATCCTCGATAGGTGGTTTACTTGCTGCTGTCTATATTGGCCTGAGGGTGTGTGTCTGTCTGTCTGTGAGTGTGTGTGTTTGTTGAGTTCCCTCAAAAATGATGAAATGGTTCCATGTCCAGGGGTTGTTCTTGCCTGTGTGCCATAAATTGGCGCGAAGACACAGAACTTGAGCCTCTAGGTCAGTGCTGGGCAAACTACAGCCCACGGGCCGCTTCCTTTTTAATCCGGATTGCCATAAATTGGTACAGAATTGCCCAAATCAAAATGATGACTGTATTTATATTTGACCTTTAATGCCTGGCTTTCCACCAGGTGGTGCACAGAATTAAAGATCTTCTGGTAAATGAGTGGTCGATTAGCGCGAGAAAGATGCGATAATGGCTGTTGAGGAGATGAAGCGGACGCTAGCCTCTGGCGATTACATTTTGCTTGCACCGGCTGTAGAAAAACTTTGACCGTGATGTTAAGAAAAGTATAAATAACCATTCTTGAGAAGAGGGTTAAGTTTATGGTTAAAGAGCTATGTGCGAATGCACATTTGAATAATGTGGCGATCTTTTACCAAACCGGGAATAAGAAACGCTTGGCACTGATTCTGGCTTCTGTAAAACTGGAAGGTGGAGTTAAAAGTATAAAATGCCTACTTTTTTACTTACTGACTAACAAGAACGTGTCTGCCCTTATTCTGTGGCACCACGCTATGTAGACGGTGCCTAACCGCCCACATACACTAAACTGTGTTTAACTATTTACATCCAACCCGCTCATTTCCTTTCCCTCTTACTCTAGCAAGCCTTTCTCTAAAGTGAAGGGTGATCAGCAACACAGTTCCCACTAAAAGTGAATGTAAATATTAACACTGTAATGCCTTTCTTATGTTATGTATGCATCGTCCCGTCTGTCAAATTTTAAAAGTCATTGTGGCCCTTGAGCTGAAAAGTTTGCCCACCCCTGATCTAGATTGAAGAAGATGAATAGATGGTTATTGGGAGTTACATGAGCTAGACCACAGATAACGACAAAATGAACATATCAACACAAGAAATTCAAACTGACCCAAACAACACAACGCAGTACCTTAAGACTTTCATGGCTTCATTAAGAAAATCCCCAAGGTAATCTTTGTGCCAGTGTTTTTCCACTTATGCTATATTAAATAAAATATTCACATTGTACAATGTTTTCCATTCTTTTGGTTACGTATCATAACTTTATTGTGTTTTCTTCAGTACAACGTAGACACAGAACTAAATAATTATTTTCCATTGTTCTTTCAGTTTCATTGAAACCCTAATAATAAGTTCAGCTGCTGTAGACACACAGAGGAAGTGAGGAACGGGGTCATGAATGAGGGACATATTTCTTTTTCCATAAAGGCCATGCTGAAGTGTAACTGAGGAGGAACTGTAGTCATCTTGTGAGAACGCACTGTGGCGAATCAGGGAGGATAATATCACTCCTTTCTGTTTTTTTCCCCTTTTTCTCCTCTGCTTCAAGTAAAATGAAATACTCAACCACTTCTATGCATTCTGGTGTGAGTTTCCATCATGTAGTTGTAATATTGCAACTGTGCATTTTAAATTCTGCTTTTTACACAACAATATGCATCAACATGTCATGTATCATAGACACATCAATATATCGTCTACATATCAGGTATGTCACGTATGGGCTTTTGCTCACATGTGTGCTCATGTCATTTTAATAGTAAATTACTGCACACAGCGTAAAGGTTGGTTACTCATGTCAGTCTTTTGCAAACATTCTCTACTTCCGGCATATTCATTTCATGGTCTCCTCATGTAACCTATTTATTCTCATTCCGAAACTTACTGTATGACTTGTGTTCTCATTTTAAATATGTTTATTTTTCAAACCACCAAAATTCCTTATAAACTCAGATTCTTATTATGATCTATGAGGTTTAAATTGGAAAATGTACATTTGCAAAATGTAGAGGACTTATGTCCTCTGAATTTAGAAGTATTTTTTGTCATGACATATACAAACACAGACATACGTGAGGCAGATAGACATGGTGCTTTCTCATACAGTTCATTCAGGAAAAGGGGGACTGGTGTGTTTTTCAGTCGTTTTATCAGTCGTTTGCCAGATTACAGAGGGAAGCTGTTTATTCTAATCACCTATTCTGATCTCTGGCGTAACAGGCAGCTCTTTTGTCTGTTCTTGTGTTCCAGCCCTAAGGCGTTGAAGAACCTCCCAGCAGATCAACTCCTCTTTTTCTGTCTTTCACTTTCTGTGCCTTTTCTAGGAAGCCCGGCACATTTCAGAAAAAAAAAAGTTGAGATGTGCGGGTGTAGGAGGAGACTCAGGGAATGGGACCGAGGTGATAAGATGGTTCCAAAGTTCACCTGCACTCTGCACCTGGTCACGGACACTCCTGGCACCTGAGGAGCTCACATGGGTTTCAGGCGAAGAGGAATCAACACACAGGGACTAAAATGATCTACAATGAGCTGAACTGGCCATCGCAGGGCGCCGGTCCCCATGGTCCCTGAGCGGATTTTGTTAAACTGGAACGCTCTAACCGATGTTGTGGCCTTGAATATGCATCAGCTGAAGGTTCTGCTGCTGTTTCTGTGCTGTCCTGGTAAGTGTGGTCTGTCAGTCGGCACTGTTTGCATGGCGATGGGATTTTTTCTGTTCTGATCGTTGAGACACTGTAACACAGCAGCAGGTCTGTCAGTCAGGGAAGGTTATTAGGTTGGATGGTATCGACTGCTGTTCGTCTACCCTGTGAAAATGCTAATTGCCCATTTATTGATGTTGGGAATCATTTTTCATCCAACAGGTCAGACATGTGTGGAGGTGTGAGCCATCTCACCTTTGGCACCGTCAGGCATTGTCTCGGTGACGGTGAATGGCTGATTTAATGTGCCGACACATGCAGCTGTTGTCTGGTTTTCATGGTCAAACAACCATGAACCATGAGAAGTTTGTGTAAAGTGCATATCAGAGATTAGAACCCACAGCTGCCTCAGTTCACACTCTGTAAACACACTGTTGTAAAGGAAATTGCCTTCAATATAGGCAATTAATGGCGTCTGCATGAGTACCTATATTGTTACATACTGTGCATGGAATCCCCATTTCAGTATTTCAAGTGTTGTGATGCTGCAAATGTGCAATGAAAATTATTATTAAGTTCATTATAATGCTTCCTCATCACATTCTGAATATCTAGGCCAATTGTCATGTTTGTTTTCCTCCGATTAATTTCATTAGTGAAAATGTAATTGACATGTTAACCATCCAGAGTTAACTATTTTTTATGTCTCGCTGTTTTTTTGTAGGCTGTCTATGCATTCCTAATACAACCAGGGTATATTTTGAGTCCAGAAACTTCCAGAACGTCCTCCACTGGGATCAGGTCAACATTCCGGGTGAAACTGTCCAGTACAGCGTGGAATACAGTGTGTGAGTAAGATGTGCAGAAAAGGTGCAACCCTGAGTCACAGGCTGTTCTTCGGACATTTAGACTGTGATTGGCACCACAGTGTGAGAACAGATTAGGGCACAAAAACAAATGCGTGTGTGTCTTAGTGTAGTGTTTACATGCATAATGGTGGAAAGACATGTGTTTGCATTACCGTATGAGATTTTTTACCTTAGTTACCAGCTGTTGTCATAATTAAAATGATGTCTCTCTACCCATCTTATCTATCTGGATGTCATTAATCCTGAAAGAAAATGGATAACAGGACTGAGGCAGTGGTAAAGTTCATTTTTAAATGTAAAATATGTTTGCTAATGTAACATAAGGATACTTTTAGGAAGTGAACAGGTATAAACAAGAAATGACTGCTTGCTAATTATGTGTGTATTGATGATGAGAAACTATTTATCCTCCTTTAATGTTTTATCTATAAACAAAGTTGAACATGGTAGTAGCCTATATCGATGATGCACGCACCCTACTTCATTCTCTCAATAATAGTGCACCATTGCCTCTACTCCACGGGGGAGGGGTGGCATAAGTGGGTAAGGAAACGGACCAGTAATTAGAAGGTGGTCGGTTCGAGTCCTGAACGGCCAAGGTGCCACTGAGGTGCCACTGAGTAAAGCACCTCCCACACACACTGCTCCCCGGGCACCTGTCATGGCTGCACACTGCTCACTAAGGGTGATGGTTAAAAGAGGACGCATTCTGTTGAGTGCACAATGACAATCACTTCACGTCATGTCCATGTCCCTCCATGTCCCTTAGTTTTCTGTTCCAATTCTACTCATGGCACACAGAGGCAAACATGAACTTCTTTGCTGCTCAATCAAACATGGAGATCACCAGCACTAGTAGTCAATGACAGCAACATTACTAGTGCAATACTTCTCATGTTGCATGAATATGAATTCAAAACACAATGAACAGTCTGTTGCTGGTGTAATTAATAATTATTCCCACTAAATGCTCCATAGCAGATGCTCATAAGAAAAATTCACAAACCTCATCATGGTTTAATCATCAACAATTTCAGAATGTAATGACTTATATTTACATTTACAGCATTTATCAGACCTCCTTATCCAGAGTGACTTACAATCAGTAGTTACAGGGACAGCAACTTAGGGTTAAGTGTGTTGCTCAGGGACACGATGGTAGTAAGTGGGGTTTGAACCTGGGTCTTCTGGTTCATACGCGAGTGTGTTACCCACTAGGCTACTGCCACCCACCCCATAATGATATGTACAGATACGGCAAAAACCTCTGAAAACATATAATTTGTTGAGCATTTCACCCAGCCCTAAGTACTAGACTAGAAGAGCTATATTTATTGAGTTATTAATTATAAACAAATCTTTCTGGTCAGTTGAGCCATATGTTCAGAGCTGTAAAATCAATTAGAGAATCTTTATTTTCTGATTGGAAACCATTGAGTTTAACTGGAACAAGAATCCAGTATCCAGGGTTCCCTGCTGCACAAAATGTACATATTCAATTTTAAAGTGAAGTAATTGACTTTGTGATACACAGCAGCACAGCACATGTGTCCTCTGCATTTAACTATCACCATTGGTGAGCGGTGGGCAGCCATGACAGGTGCCCGGGGAGCAGTGTGTGGGGACGGTGCTTTGCTCAGTGGAACCTTGGGCGGATCGGGATTCGAACTGGCAACCTTCTGATTACAGGGCCACTTCCTTAACCGCTAGGCCACCACTGCCCCTTTTTATCAGAACAAGATCAGAATAACCAGAACAAATGTGATCAAATAAGTCAGAATTTTAAATGTACACACTTTTTCGTCATGTAAAATATTAAAGTTGATTTGCAAATAATTCTGCCACCCATCCACAGTCTGTGAGTGAATTCTGGGAAGAATCCTCTGTGTAAATGTAAGATAATGACACGTGCCTGTAGGCCTTGATCCTTGTGCCTCTCAGTTTCACATCAGCGCAACCTCGGCATTTGATCCTAAAGCCGGGAGTGTGGCGGAGCCGCCATTTCAAGGCACACAGTGACACCCGGCACCTCTCCAGGGTAGACACAGAGTGCAGAGCCCCCTTCTCCCCATCTTCACGCAGCTCGACTCAGTTAGTCACAGCTCGCCTCTCCAGAGCCTGACAGCCCTGTCTGCTCAGAATTCATGGGCTCGGAGAGAAAGCGGCAGACAGAGAGCGGCTCTGGGGGCTCGGTGTGGAGGAAGTGAGGACAGGGTTTTGACTTGAGGGGCGTCGGCCCTTCGAAACAGCAGCTAATCCCGCTGTAATGTGGAGCTGCCATTTCTGAGCACACGCCATTCCATCCTTTTAACCTCCATCTCCTGCACTTCACAAGCCTTTCATTATTCCACTCAGAAGGGTGGACAAATGCAGGAAAAATTTAGAGCCTCAGACAAATAACATTGTTTTGAGCAGTATCTTTTTAGTTGACATAACCAGGGTAGAGCATGAAGTCTAGGCTGCACTTTAATTGTCCAATCCTGGCACAATGTTTAATGTATGTACAAGTAAAAATGTATTAATGAGCTCAAATCATGGTAATTTGTTAAAATGTAGATTTATGATGTACTAGCCTAGTGGATAACACACCCTATTAACTGGAGGACAACAAAGCAAACAAAGTTCAAACCACATTTGTTACCATTGTGTCCATGAGCAGGACCCTGAGTGTCCCCTGAGTGTCTTCAGGGGACTGTCCCTGTAACTATTGCTTGTAAGGCGCTCTGGATAAGGGAAGCTTATAAATTCCATAAATGTATTTAGCCCTTCTACCAAAGTCTGTCTACCAAAATTGTTCATATAATGGTTTATCTAAAGATTCTGGTAAAGAGCTGAGTGCAGAAGGATTTGGATACAATAGGACACATGGTAAAATATCTGAACTCCCATGGTTATTGATCAAGATCACTCTGAAAAAAGTGAACCATAGCTGTCATTTATATAATGTGTTTTTTCTTAATCCAGTAGTTAAACAATATTAGTCTGCTCTTTTAAACTAATCTGTCTAATATATGTTCATGGGTCTTTTTTTTTTACCTCACTATAATGCTATAGACAGCATGTTATTTTGGTTTAGGTGTGACAAATTACTTCATTTTTTTTCTCAGTGTAGATATGTGCAGGTTGGGCCTTTATATGTCCTGTGACAGGGGCGGTCCATCAGCCAGGTGGGGCGTCCTGCCTCGTATCTGGCAGATTATGGGTTCAGGCACAAATGCCATATCACTGCCAGAGGGGGTGTCGGGCAGGCAAGTGCCTGAGTCGCTGAACTGCCGGCAGTGGATAAATCATGCAGTGCTACCCCATCCTTTCAGCTAATTACCTGCCTGTGGCCCTGCAGGATACGAGATGGGCCGTATTCATCAGCGCTTTGCACTCGGCCGCCACTTTTATTACCTGACTCTTATTACCGCCGAAAATGAGAACGTTGAGAACTTTGAATGTTGGACAACTTCTTCCCTCAGTGGGTCCACTATTATGACAGGTCAATTATTTTTGTGCCATGGCATGACACTGTGCTGTATGGTGCTTGCTATGTCTTTAATGCAGTGCTGTACTACAGCTATAAATCACACAATGCCATTATTGTCTTTTTTTAATAATCTAGAGCATCTTACTGTTTTAAGCAAACTTCTACACACAATAGCCAATAAATAATCAATTTGCTATTGCAATGTCTTTTAGCTTACTAACAGGTTGTGGGGCAGTGGTGGCCCAGCGGGTAAGGAAGCGAACCCGTAATCAGAAGGTTGCCGGTTCGAATCCTGAGCTGCCAAGATGCTACTGATGTGCCACACACTGCACCCTGCTCTGCCCACTGCTCACTGAGGTGATGGGTTAAATGCAGAGAACACATTTCGCTCCGTCATTGTGTGCTGTGCTTCACGATGACAATCCTGTCACTTTCAGGTTGAAGTTGCCTAGGAATATATTGTATCCTGTTATTGTTAAAGAGAAATGAATAACTGTCAGAAATTATTTTTTTTATATTTATTAGCTGACTATAACTCTATAGATGTGCCTCCAGTGGAACAGAGGTCCTTCATTTGTGATTGGGACAGTCCTGTGTCACCTCAAATATGTTAACTTGCTGTCACTGTTTGACTGTAGATATGGAAGTAATTACAAGGCCAAGACTGAGTGCCAGAACATCACTGCCCTCTCCTGCGACCTCAGCTCAGAGACGCCACGGCACCCAAAGCAGCTTCACAAGTACTCAGCCAGGCTGTCTGCCAACGGGCGACATGTCGGAGTCTCTCAGCTGTTCAACCCTCAGACAGACAGTAAGACCTTCTCTTGGTTATTTATTTGATTTACTTTAGTGTGCAAGTGTTCTCAGTTTCTCTTGTCTTTTTCAGCCATTTTCGGAGCACCCATTGCATCAGTCAAAATTGTGAATGAGTCTGTGCTGACAGTTGAAGTTGAGCTTCCAAAAGGGCCAAACAACAGGACCATCAAGGAGATTATATGCCATCTCACCGCCAACTGCTCTCAGGTTTCTTACACGGTCATTCTCCAGCACAACTCCTCTGCGAATGGACAGATGTTCTCACAGGCTGCCGAAAACAAACAGGGACGGTTCGTCTTTGACCACCTGGACATGAACACTGAGTACTGTGGAACAGTGAAGTACAACCTGGCTTTGAGCATGAGACCACCCAGTGCGGCTTCCAATTTCTGTGTCAAGTTGAAAGGTATGCTTCTTTTGTCTGGCGGAATCAACGCAAGGCGTGACTGAAACAAACACAAAATGACTAAGTTGGGTGGCACCTTTACGAATCCAGAACAATGACAGGGGCGCTTTCTTGGTGAAACTGGACGGGACGGGGGAAATAAAGTATTTCTTTTCAGTCTGAACGGACATTCCCCTCGGCCGTCTGACGGTAAATGTGTGAGTGCTACAAGTATGCTGAGTTCCTCATTGCTCAACGCCGCACACACACCACAGCAGTGTTGCTGACTTAAGACCTGCATGCAAGAGATCAGAGCTCTGCCCTTTCTGTAAACACTCACACGCTCACGTTTGCTCAAGGTCTCTCTTCATGAATTATTCAAGTTCTGTACTGACTGTTTTATTCATGAGTGGAGTGTTTAAGCCGGAACCTCTGTGATATCACGTGTGCTTTACCTTCTCTCAGGCCACCCCAGCCCATGGCTATGTCTCTTTGTTTTGCCTATTGGGATATCTCTCCTGCTGATCACAGCTATCCCACTTTTGCTGTGGCGTCTCTGGATAAGGAAGTGGAGCCGAGTTCCAGAGTCCTTGGTAAGTGGAGCTGGAATTCCACTGTGGTCCAATAAAGTCCCAAATCTTCCTACCAGTCACTACTCAAAACCCCCCTTTTTTATATCAGTATAAAATCAAATAAAAACTTTTTACACAATACTTTTCACAATACCAATGGGAAATTTGTAACATTTATCCTGAAACTGGTTTGCCTTTTCCGAATCAGAAAAACACATAGAGGTGAGCCTTGTCCTGACAATTGTCAAATGCCAAACAATTAAGCCAAATCAGAAACTGGATCGCTCTTATGTAATGTTGAAAATTTAATCTGGTTGAACAGGCTCTTCAGTATGTGCTGTTAGAGATAGCAAAAAATAGCAGATCAAATATTAACTTGCTTTAATCAAAAAACTTCAGAGACCAGAGGAGTTATAGTGACTATAAAATACTTTCTTGAGCACTATATGCAATTAGTATCCAAATTATGGTGGGCTATGCCTGTCTACTTCTACAAGAATCTAAACTTGAAAATGACATTCAAATTTGTCAGAAACAGATTCATAAAAAAAAAAACATACATGAAAAATGTAATATTCTTACTTAGGACACAAATTCCCAATTGATTCCAATACCATTTTACCATTTGATGTATGATTAAGTTCTGTTGTTTTCTTCTTATGCAAAGAAATAACTGGATGGCTGGTTTAATTTGCTCAGACATGTGGCTTTAAAGTGACAAATCTGAAATGAAGTAGAACTGGATAAAAAGATTAAATTTTCTCTTCTCTTCTGTTCACATACAGGCTGTAACACTGTTCACAGACATACCAGTCATCCCATATTCAAAAGAACATATTTCTAAGATTGAGGTGTGGAGGGTGGTCCCAGGTAAACTGCTTCAAGACCTTCACAGCCATGACGTATCTAAGACAGAGGTCACCCCACAAGGAGGGAACTCCTACTCCCCCCAGGAGTACAACCAGTTGCACGGTGACACATACACCAACCAAAAGGACACATCGGCAGTGTGCAGCCACAGTGGCCAGTCCTCCCCCATCTACAGCACGGTGTCAGCAGCCCAAGTGCTCCTCAGAGGAGGGGAGGAAGGTCCACCAAGAAGCGAGTGTATGAAGGACAACAGCTCCATGAGGTCCTACCAGAACCACGATATAGTAGTGCTGGGGCCATCAGGAGGTCCCCTGGTGCTGCCAACCTCACAAACCTTCGAAAGAACACTGCAGCTCTCCAGTCTGCTGCTTCCGGCTGACAGTGAGCAGGACTGTTTGCTAGCAGATACGTTTACTGTCGATGTAAGCCCTGCAAGGGGGCAGGGGGCGCCACTACTGGCCGATCTCACCTTTGAAACGTCTGACTGGCTGGATCCTGAGCCGGAAGGAAACACGTACATGCAAAACAACTGTGTCCTAACTTCCTCCTACCGACCGTCCAGCATTCCTCTGAACGGCAGTGGCAATTTAGCAAACCCAGGGTCAGACTACAGACTGAACTGGACACCACCAACACCTTACCTGCTGCAGGGTGACTCCCGGTTTGAGTTGGGCTGAACTGTGCATTGTGACTATCATCTGGTGTGCCAAACGTGATAATGAGATGAGTGGCATGCATTGACTTAACGTTTACTGCAGGTAAAATGCGGAGCTGAGCTCCAGTGTGCCATTTAGCTTATAATTGTGAGGTTGGGCTTGTGCCAGCCTGTGAGAACTCTGGCTCCTCAGCCGGGAAGAATGAAACGTATTCTGCCACGTTCTAAGATTGTAGCAGACAACTTCTCTGCAGGGGTTCACAGAATGGAGCCACAGCATGAGCTCAATGTGGAACCAAATGTTTTTTTTCCCTGTCACATGCTGACTTGCCTATTTATACGTTCTGAGATGAGTTTTCCTGATTTTGAGTTCAGTGCTCTTCCTCTGTCAGTAAGAGTGTCACAGCCTGACTCAGAGGAGACCAGCTTCAATGTATTTAATGCCTCTTAGCTCTGTATGGGCAAGCAATGGCTTCTCCTCCACAGAGTGGCTGCCTAAGGGCCCATGTGCTAGAAAGATTTTACACATTGGTCCGACTCAGTCTTAGCAAATTAGCAAGAATGGACTCTGCACATTTCAAGCAATGCATCAAAGTGTATTGGTACTTCTGACTTGCTGTGACTCTTCATACCAAAGACAACATTCAACATGTTTGCCAAAAATGCTCAAGGTTACTCAGTCTTTTCAAGCTGGACACCTCCGTGAAGGTGATTAGCACATTCAGAGACAGCAGTTAGGGGTTAGGGGTAAAACCTAGAATGCAAAATTCCATCAGAAATGTATGAAGAAGTTGATTGACATTTGGTAGACCAACTACTATGTGATGTAAGACCAGGGATAGTTGGGGAGCAAATACTGGTATTATATAAGAGTTACCAAGGGAAATAAAGCAACGAGGGTGGAATGGCTGGATCAAAAACCTAGACTTATCACCAGTCTATGATTTGTAATAGATTGTATTGCTGGATCTACTGGTGTGTTTCATCTGGGAAAATGAGAATTTGATGAGGGTTTGTTTTAAGGGGTTAAATGCCAGATTGGGTGGTAGTAGCCTAGTGGGTAACACACTCACTTATGAACCAGAGGATCCAATTTCAAACCCCACTTACTACCATGGTGTCCCTGATCAGGACACTTAACCCTGAGTGTGTCCAGGTGGGGGACTGTCCCTGTAACTACTGATTGTAAGTCTCTCTAGATAAGGGCATATGATAAATGTTGTAAATGTAAATGATCCCGTCTTGGAAGGGGTGAACACCATGTCATGGAATGCATATAGAACCCTCAAGGCAGGACCTTTTGGTGGAAGCAATCTGCACATTCTTTGCCAGACCAAATCACATTTATATTCATTACAAAATGCAAAATGTGAAATTGTTTATGCTGCTTAATCACAGATAACGTAGGATGCTCTTTATTTATTGTTCACTGTGGACCTACATTATCTTATTTTATTCTATGAACTCTGCAAAGGAAAAAAAATTATAAAAATAACCGCACCAAACAAAATTACCCTCAACTGTATACTGGATACATCATCTTGGATAACAGACTAAGAAAAAAAAGACCTGTAAATGAATACTTTATCCAGATAAATAAAAGCTGTAACTGAAGCTTTGGGGCCATGGTTCCTGTTTCTATTGTTGTGTAGTAATGTGAATCTGTTCTGGTTCATTTTCTCACAGTGTAAAGTTGTGATATTGCATTTCTTTGCCAACATAGACAACTCTTCTATGGAATGCTGTGAATGAGTAAAAAAGATAGGATGGGACAGAGAACTGCAACTCAAACAGTTTTTGAGGTATTTCTAAAAGAATAAATAAATATTTGAGACATTCTTCTCATCGAAATTCTGCAAAATGCTCATTCTATTTGGCATTTATGTGCAAATAATATCCTCAAGGGATGAGAAATCCTGATACATATATCAAATTATGATTGAGATTTGTATATATATGTATGAAAAAAAAAAACTTTTGCCACAATAATATAACAGTTTTAGCCCTTTATACGTTCTCAAAAATAATTACACAGGAAATGTATGCTGCTCCTTTAGATGTCCTTGTCTACTGCATGTCATTGCTCAACCCCCTGACTGCGTCATCCTGCCTTAAAAATACAGAAAAAGATAAGGGTCTGGCTAAGTGTCTCTCTCTAGCTAGTGGTTTATGACTCAGACAGAACAGGAGTGGTTGACAAAGCAAAGGTGAATGCCATGTGTGCAGCCGGTTGCCTGGATACATCTGAGAGAGAAAGAGCCAAGCCTGCCGGGAGAAAAAGTAGAGCAGGGGACAATGCATCATGCTGCAGGGTGGACATTTACACCTCTCAACCAAAGCACACACACATCATGCCACGTAACACCCAGTGTCCCATTTTCTTTTTCGAGGAATTTAAATAAGTCATCCAATTATATTCTAATACATTCTAAAGACTTTAATGATGATCTCCAGGGTTCTGACATAATTAATTCAAATCAACTTCCTCTCCTACTTTTACTCAAGATTTCCTCTTGGAAAAGAAGGATGCCTAGCTGCAGTCATTAAGGGGAAGTTAATTGATCATTAGACGATGTGAGTTTAAAGTAAAGGGTGGTCAGCCAAGTCCAAACCTTTTTTCATCACTGAATCTGAAAGCAAAACTTACAGTCAGGCTCTGGGTGGATTTTGCACAGCAACTGACTGTGAGGTCAAAGTGTGCTGGAATTGAAGAAAGTATCGACCATAACATGACTGTGCTTTTATGGCAGATGCCGATGGCTGTTTGCTCAGTGTGTGAAGTGTTCAGGCTTTATGACTTAGTATGTTGACTTTAAAGGACCGTGACCACAGGATAGCTGTTGGTTTGCTTTTCTGCTCATTTGCGCCCCCTGGTGTAGACTCCAATGCCTAAACACTAGTCAGTTGTTAAAATCATGATGTTCACAAAAAAAACATCCCAAAGCATCATAGCCTAATTTTATAGAACTATGCTCTCTACCTGCATGTAAACGTTCAAACAGATTTGTGCAGAGAATGGAAAGAAATCCGCAAATGATTCTCACCCTGCAAATTATGTACTTTTCTACACCTCTCACAGCTCATCAGCAAGATGCAAGGTCATATGCATCATCGGTACTTACTGTGTCATTCATAGATTCACTTTAATCGTTTTAGGTATCTACTAAAGTAAATAACATTGATCTTATTACAGTGGCACCTTATTGTGGGACAGATTGGGAAGCAAGGGTCCATTTTGTCCTTCAAGCTGCAATGGAAGCAGACGTGTATGCAAGCAAAAGGATTTGGGAAGGACTGCATTTTGATCGTTGTACTGCTGGGTCATAACATCTCCAATACTGCAGATCAAACATGGTCCAAGGAAGGGAAACCAGTCAAGTTTCATTGATACATATTGGGATTGCAGACAGACCCAAGTTGTCCATCCCACTAGAAGAGCTAGTCTATGTCAAAGGTTGAAACACAGTTAACACTGGAACTGCAGACATGACAGCAGGGAGCATTATGGGCCCTGTTTCAAATCTTCAAAGTGTGACTGTGTTTTTATGGCAGTTGCTGATGGCTGATTGCATAGTATGTAAAGTGTTCAGGCCTTATGATTTATTATTTTGACTTTATAGGACTGTGACCACAGGGCAGCTGTTGGTTTGCTTTGCTGTTGGTTTGCTTTGCTTTTGATCATAATGTCCACATTTGTGAAATGAAGAGGCAAGAACATTTGTATCATCTGTACCTACTGTTCCATTTCAATAGGTACTAATGTCAGGTACAGTGAATCCGGAAAGTATTCACAGCGCATACCTGAACTTGGAGTTGTGGCAAGAAGGAGGTGCAAAAACCAGACATTGTGGAAACAGGGATTATAAAAGGAAACACAAAATGGAACAGAAAGCAAAAATGAAACTGAAACATAAACATGCAGGTGAGGAATGTCCAGTCCACATTAATGTTGCAGCACCTACTGGGTACTACCGACATGCTTTTCAAGGAGTCCTGAGTAAACATGGTTAATTTGCCCCAGGACGTAACAGTACCCCCGCCCCCTTCCTCAAAGGCGTTGCTCTGAAGTGTCCAAACACCATCACCACCGGTGCTGCCCCTGCACATTCCTGCAGACACTCTCACGGACCATCCGGTGAACGCTTATCATACTGCAGGGTAGTGCTGTCTAGGAACATGCAGGCCCTGCCCCTGCACTTCCCTGCTGGTGTCCCCAGCGTACCTCCCTGTGTCTGGCAGAGTGGCGGTCCCGGACCTCCCGGTGACCGTTTACTATACCGCATCAGGGCACGGGCAGCCCCTGCCACTGAACACAACAGATCAGCTCGCTGGGGCTGTGTCTCCTCTCATCTGCGACACCTGAGGGCCGCTGTCTTGGTGCTGGTGTGGGAGGCAGGTGGCTGCAGTGGGCTGTGCGCAACGCTGCAGGTGGTGGAGATGGGTGCCGGCCACTCACGTGACGACTCCCTGGCACAAAAAGTGCTGTTGGTGGGGATGTGCAGGATGTGTGATGAACAAAAAAAAAAAATCACCACATCCCCCCCTGGCCCAGCAAGGGCCCAGACTTGAATCCAATTGAACAGCTCTGGAGAGATCTCAAAATGGCTGAACACCAAAGCTTCCCATCCAACCTGATGGAGCTTGCAAAGAGGAATGGGCCAAACTGGCCATGGATAGGTGTGCCAAGCTTGTGGCATCACATTCAAAAGGACTTGAGGCTGTAATTCTGCCAAAGGTGCCTTGAGCAATGCCTGTGAATACTTATTTACATGTGATTTTTAAGAGATTTGCCAAAACCTCAAGTAAACTTTTTCCTGTTGTTACTATGGGGTGTTGTGTATAGAATTCTGATCCATATTGGAATAAGGCTGTAACATAACAAAATGTAACATAACAAATGTGGAACATGAAACAATTAGTGTATATGAGGACTTCTTTCGGTCTCTCCAGTGTTCCCCTTCAATTTGGCAGGAAGGATGGTACCACCTTGCACTTTTGTCTTTGGTGATGGTTTCTTGTCTAACGAAGTTCTTCTCTAATTTTGGAGCACATTGGCCCTTTGACTTGGCGCCAGCATTCACGTCAGTCATCTGAAGGGCAGAGATGATGGCAGCGTTCCCACAACCAAATAATGATAAAGAGGAAGAAACAGAAATGAGGGGCATGAAATAGAGAGGTGGCACTGACCTTTTCTGTCTCTGGGACTTTTTGTGACAGTGGACATATTACGAGATGAATACAATTCAAGGGCAGACATCTTTTTCCTGAACAACCTCAATAATTTGATGACCCATCAAGTGACATGGACACAATCTACGCCTATATCTGAGGGAATTTCTATTCTGTACCCAGAACATATTGTACATTTTTGTATTGTATTTAAACCCATCTGTTGTTACCTGGACACAATAGAAGATACTAGAATGAACAGTTTCTAATTTATTAAAAAAGGTAGATTACTATTGCAGTTACATGGAAAGTCCTGAAAGGAATACAGTGGTCATCAAGCCCCCCAAAAGACTTTTGCGTCATGGCACCTCAGGCCATTTGTTGGCCTTTTGGCTACCCTGGCGATACTTCTTGTGAGCGGAAGGCCACAGCTTGGTGATAAAGTGGGGGGGTCTTCATGGACCTCAGATTTCCCATCTTACATTTTCATCTTGCATAATCCAGATGGCTGCACAGCATCAACATTTGCTTCACCCTTCGCTACATTTCAGAGGGACGAGTGTTTAATTCCGCAAATTAACATGTTTTGTGTGATTGTGCAAGGGCACAACTTAAGATGTATGTAATTTGCACAAAGCAGAACACAAATGAACCATGCAACAGACAACCAACCACAGCAAGAAGTGCAAGGCACTCACAGCAGGAAACGGGTGAAACCACTCATTGTGGCACGCTCTGGGAAGCAGTCCAATAGCAGAACCTAGTGGCTGATTTCATTCAATATATTTCATGAGTGTGCAACAGATATTATTCACCTCAGTTTTCTTTAGTTTAGTTGAAAATTTGTGGGCCAGTGATGGCCTAGCGGTTAAAAAAATGCCTGGATGCATTGAACTTGTCATTGTGTTCCTCAAACCATTCAGTGGTGCACCGTGTGTTCCAACACCTTCCTATCAGAAACAGCATTAACGTTTTTCAGCAGTTTGACCTACAGCAGCTCATCTAGAGGGCTGGACAACATGGGGCAGTCTAAAATCCCCACATGTATCAATTAAACTTGGCCGCCCATGACTGGTTTTCCTTCATTGGACACATTTTGATGGTCCTCACCCCTGTAGAGTACTAGGAACCTTCCACGAGATCTGCACTTTTGAAGATGTTATGACCCTGCACAATTTTGTCCTTCTCAAATCTTTCTGCTTGCAGAAAGACTGCATTAGATACAGCATTTATAAGTACAGCATTCTTCAGGCAGAGGGCAGGAACAGCCCCTAGACATGATGGAGACATGATTTCTCCATCTCAGTGTTAGTCCTTCGCTGGACACTCCTGAATTTCAGAATCAGAATCATAAATGCGTTTATTGGCCAAGTATGTGAGTGAAACCATACAAGAAATTTGATTCCATGTCAAATGGAATTGTGTCTCTAGAGGTGTCTCTCAAGCACAGTATAAAACAACAACAATATACAATATACATTTTACAGTTTACTAAAAAATACATTACAGATTAGCAATATAAAAGTTTGACAGTTCAGCTGTTGATTGGATTCTATATGATGGCACTGAACAACTGCTGTATTTATATGTCTTCATTTGTCTTTTTAATGACTTTATCATCTGGATAAACAAGTGTGTGTGTGTGTGTGTGTGTGTGTGTGTGTGTGTGTGTGTACTGTGTACACATGTGGAGGAGGGATACCGCCTTCCTGTCTCCTCACATTCATTTCCCGTTGTTTTCAGACCATTTGATGGATGGATGGCCTGCAGTTAATTAGACATAATAGTCTTCCTCCCGCACTCCCTGTGCATTTTAATGAGCTCTTAATGGATTGCTAATTACTGGAAGAGCATATACAACTGGCAGAACAGGATATAAAAGTATTTATCTTCTCAAAATGCAGCAGCCGTCAGCGTTTTACAGTAAAAACCTGTAAATAAAGCAGCGTTAACCAGAGTGCTGTGTTCTTTCTCCCTCCTCCTGCCACTGAATTGTACCATTAATCCACAGGTAGCTGCTGCCGCACATTCGCCGTGAGGCGTGGTTCTGTAATGAAGGGGATTGTCATTTGTTGTGCTCAGCCGGTGTGTCAGTGGCTTTATTCTTAGCCTGGGTGTGACAGCTGAAATGTGAGATGCAGGGGAGCTGGCACCCCCCACTGCCATTGTTCATGGGATCTTCCATAGGCAGGTGTGGGCAGTAAATGCTTATAAATAACCCCCCACCGGAGCCTGAAGATATGGCCTTGAATGAAACCCTGGTGACTGTGTGTGTGTGTGTGTGTGTGTGTGTGTGTGTGTGTGTGTGTCAGAAAGAAATAGAATAGTTGAATGTCACTTCAGCAATTGACCCCTGTGAGTTTCAGAGGGGGAAAAACGTTTAGAGTCCTGAGCTGAAACGGAACTGAGACCTGTAGTGGAGATTTCACTCATTTAATCTGTTTCCTTGGTCTGCAGTCTCTTGCCTATTGTAATTGATGTCAGCATGTGTTTTTGTTTCTTCAACTGATCACATCTACTGTTTCCCGACCCTCTGCTGCAGATGGTGGAACAAACATTTTACCCATGATCCTCTAAAATTCCCACTGGACACACATCCACAGCCCCCTATTGTGTTGGGCCGCCCCAAGTGTAAGTCTATCTGGATGGTTTGCATTGATCTGTGTGTCAGTGGCACAAGGGGATGCGGGTGGTCTATATATACCACCTTGAGAAGGAGGGAGCATGCGTGTGTGTGTGTGTGTGTGTGTGTGTTCACAGCATTCTCCCACTGAAGGACACTGTCAGCTCTGGGGTCACCCTCACACAAATACAGAGAGGAAGAGAGATTAGGGTGGACAGAATCAGATGTTAGATGTAATGTGGTAGAGTCATCGAGTGACCTGCGACGTTCTAGGAATAATCTCGATAGAAAGAGAGAGAGAGAGAGACAGAGACCTGTGTCCTCCCCTCTCCTTGCTGAAAGCCCCAGAGTCGTCTGTTCCTCCAGGGAAACGTAAGTTGTTATTAAACTCGCTCTCATTCTTCACGTTTGATGTCTCCTGACTGCAAGGACGTTTCATATACCAGGGCCATTAAATTATGTCTCGCTAATGGAAAACATGAACTGGGAAATTAATTACAAAACCAATGCCCTATCTTCCTTTGTTCTTACAAGAAACAACGAGATTTATGACTGGTTCGGGGGAAATCTGTGTAGGCTGATGATGAGAAGCTACCTCGGAGGCTTGGAGCATTTTGGGGGCACTTGTCCTCTACTGTACACAAACTTAAAAATAAAGTGCTGCCACCACTGAGGTGCTGAGGTACGGTTCTGTTCTTATAACATATTGGGAAGGTTGATGGTTTAACAGAATTCCAGGACTTTATAGAAGTCGTGTAACACAAATTTGTTAAAAACATGTTCTCTTTTTTGTGAAGAACGCAATGATAAACTAAATTGAAACCTTGAGTGAAACATGTTTACAAAGTCGCATGGAGCTAAATGAAAAGTCTCTTCTGTGATTGATTTGCATGTCATGTGTTTGGTATCAGTTGGTGTCAGTCATGCTGCGATTGATGGAAGGTTGGACAATGTAAAACAATGTAGCTGCCTCCAAATGCCTAGTTGCAGAAATGCACAGTTCATCAAATTAAGTGGCTGAGTGAATAGGGAAAAGATAATGCCTTTAAAAAACGAAACTTGAGCCAGTAAGGAAGCGAACTCATTAGTGGAAGGTTGCCGGTTCAAATCCTTGAGGTAACACTGCTCCCCGGGCGCCTGTCATGGCTGCCCACTGCTCACCAAGGGTGATGGTTAAAAGCAGAGGACACATTTCGTTGTGTCAACGTGTGCTGTGCTGCAGTGTTTCACAATGACAATCACTTCACTTTCATTAAACTCATTCAGTTATAGAAGCTGTGTTAGTGCTGTTTACACTTTTTTGGTCTTGTGACTGCTTGGGGATCAGGAAATCTGAATCCTTACACCAAGACCATAAAATATAGTTGGTGATTCACAAACCGGCAGAGAAAAAAGTTCCATTCCACTCCTGCAATGGGCTAACTAGTGAATGTATCATTTGTCACGTCATTTTTCAGTGACAGCATATTGTGAGCAATACTTTACTGTGTATATTGTAATATGGCAGACACTTCATACAGCAACAATGACATTTATCGCCTTTCCTTTCCTTCTGCTTGCTCATGCCGTCTGTGTCACGAGGTTTGTCCTTTCCGCTCGTTTCTTCACCGAGGGGGATCCGTGAGGCTGGGCTCTGCAGTGATGACAGATCAATTTTAATATGCTGCAAGATGACCTTTTTCCTTGCTGTGTTCAAACAACCTTCTCAATCCCGCATTACAGCGAGTCCTGACAGAGTGGCAGCCAATCAGCATGCACGCTACAGGCTTTTATTTCCTGCAGACGTCTCCTCATGCAAGTCAACAGCATTTGGGTGTTTATGATGATAATGCAGGTGTTTTCTGCAAATGGCAGCTAAATGAAGCCATCCTTCTCAAGCATCCCGATTCTGTTCACTGGTGCAGGCTGTGTGTGAGTGTGTGTGTGTGAGAGAGATTAATGATTGCCTGGGTACTTGGGCAGCATGATAGTCCAAATCTAATGAATTATTGCACACTCGACAGGCCACTAAGGGGACGTTCATTTAGCAGGGACCCAAATCTGCCCTTCTGTTGGTCTCTGGTCCATGAATGACAGTTAAATGTTTTTGCAGAGTAAAGGGATATCAGGGTTTCATCTACATCTACGTCGTCAGTGATTTCTGCATCAATAATGCAGAACACATAAATCATTTCGCTGTGTGCTTTGTAGATTGGTAGGTGGGTAGGCAAATATAATAATTATAATCAGTTGGTTTGGACACAAGTCTACAATTTTATAACAGAATCTGACATCAAATTTTCATCAACTTTCATCTTA
Organism: Denticeps clupeoides; assembly: GCF_900700375.1. Classification (NCBI taxonomy): domain Eukaryota; kingdom Metazoa; phylum Chordata; class Actinopteri; order Clupeiformes; family Denticipitidae; genus Denticeps; species Denticeps clupeoides. The sequence goes on from NC_041711.1 coordinate 13,716,941, forward strand.
CCCGTGTTCAATGGTCCTTGTCCTTACCCCAAACCTAGCACTGTGAACCACGATTCATTCCCATTTCAGAAAGAAGGTGTTCAAAACACAGCACAGTTATAAAAAAAACCATCTATGGACAACAAGCAACTAAAGGATGTGTGTCAATGTTAAAAAATAAATCCCGAGTGGGTTAATTGTCTCTGCTGTTAATTGCAGTGTTTATTTCATGGTGCCATCTTTATGTCAGGGTAAATACATTTTTTTTATCATAGTACTTATTGCCAGTGACTGTTGCTATGAAACTGGAAGTGAGTGATTTCAATTAGAATCTTAAATACCGAAATTGGCAGAATCACATGATCCAAAAATTGTGGTTCCAGGAACCTCTTGCTGAAACTACTTCTGTTTTCCAAACAGCTGCGCCCCGTACCTGCTTAGTGCTTTGCCATGGCAACCAAATTGGTGACGTTCCGTTCCCAGGAGGAGCAAACCTCCCAGATGTCCCAGGCCATGGAGCTGTCCTCCCAGATCAAGAAGAGGAAGTTCACCTCCAGGTACACCTCCAGGCACACACACACACACACACAGACTTTGTTGACACTAATATTTGGATGGACGTTCTTTAGCTTTGATGACAAAAAGCATTCACAGTGTCATCTTAATACAAAATATCATGACATTTGTTTCAGTCCAGATTCACTTTGTCTGGAGGATGGGATAGTGGAACCCCAACCAGTCTTCTCTAGCACTCTCTATACCTTCACCAAGGTTCACATTCTCATGTGTAGAGGAGGAATCAGTTTTTGATTTGATTTGTCAGTTTTGTAGAAACATTGATAGTGGTTATAGTAAAACAAAAAAAAAACATTTTTATCAGTTAATATAAAAATAGTTAGCATTTTATATTAACTCAAATCCTAATCATTAGCTCAGCATATTTTCATTTAATCTTTTGGACATCCTGAAGTTAGATATTAATATTAAATTCACTGGTTAGCTTTAAATTTGAAAGGCGCTACTTATATAATTCAGGCTCTCTGTTAGAAACAAGTTCACATCAGGACCTTTTAAACAATGACACGGGACAGTTACAGTTTATTCTCAGCTTATGGAGACATTGCAACCCTGACACTTTTAGCCAGGGGTATTTTGCACTCATGCTGAAGGGCAAAATTAGAAAACACACATATGCATGCCCCCAACACAGAAAGATGCTGTGTTATTGAAACCATAAGGCAGGTAAAGCTTTTTCATTGAGCTGCATGTAGAGGAGCAGTCAAACCTCTGTGACATCCTCTTTCCTGCCACAGTCAGCACTCAATCCCCATAAAACCAGGCTTCACAGGCCTGCATACCAGCTAGACATGCACACACATCCCCATCAAAACACTACCAGGCCTTTAATACTGCCCATGATCCAGACTAGATTAGGTTTAAGGAGACAATATGCTGAAGTTTTCCTTTCAATTAACAATTAACAGAGTGGCACCTTGTCATATGCATCGTACTCATCCTGTGTGGCACTGCACATATGAAAGTGTCATGCTGGCTGGACATGGCAAGGATGAAGGACGCATACGCATGACGTCACAAAATAGGGGTTTAATACTTGGTAGACAGGACAAGGCACCATACAATGACCCGACAATCAAGAAACATTACACAAGACTAACATGAATTTCCGGTCCAAATTCCAGACCCTGAGTGGCCCCTGCCGGACTGGATCGTGACATGCATTACATTGCTGACTCAAAAATCTTTTAAGGGGTTTCAAAAATAGTATATTATAAACAATAATATTATAAGGATTAGAACCATACAAACAATTACATGAGACAAAATAATATGTGGCTAAATATATAAATAATTTATGGAAATTTTTTTACTGAAAAAAAACACTTCAATATCAGTAGATTGACATAGAGCTGAGTTGTAAGGACCTTAACAGAAACAACACTTTTTGTGTGTGTGTTACATTACCTCTGTCAATTAAGGTTAAAAATGATAACATTTGCTTCTTAGCTCCAGCATTAACATTAGCATTTTATTCATATTAGTAATGTTAGTAATGAAAGAGCTAATGTGGATGACAGTAATCTGTGCTAGGGGCAAGGTTAACATTTAACCCTCCAGCAGTGGCATGAAGGTCCACCAGCAGCATCACTTGCCATTTTCTGCCAGTGTGTTTTGGTACTGTGAATGTTCACATGTTCTACTGCAACTTTGTGTGAGCATCATAATCATGTGAAGACAGTGGTGACCTAGTGAGCAAGGAAATGGACCCGTATTCAGAAGGTTGCCGGTTTGAATCCCAAACCGGCAAGGTGCCACTGAGCAAAGTACCGTCTTCACACACACATTGCTTTCCGGGGTGCCTTTCACTAAGGGTTAAATGCAGAGGACACATTTCGTTGTGTCACTGTGTGCTGTGCTGCAGTGTTTCACAATCATTTCACTTTCATTTTGTGCTCTAAAATGCTCTTGGCACCCAGGTAAGACCAGCAGCAATCATGATAGAGGCATTCTCGAGATTTCTAGAGGTCGTGCTTCTACATTTCTGGAACACAAAGTAGATGAAAACCAGTAGCAGCAGGGTAGATCAAGTGCCTGGTCACTCCTCCCATTTCTTTTTCTCTTTTTCTTTCTCTGTAACCCTTTTCACAGAACCTCTTAAACCCGCATAATACACGCCTGGAAAATAACCGTTCATTTGAATGGCAAAGCCTCTACCCTGAGGACAAAGCTGCTCCCATTTCCCCTTTTACCATGAGGCGACCTGTTGATCTGTCTAATTTAATAACGGAGGATAAAATGGGCTTTTGAAAAAAAGAGACGGTCATTTAAATATGAATACAAATGTGAACTGACAGAGTAAAGCTGGTTGGCACTGAGCCTTTTTTCTAATCCTCACTGGTATCTGTCTGGTATTATGGGGCTAATGTGCCCTTGTGTGACTGCAATTCAGCAGTAGCCCTGTTGTGTCGCTCAGATCATTGAGGCATTCACAGGAATTCTTATGCCCCACAAAAAATTAAAAGCTGAAAAAGCAAACTCTAAATAAAACAAAATGCAATCTCATGAGAAAAGCATTGTTTTATTCACATTCCAATACTAAAAAGAACCTGCTGAGGGAACATTTTTAAGTATGTAAATCGAGAAGAGGTCAGTACATGCTAGACAAGTTCTCGGAAGGAAAGATGGGCAGAGGTTCGTCAATCTGCAAAAACTACAAACTGTGGAACAATTTCAGAAAAACATTCTACAAATGAAACCCTCAACGTAATGACAATTACCTTAAAAAATAATAGAATAGAACAGAACTGCTGAACCAGATGTCAGTAGTCAGACAGCCAGATGCCTTTGAGAGTCTTACCTGACACTGTTGTGTTTAAAGCAGCATGTTTCATAATTCTAATATGCTACCATCATTGTGTGCTTTCACGAATACATAGTATAAATATACACTAATAAGATACAGTAACTCATTACGTTGGGACAGAAATAATACATTTGCAAAATGTGTATAAAATCAGACAAAAAAAAAAGCTGAGAAAAGAACCAGATAATTCCCAGCAGTGTCAAAGAAATGAAGAATGTCCCATTACAATGCATGTTTGAAAATCAGAGTTTCCCTGAATACACCGCTGCCCCTGGTGGTCGGCGTATGGAATTCTAGACAGGAAAAAAGTCCTCAAGGAACAGAAGTGTCACATCTGGAACATCTAGAGCATTTGCTTGAGGTCCTCTTTAATCTGCTCAGGCAAGGACAAACCAGGTGCTGCTTCATGACCTCTGATGACCTGCGTGTTTTGTGTTTGTCTCTGCATGATGCACAGTGATGAGAAGACATCCTACAGCGATTTCTACCCCATTATCCCTGGTGACCTGATGTCAGTGAAGGAGATTCTGGACATGCCCAAGCTCCCACAGCACCGGACATGGTACGGTGAGGCAGGTCTTCTAATTCATTGCCAGGTTCATCATATCTAAGCCCCCCCAATTCCCCCAATATTCACGGCACTATGGGGAATTTTAGCAGACACGTCACAAAGAGATCAGATCCTGGGCTGCTCTGAGCAACATCTCCCACTGACACTGCCTGACTAATTCAGACTGAATGGCCCGCATTAGTGACACAACAGCTTTTCTCGTCTGGCTGTCAAATCTTTCTGTCACACTGGCTCTTTCACACTCCCTCTTTTACACATATACAAGGTCTAATGGGGGCACACAACCTCTTAAACCTCCCTAATGCATGGCGAGGGAATAATTGCTCATTTATTCTCCTTGCCACCTCTGCCTGGTGGCATTAGGGCTCCTCTCTGCCATGAGTGTGGAGCAGACGTGACACTTGACTGCCCTGGTTCTCTGTAGAGAGTGTGATTCACATCCATCTGTGTAGGAACAAGGCCATGACATTTCAAAAAATTTCGTCATCTGTCCTATTTCAACACTTAACCTGATGCTCCCTCATCTAGCCTTCTACTGACAAGTTGTACAGGTCATCAAGTCCCTGTTGTCACGCCACGTGGGGGGTTGAGGTGATTGAGGTGCAAACGCTCGACATTTAGACACATGTGAGGTTTAATGGCCAGAAACACAGAAAACAAAGTTCATTTGGCATGCAGGGTTCAAAACAGAAATGCAGCAAAACCAAACCACAGGGCATGGCCAAGGCGAGTGGCACACAATCCTACATTTAAAGGGTCCTAAAGCGCCCCAGGTGAATTACCATTAGGTTTGGGTAATTAGGACCCTTTAAATGGAAGACTGTGACTGGGCACTCATGTTATTAGGTGCCAAGGCACCAAAGTATCACACCCATAGACACAAGTCTTGCCTGGTTTAATACCCTGTTTACACTTTCAAGGTTGTTAACTGCCTTGCCTGAGATCGCATAGATTCATTATTTCTACATAAATGTTCACATCAAACTAGGAAGTGTGCCAAATGCAACGATAAAAAAGGCAAAATAAATTTTAAATAAATGTTTATAAAATTTTATATAATTTTATAAAATTCTATAAATTAAATATAATTGCTGAAAAAATATTTTTTACTTACAAAAGAATGGGAAAGCTTTTTCACACTGAACATTCTTTCCTCCAATGGCTAGATATCAGGACTTAGCCATTACTGCAGTGCTTAATTTCAGCCGCAATTAGGATGTTCTCTGACAAACTTAAAAATAACAGCAACAAGAGCCATTAAGGTCACACGAAAACAGGACGCTTTAGAGGACATGACAGCAACTAACATGATTTATCTGCCATGTGTGTTGGTCCAGGGTCACGGTTACCACGATCGGTTGCAGCATGACTCCGCATTCACAGCTTTCCTCCCAGGTGCAGTTTCGCCTCAAGGCTTTTATGCCATAGGGATGCAGTGCATGGAATAAATTTCAAATTTGCTACAGTCTAGGGATGTTTTGGGGGAAACACACTGTGGGTGAGAAGAGGAGAGCTTAATGAGATGAGTGGAAAAAAGTGAAATAATGATACAGTACTGTCTTAAAGTCTAAGGAAGTTGTGAAAATATTTTCATGCTCATCAACATATAAAATATAAGAGTTTTAATCTTCCTAACAGTATGTCCAGAGCCATATAAATGTACGAAACATGTTAATAATAACACAAATTATTCATATATAATTATAATTGTGAAATTAACAGTAATTTCATTTGTTTTCAGAAACACTGTATATATGTACAGATCTGTTAAATGAATTCTGGGTATAGATCTCATATCATATCACATCGCTCATATTCATATCATATCTCTGTAAACACATGGATGTTGCAGCCGAAGTGATTGTCATTGTGAAACACAGCACAGCCCATGGTGACACAACAAAATGTGTCCTCTGCTTTTAACCATCACCCTTTGTGAGCAGTGGGCAGCCATGACAGGCGGCAGGGGAGTAGTGTGTGGGGACGGTGCTTTGCTCAGTGGCACCTCAGTGGTACCTTGGCAGATCGGGATTTGAACCAGCAATCTTCTGATTATGTGTTTTCTTACCCGCTTGGTAGATGAAGCAGCAAAAGGAGAATAATTATAGTAGAAAACAGAACTGGATGTTTAATGTCAAATTCTGCATTCATCAGGCGACCTTATACAGTACGACCTACAATCAGTAGTTACAGGGACAGTCCCCCTGGAGACACTCAGGGTTAAGTGTCTTGCTCAAGGACACAGTGGTAGTAAGTGAGGTGTCTTCTGGTTCATAGGGGAGCGTGTTACCCACTAGGCTATTTCCACCCCAACATCTACAGGAAGCAGCTTGTCATGTTGCATTGCAATAGCAAACAAAGTCATAAGGTAGATGATGCATTGTCATGAGATATTGAGACACCCAAGATTATCCAGCAAATACCCTGTCCGAGTTGATAAACTATTCATAGATTTTATTTATATTGTATTTACACAGTGAACAAAGACATGGAATAGGTATAAAATGGGGGATGAAGGAAAGAAAGATGCCCATACAGGATTCAAACAGAATGGGGATTTTAGCCGAATTTAACAGAACAGAATGATACAGACATGAGGAGAAAATGTGACATGGATGGATCTATACACTGAACCACAGGTCAGGACAAACAGGGAAATCAGGGAATAATGAGAAATGTCTAAGACACAGCTCTGGTCAGGAAGCTCTGAATCCAGAGTGCTGATGGGTGTCCAGGGACGTGACAAGCAGACAAGGCACCAAGGCATGCTGCAGGCATAGATTATTATTTATTCTAACTGATATTCCCTTGTTTGATAAGTCCCGGTGGACATTTTGTCTTGTGTTTAGTTGTTGCAGGACTCACGACCAAGGACTTTATATTTTGTGATAATTGGTAATATTGTAAAACTGAGGAGAATAGAGTAAAGAACTGTCTCTCTACACACAAAAGCACAGTATTCATACCACTCCAACTTGATGTTACCTGGCAAAAAGAGGCATGGCACAATAGAAGTTAAAAGAGGTTCTAATTTATTATCACCAGTAAATTATTATTGAAGTCACATGTAAATATTGTATGTAAAAAAGGTACCAATGTTACAGAGAAAACCAAAATGAAAGACAGGAGGAAAGTATAGAAAAAGACAGAACAGCCTGAACCAAACTTCAGAGACATCACCTGATCCAGGAGAAAAATGGGAGGAGAGAAAAGACTTGAGAACTGGAAGGCCCGGTTCCGATGGAAAAGCAGCTGAGAAAAAAAAGTCCCCCGCTACCACACGTGAACATGCTTTATACATTTGACCCACAGAAAGTTGTCCCAGACCAATCAGAATTTCTAGTTTCTGTTGTCACGCCCTCAGAGTCTCCCGTCTGGGGCAGACAAAGAGAGCATGCGATCTCAAACATCATGGCTGGAGCTTCACACCTATTATTTACCAAATGGTCGCAAGAACAAAGAACAGGATACCGAACCCCACGGACCATCACCACCAAATTGTCGCAAAGACCAAAGAGGTGTTTGCCTCTCCACAAGGCAAATTGCAGAAGTACCGTGGTCCTGCAGAATGTCCCATCTTACAATATAATATGACTTGAACCTGGGTCTTCTGGTTCATTGGTGAGTGATTTATCCACTAGGCTACTACATCATCATTCTGGAAGCAAAGGTTTGATAAACATATGACAAAGGTGATCAATCATAATGGCTTGATTCTCCCATTGCAGAGACCATTACTTCTTAGTGTCATAAAATTGTTGTTTGAATTTCTGTGCCTCTGAGGTAGAGGGAGAAAACTGTGCCCATCCTCTCTGTCACCTGAAGCCCAGACAGTTCTCACCTCTCACACTTAACATGCTTTACCACACTGCCTCTAATTTCAGAGCTAGTAATCCCTCAATGAGAAAACAATGAACATGGCTAGTCCCTCATGTTCACTCTCAGCTTCTGGTGAGGGTCCAGTGTGTGTTACTGGGAGAGAGAAAATCGGCCTCGAACATAACGTTGTGTGGAAGAATGGGAAGAGTTTTTATCACAACAGTGCTGTGTTGTCTCAGGGTCAAAATTCTCAGTCTCTGCTTTTCTATTACAGAAGTGTCCAACTGTGCCCATATCCAGAAATCACGTCACCCTTAAAGAAACTGTGCACCAGGGTGTGAATGCAAACTGCATCTCACTGCAAAGTCTCTGTCTGCGGATTAGTATGTTTGCCTGTGTATCAGCATATGTAGTCTTTGTTGAACTCATTATTTCATGGGATTTTTCATTGAGGAATCTGCTTGTTTGGAAGAGCTATGGGTGAGTCCCCGCCCTGCGCCCAGTGTTCTGGAATGGACTCCAGCAGCCGCAGCTCTGAGTAGGAATAAACAGTTGTGAAAAATTAATTAGAGAATTTATAAGGTCGTCTACATGTGTTTATAATTTATAATTATTTGCATCCTTTGAAATTGGTCCCACAACCTTGAACTTTATACAAGGTTTAGGTCAAGTGTACATTTTGTTGCTTTATTTTTTATAATCTGGGGCTGAAACAATCTGAAACAATTACTTTATTATCTCATTCTGCATAATCCCTGTATCTACAACAAGTCAAACCAAACTAAATGAGCTGATCAATCAAACACCGAGTATTTCTTAATTTCCTTGATTTGAACCATTTCTAATCCCTTAAAATCCTATAACTTCTAATGTTATAGCAAATATCTTAGCAAAGATCATAAAATTAATTTCCATCCCAGTGTAGTTTACTGAACCTGTACATAACGTAAGTATAAATAAATGTTTGACATTTATGTTCTGTTGTTCTGGTTGTGGATTTGTTTGCATTTAAGACCCTGTTCAGTTGACAATGCACTTGGCATCTACAAAATGCCTTCAGAGACAATCTGCTAAATGTCATTGAGTCAAGAATAAAACTTGAAAATCTTCTAAGAAATCATGGATATTACATCCTATGGACATAAAAAGATGATGGTCCATGCAACCAATGTGAAAAGGCACCATCAGTGCTGAAATGTAGAAATGGGTATTTAAATGGGTATTCAAGCGGCCATGAACTCTGGGTCACCAGGGAGATCCTGAAGGACACCATGGAGGCGGACGAGCTGAGGCAGAGAGACAAGTGGACCCTGTTCGGCAACGAGGCTGAGAAGGTGGAGGTGGAGGTCATCCGCAACCAGCATGTGGTCCGCACTCGAGTGGACCGCCAGGCCCTGCGACGCGTGGTGAGATGCTCTCCCATGCCAGTGCAGACCAGTAGCCATGGAAACAGACAGAAAGGGAAAAGCCTCTGGAGAGGGGAGGTTGTAGGCCCCGCGAGAAACCGAATAACCCTCCTCTTCAAAGCAGTTTGATGCATGTTCCCTTATTTTTGTCCCAAAGGAAAATTTGTTTTCAGCAAAACAAAAAAATAACAACATTAAAACAGTTTTTACACAATTATTTTTTTAACATTTACTCTACAATCCTGTAACTACAAGAAGTGTTTTTGGTCATGGTCTTGGTCTCTGCAGGCAGAGAAGAAGGCCAAGGAGCACATGAAGTATCTGGAGGATCTGAGCATGAAGGCACCAGACTTCCCCATCCCTCTGAGGCCCCATACCGTGTGGGAAGGCATGGCAGTCAAGCTCTCCTGCACCCTTCAGGGCTGCCCACCTCCCACAGTAACCTGGTGAGAGCTTCGATTTTTCATCCCTCTAGATTCATCCACTCTTTAGATCCTTCAAGACTTTATGGTGAATCACTCTATGGATTTAACAGCTCAAGTCTCTAATTCCCTTCATTCCCTTCAACTGGACCTTTTCATATTTATTTAAGTCTTTCATCCTTGGTGGAAGAGCATATACAAGGCATACTTAGAACTGTCTAGTGATATGGAATTAAAGAGCTAAATATGTGGAGCAAGTCTATTCAATTTTGGGTCCTTCCTTGTGTTAAATCATCTCATCCTTCTTCTCAATATGGATCAGGTACAAAAATGGGGTGCCGCTGAGCACGTCTGCGCAGCTCTGGAACTACAGTTTGGTTCAGAAGCATGGTCTCAACTCTCTGGAGATCAGAAGGTAATTTCATTACTGATCTCTTCAGAGGCTCGCTGCCCCACAGTATGCGCTGCTTTCGGAGAGTTGCACTTGCTGGGGCCCTCCATTTAGAAGGGCCATGACTTTCTTCATGTTTGGCCGTTTCAGGTGCACAGCTGAGGATGCCGGGGAGTACAAGGTTGTAGCAAAGAGTAGTCTGGGCGAGGCGAGCACCTTTGCCACCCTGCTGGTGAACTGTGAGTTTCAGAGTTACTAAATTACACCTTTCACAGGTCCGGATTTACATGCAGTTGGTTTAAAGCCTGTCTTCTGTCCAAAAAGCCCCCAAAACCCGACTTATTGAGGCTTTTGTCAGAGTTTGCATGGGAGTGCACAAGCCATCATTTAAACTTTAATGAGCCTCTTTTTGCTCCATCGCACGTACAGGCACTTGTGTTACTGGTAATAAGACTCCCAAAAGGGCTTCTGGAGCATTTCTTAAAAGATGCCAATGAATTAGTAACAAAAAATGTCATAGCGCTACATCTGGCCTCCACATTAATTAATTAAAGTACCGTATTATAAGGATTTAAAAATTCTGGAATGAAGCAGCATCTTCTGGGTACTGGAACAGAATTTAATTGTACTATATCATGTTTGTACGCATGACTATACTTGTCCAGTATTTACTCCCCTGATATCCTGAAATTGCTGTCATGATCATTGTCATGACCAAAGGCTGGAGTGGGAAGAAGACGCAGAATCAAGGCATCTTGTATCATAAAAGGAGTTTAATAAAGACATAAAACAAAACATGTGGCACAGAAAAGAAATACAAATTGTAAGAATAAGGCCAGGAACATAAACCAAAGACCTCAGGTAAGGCAACGTCCACATTAATGCAGTTCCTTATAAAAGGGCACTAACCATGGATGCCTAATCAGCAGCACCTCTCCATGATTAGAGACCTGCTGTCAAGCTGATCGGTGCAGGCTGCGAACCCAGCTGCACCAAGCCATGACAATCAGTAAAATAAAATACACGTTTAGTGTTATAAAAATACATGTTATGTAATAAAATACATGTTTAATGTTTAGTAATACCGGAAATGACTTTTTTGTCCAAATAATTTCTGTTGCAAAGTATGGCATAGTTGAGGTGAATTTAAAAACCCTTTTCTAAAGGCTTCAATCCACTTTTCAAGTGCATAATGGGGATAATGTTATTAGACAGTGCATGAAGTAGTTTATGCAGCCTGGCTCTAGAAAAAACACTCTGGAAAACTAAGTAGAAGAAAGGTCTCACAGCAAAATATTGCTAATTGTTAACTTTTATTAGTGCCATTTTTACTGTCATGCTGCCTGTAATGTTTATGCCAAAACTCTTTACTTAGGTAGGTCAAAACTTTTTCCCTTATGCAGGTTTAGTGGAGGGTGGTGAACATTTGAAAATGTGTTATGTCACATGGTTTTCAGCCAAGATGAAATGAAAATTGTAATATTACGCCAAACTGTCCATTATGCAACTTTTAGCTTAGTTTAAGTGGAAATAATTTCAAAAGTGACACTTTACTGAAGGGTGAATAGAGAGTGACTAGTTTTGCCCTTTTTCACTTTACAGGCCATAAACTTGCCCTTTATGATTTCATTAGACATGTTATGTATGTAGCACTGTTTATAGTTATTTTACATTGTATCTACTTCCCACTGTGTGTAGAGTGTTGTGGTTAAAAAGACAATTTGTGAACATGAATGAAATGCCAAAATTAAATGCAAATAAATCAAACATTTCACATAATAAATGTTACATTCAGCAGTTCTGATGTTTTTATAGCTTATTGAATGAACTGTATTTCTAAAACTTTATTCAGTTAGCAGTTGAAAGAGGGGGTGAAAATTGTGAATTTTTTATTTTTAATATCTGACTGTATTCACAGAATGAGTAAAAGGTGAAGACCAGACATCTCATTCATCCTGTCTGCTCATTCTGTTCTATTGTTTAGAATATCTGATGCTTATTTCACTGACTTGACACATCTTTCTTTCTTTCTTTCTTTCTTTTCCATCATTCTATCAGCATATGAGGGTCCAAAAGCAGGCCTGGCACCCGCCCACATGCCGAGTAAGAGCTGCAGCATGCACTGATAAAAAAAAGTCTCTATTCACTTCTGTGCTACCTTTTGAAGTGTTTCCTCTCCACTGGTGAAGAACTGAGAGAACTTGGTTTTTTTGATGGATTGGACATCTTTTCTTCTTGTTTTGTTTTATTCCTTATTTTTTTCTATACTTGGCTAATGTACATGAATTCTGTGTGAAGAGGGTGGGGTTGGGCTTCAGAGAAGAATGGACAGAAAATGTAGACAGAATAAAAAAAATAACACAGAAACCTCAGCTCTTAATAAACACATATTTATACATATGTATAACGTCATAAGTGGTCTATTTACATATTTATACATATTTTTACAGAGTAACAAACATAAAATACATGATTACATCATGTCTGGTCAAGCAAGGACATTCATAGTTCTTCACGCTTCCTTGAAATGTCAGTCAACTTAATAATTAGCACCACTATCTAAGAGCACAAAAGTCCAAACCATTATCGCTGCATAACCAAATTAAATGATATGAAATATTTCACTCCACATAGGTTTACCTTAATAGATAATGTAGCTGAAGGTTAGCTCTCTCTGAGGTTGTGGGTTTCAATCCATGTTTCCATTTTGTGTCTACAGAGTGTGCATGTTGATGCAGGTTTCCTCCTGTGATTAATTGTGTTTGCCTGTGCTTTGCAACCCAGAATTAGCACCGATCCTGATTAGGCTTGTGTGAATGAGTGGGTGAGTGAGTGAGTGATTACTGGTAGTTTATTGACTATTTTTCCCCTCATGTACACCAGTTCACACCCAGTCAGCCACAGGGAAGATAAAGTAGATGGTAGAAAGAGAATGTTAAATGAGAGGTCATAGAAAATTATGAAGAGGTTTTCTGTGCCCCATCTGTGCCAGCTGTGCAGTAGATTCTGCACAACATACAGACTTGGGTGGCAACTTTATGATGACTGGGAGGCTAGATCATGATCACGATTCTGAATTCACAGTCCATAAAGTTATCACAAGACAGGGCAGGCAACTGGGCAGTGCTAGAGAACTAAAAATATATTTTAAAAATTCTAATCTACAAATTTTCCCCTTCACCTTTTAAATATTTAAGTTGATTCTACATTGTTAAAAACAACACTAAACTGTGTACCCCATGTAATCGCAACACTTCTAAACATACATCATTCATCTATTTACATTAATACATGCTTTTCCCTGTATATTTCCTTTTCCTTTCAATCTTTACCAAACTACAGTTTTTAAACTAGTTTACACAATATAATACAGTTAGATAATTTAAGTTTTTTTTTTTACATTCATTTACTGTAAAATCTACAGGCATTTTTAACACTGTGCAGAACTATCAAAATGGATCTTGCACCACCAACAGTACTTGGCGAGTCCTCTGTGTTGTGTTTCGGCAGACACTATTTTCAGTCCCATTTCACAGCAATTCCCCATTCTGTCAAGAAAAAGTAGCTTAACAAATAGCTTGTCAAAAATCATGCCTTTTCAAAATTGTGATGTCCACCTCTGCAGCTAGTGTGTTATTGGTGACAATTTTTCTTGTTTGTCCAAAATTTGTCTGTCACCAGTGATAGTAGGATGTGCATAAGTTTGATCACCTCAATAATTTTTTGTCATTTAAAACCTTTTTAGTGTTGATTTTTTTGTGGTTGCTTTTTCAAAACAAGTAATAAAATGGTATCTTCAGCACAAGAGAGTCAGGAGGAAACCATATCTTTATTTGTTTTATTTCTTACCCACTAAACATTTGTCTCTGATTTCAATACCAACAAATGCAAATATAACATCACACCATTTAACATCTGCAATTGAGTGTATAAAGTGTTAAGAGGGTTTTTTCTGTGTTTTTGTGAAATGTTATGGCTCATTCTGCAGACTTTATTGCTCGTAGTAATTGTTGGGTCATCAGAAGGTTAAGTGCACTGATCACATGACCAGTAGACTACTAGCATATTACTTCATTATTTATGCACTGTTAATTTTAAACTGGGTATGCAGAATGATTTTATTGCACATTTGAATCTGTGCAGTTCCAGCTGTAGAAGTGGAGGCTCAGTTTGAGTCAACGTTCCCTCCAACCTTTGTGAAGGAGGAAGATACCCTCACTCTCCACTGCAGCTTCTCCTCTGCTCTGCGGCCCTTCCAGCAGGATGTGAGCTGGTTTAGGGATGGTGAGTGATTGTGTGTGTGTGTGTGTGTGTGTGTGTGCTTGTAAACCCATAATAGTTGGGATCTGAAAGGATTTCCTGTCTGCAAAGAAGAAGTTGTGAGTTTCTGGGGTAAAGTGAGGGATAGGCTTAGATAATTATAGTTATCTGTTAATACTTAATTTATTACATTACAAATATGAGAAAAAAATGTTTTTGCTGTACTTTCACATATAAGACACACTCTTTATCTATCATTGGAATATAATCATAAGTTTCATAACTAATTCCCCAGACTAATACTAATACCCTTCAAATAAATGAATACTAATTTTGTGCATATGTGTGCGTGTGTGTGCGCGTACAATTATACACTCTCATACTCAAGATGCACTTGACCTATCTTTGGCAGCCCAATCATATCTTTGAATCCATCAGAGCCCTGTCTGGAGGGTGAGCTGAAGAGGCTCTGTTAAATGAAGTCAACGTGGTGAGAAGAGTCTGACTGATAAAATCTGGAGCTTTTACATCTGAGCTGGAAGAGATCCCAGCAGGAGAATGTCAAGTAGATCTGCAAGAGGATAATGGGTCAATCATGAGCCCATACAGCCCAAATGAAAAGAACGATCATTGGCTTAGTGTCACAGAAAGATTTATGGTTTTATTTCATCAAAAGCAGTTTTTGATAATTGAAAGGCCTCTGCTGTTCTGTGTATGTTTGTATTTTATTTACTCCTTTTATTTATTTCCTTCGCACTGTAATTACCTCTAATTACCTCTATGCAAGTATGTTAAATAATTGTATTAAGAATAAAGTTATTAGCTTCATATTCTTTATTACAAATAGTAAACTACCAAAACTTCATCAAATATTTCTATATTTTTACAAATGTTAATATCTAAATGTAATATTGTTATCTGTATGCAATTATTATTTGTGGTAGAAATCTATTACAGTAAAGTTAATTAGAGAAGCTGAAATGAATGTGTTATTAAGCAATAGTCGTAAAACTTTTGTAATCTTCTGCTTGTGCTCAGGACAGTGTTTGAAACCCTCCAACCGCCTGGGTCTCCAGACGTCTCTGCGCTCAGCGTCTCTCTCTCTGAGGGGTATGCACAAGGAGCAGGAGGGCTTCTATTCAGCACGTCTCCACACTTCGGACGGAGTCGTTGAACACCGCACCTACATCTATGTCAAAGGTGAGAAAACCAAATACACTCTAACCAGATATGAGACCATATAACGAACCATGTAACTATTAGAACTATATTGTATAGTGTGTGTGTGTGTGTGTGTGTGTGTGTCACGTTCCTAAGTCTAGGGGTCTCAGAAACGCAACAAGGGTGTGGAGAGGAGGAGGTCCACTGTTACACATGCAACCAAACAAACGATACAAACAGTGCTTTTATTTACAGTTTGCTAACAGGTTCAATAAGACAGAGGACTCAGGACAGCTAACTAACATCAAAACAGCTTAATGGAAGGGATGGGATAACAGCAGGGATAACTAAAACACGTACAAGTTACCAAAAACGGCACATGACAAGCTAAAAGCTAACAGGCTAACAACAAAGGGTCTATCACACAACGAAACAAGAAACACGAATGAGATCCCCAACGGAGCTCTATGCAGATCTCCGTGGACCCTGGGGACCTCCCAAAAGCATAAGGGCCTAGCAGACCCTGGGGACCTCCCGAAGACCATCTGAAGTCTCTTTAAATAGGTGGAGGTGACCAATGGCAGATGGAGCTGGTAGGCCTCAACTCCTCCCACGAAGTCAACCTAAAAGGGACAGAACGCAAAAACACAGCCAAACACACAGAACACGTGGGAGCATACGTCCAGGGACGTAACACCCCCACCACCAAATATCAACCCTTCGGTTGATCCAAGAGAGCACAAGATAAAGCATTGGCCCTTCAAATACAATATCTGCACTATTCAACTAATCTCACAATTTTTTCGAAGGTCCAAAAACAAGCAGTGGACAACAAATTTGTATACTCAAAATCAAAAATGGTGGTGGTTGTAAAATAGGGCAAAACTTAAGCAAACTATGATCCAATGAAATATTTCCCCCACTTCCACAGAAATACAAAAATGTCAGTGATTGGGAAAAGTAATAGGGCAAACTGGGCACTCCACACTGCTCTTGGGGACTAATAACCTAAGAGACAGTAGGCCCACAAACAGACGCACCGCCATACAACAGTCGTCCTAGACTTAACCCGAACGGGAGCTTTACACAAAAGCACACTCAGTGCTTACTCTGGTACTTAGTCACGTTCCATTCCAACCTGCTGCTCCAACTTTCTGAGCTCAAGCTCATGCTGACACTCCAGTTGGCAAAAGCTGAAGCTCCTGCACCATCTTGCAAGCCCGTAGTTACGGTATTCGCATTCTGGACAAACTCTCACTGAATCAAGCCACTCACGCTTCTCCAATGAGCACTCACAGATTTTTACATCCGCATCAGAGTCACTCGCCGGATCGGCAGAAATGCTTGACGAGAGCACATCAGCAGGCAGGGCTGGGAAAAACGTTCCTATTGACCAACACGCTCCACAACTGAAACAGTGTATCCTTCCACCGAAGAACCTCACTACTGAGAGTGAGCGAACACCACACGGCAATTCAAACAGAGTCTCTTTCAAACACTGTGCCGAACGAATGCAGAAGGAGCACTAACGAATGTCCACAAATGATACAAACACAGCCACCACACACAAAATGCATCTTGTGCTAACTTTAGACCCACACCTGTGTACACAAACAGATCAACTGCCCCACACAAACTTGTATGCCAAAAACAAAAAGCTGAATTCTAACAACCACCCAAGCCTACACAAACTTCTCTCCACCAAACGTATACCTGAGGCCACAAACACAACAGCAAAATTGCAAATCCGGTCCTAAACGTGCCTAACACAATCTACCTTAACCTATCTGCTCTTCGGAGGGTACCGATTGGAGGCAACTTTGAACGCCAAACGTCACCCCAGTCAGACTCAAGCTGAGGCTGTCTGTGTGACGGCGTACCCCCACCCGGAGTAGCTCCAAAAGAAAGAAAGGAAAAATAACAAAGCAAAATAACAAAAGTGGTGCTCAGCAGGGAGGGCATTGCCACAGCAAAGACCCCAAGAGACACCCTAACTTACCGGATATATGATTCTGCTCACAAACACCAAACCAAGGAAAAAAAATAAAAAATCCCGGACGAGCCCCCATTTGTCACGTTCCTAAGTCTAGGGGTCTCAGAAACGCAACAAGGGTGTGGAGAGGAGGAGGTCCACTGTTACACATGCAACCAAACAAACGATACAAACAGTGCTTTTATTTACAGTGTGCTAACAGGTTCAATAAGACAGAGGACTCAGGACAGCTAACTAACATCAAAACAGCTTAATGGAAGGGATGGGATAACAGCAGGGATAACTAAAACACGTACAAGTTACCAAAAACGGCACATGACAAGCTAAAAGCTAACAGGCTAACAACAAAGGGTCTATCACACAACGAAACAAGAAACACGAATGAGATCCCCAACGGAGCTCTATGCAGATCTCCGTGGACCCTGGGGACCTCCCAAAAGCATAAGGGCCTAGCAGACCCTGGGGACCTCCCGAAGACCATCTGAAGTCTCTTTAAATAGGTGGAGGTGACCAATGGCAGATGGAGCTGGTAGGCCTCAACTCCTCCCACGAAGTCAACCTAAAAGGGACAGAACGCAAAAACACAGCCAAACACACAGAACACGTGGGAGCATACGTCCAGGGACGTAACAGTGTGTGTGTATATATATATATACATACATATATTGTGGTGCCTCCGTGAATTTCCAGCACATGCTCCATTTGACTGAAATCTTGAGAGGAAATCTGTTGGTAAAGTCAACTCCTCAAACTGACTGTGTTCTTCAAAACCATTCTTAAACTGTCACATTACCTGCCTGCAAGAGGTCACTGATCTCAGTGAATAATGTTTCCAAGAAGTGGTGTACTTGTTCAACGACAGCGTTTAGGTATGAGGTCTGTCTCAGAGTCACATCCACATGAACGCTGGAACCAAGATTTCCCAAAAGCATCGTCCAAACCATCACACTGCATCACCCAGCCTGCCTTCTTCCCATAACATGTCTTCCCAGGTACCCACACACACCCAACCATTCACCTGATCTAAAGAAAACTCCTAAAAACATACTTTCTCTGTTTGTAATCCATGTAGTTACTGTTTGGATTAAAATAATGAAGAGGAGCTGTCTGTGGTGCTGATTCTTAGGTTTGACCTGTGGGTTGTATTGTGCTTATTTGCAGACATAAACATAAGTAAACGAACATTTTTAACAAATAAGCTTCTGAATTTTTTGTAATAACATACGAAAAATGTCACAGGCCATCAAACCCAGTCGATCCAAGGGCAGCCATTTGTAGTGAATAATCTAATGAGTCTTCGCTCGCAATCCTAAAGCTGCAGACCCTAGAGATGGAGTGTGGGCTTAATGTCAGTGGTAGATGGGCCATCGACTTTCCTTCCTTATTAAAGGATGTGGGTCCCAGCTCCATCCAGGAGCAGTTAATTAAAGAGCCGCTGCTCCCTGCAGGCTGTGGGTTTCCGATTCTCATCTGAAAGGGAATTGCAATTGCGTTACAAATTTGAGAGGTGAGGGACACCAGGTTAGTGGCGCTGGCTGTGTGGTTCGCCATGAACTGTGAATGTGTGAGAGGGCTGAGTGGCAGTCATGTCTCAGGAAATTAAAAACATCCATTTAACAGTGTTTCTTCTCTCACTCTCACTTCGTTCACACTTTCCTTATTACAATGACCGGAGACATTTCCAAAGCTGTGTAGGCTCTGCCACCTTGACTACATTTTCAATTAAATGAACCTACTCCTGAATATGAATCCTATTTTTTTTCCTGTCACATCATCCAGTGGCCTTTTAGACTATTCATGTTTTAATTATGTTCTTGTTTTAGTTCAATTCAGAGTTTTTGTTCACTTTTGACATGCCATTTGCATTTTATACCTCATTTATTCCCATTTGTTTCATGTTTTGTTCATGCTTTGACCATGGTTTCACCATGTACAGGGAAAACCTTGGAAATGTATTCTTGTCCAGTGAGGTTACAGTAATATATGTTGCGCACGAGGTGGGAAGAGAGGAAACGATGAATTCCGAGGAGTTGAAAGAAAAACAGTTTATTGCAGCGAGATACAAATGCGTCACTCTGCCTGAGATCACTACCTGCGGTCACATGCCCTCTAAGAACTCCGCCTTGGACCGGCTGAGAAGTCATTGGGGTTCCTTCTGGCTATGCACGATCCTATGTGGCACATTAACAGTCACTTAACACAGACAATAAACAGCAGGACGAGACGAAACAAGCCACACCTGATGGTCGGTGCACCTCTTCATGCCGAATAGAAGCCCTACCCCGGAAGTGCAAGAGAGCTAATGCCAAATGCACTCTACAGGTTTAGGACTCACCGAGGAACCCCGCAGCTTCAGGCAACAGGACACCAAGACACAGACAATGACCCTAATACTCAGGGAAAGGGGAGAGTGTCATGGGGGGCGGAGCCAGCGTGGATGTGACATATACAGTAACAACCCAAAGAAGATGCAACACAGAGTGGTGCAGACAAATTTATTTGAACAGTTTTAGATCAAGATATTTTTATTAATTATACTTATATTCAATTGTCATAAATGGTAACTAAATGATAACCCTGGAGCAACATCAAGGTAGTAAGTGGGGCTTGGACCTGGTTCATAGGAAATTGTCTTGCCAACTAGGCTACTGGCACCTTTGCCATAAGACACCTTAGTAAATGTTGATTTTATATAATAGAAATAAGAGAATTCCTCTTTTCCAGATGCGTCAGCTGCTGTACTGGGTGGTCCCGGTTCCCCTCTGCAGGTGGAGGTCTCTGATGTGAACAAGGGCTACGTCTCTCTCCGCTGGCAGCCCCCCAGTGCAGATGGAGCCAGCGCAGTGGAGGGCTATTACATAGAGAGGTAGACTCGGTGCAGGGTACCAGTCACCTAGCAATGCAATAACAAACGTTTGGCCTGCGATGTGTTAATGTTTATGGTCTTTCAATCTGCTTATTTTCTTTCATAACTATTCAGTCATTCAATTCTGCTTCCTCGCAATGATTGCTGTTATTGTTGTAGGTGCGTTTATAGCACCCTTTTGCTATAAAAAAATAAATAAATAAATAAAAACGGCATGTTGAAATAGTGAAATAATGGATTTGGGAATATTGCTTCTCAAAGTGTTTATTTTCCAGAATAAATTTCATGTTAGGCATTTGATGGATGATTTTGTTCTGTACTCAGATATTGACGACAGAATTACTCCACACTCTTCACACACCTCTTACTGTGAGAGCCTAGTGGCCGTTTGGTTTTGTTTTTCCACTTCTGGCTGCAGTGTGTGTGTGTGTGTAGCTGTAGTCCTGGCCTGTGTGTCTGCGCAGGTGTGACATCGGCGTCAGTGAGTGGGTGCGCTGTAACCAGGACGTTCAGAGGATGTGCTGCTACCCTGTCATGGGGCTGATGGAAAACACCATTTATCAGTTCCGTGTGTGTGCAGTCAACCAGGCTGGGGTGGGACGTCCCTCCAGACCCACTCAGCCTGTGCTCACATGTGACCCCAATGAGCCAAGCAGGACTATGGGTAAGACAAGAATTCTTGATAACCCTTGTGAGTGATAAAAATGGTAATCCAAACACAGGAAAAGGCAAAGAGTTTCCAAAAAAAGGGTGAAACACAATGTTTAGACTGTCTGATTATAAGTTTGTAAGTTACTCTTCTACTAAATGTACACAATTAATGAATGTTTTTGTTCTAAAAAATACGTGATACCATTATATTTGAAGTAATAACAAACTATTCAAAGAACATAGAAAGAGCACACTGAAGTACGAAGAAAACTGCTGTAAACAATAATTGTTTACTAATTGAATATGGTTTAGTTTATTAATGTTGTCATTAATAAATCATGGTTGTTTAAGCTTGTTTAATTATGATACATGCTGATACATTTAATACATCATATCAAATATTATATTTGAACATGAACATGTGTGTGCTTGCATGTGTGTGTGTTTGCACACGTGTGTGTATGTGTGAGACAGAGAGAGTGATGATTTATTCCCATCCAATTTCAGAGATTGATCACTGTAAGGTAAATGAAATGAAATTTTAAAATTGAATTACATAAATTAAATTACACATGACTCATAACTGGGTAGCTGTTTTTCATAATCAGTTTTCTTAACATGAGCCACAAAGCTTTTTCTCTAATGTGGAAAGGGAAAACTTTTTTACTGGCCAACTGTGTTTACATTACCATATTCCATGGACAAGTCTGTTCTCTACTCTGATTGGCTTGTAAATGTGCATTAAAACAGTAAAATGTGATTCCTGTTGTGTGCAATGAAACAGTCAATGTAATTATGGTGCTGAAAGATTAGCAAACCAAAATGAGTTTATACATTTCATCACAGAGTAAAATCCTTTAACTGAATTTAGAGGTTATACCTCACGTCAGATAAGTTCACATAAAAAAAAAAACACCACCATCAACTACCCTCAAATTTTGATTTTGCCCCGCAGACATAAATCCTTTCTGTATTGGACAAATTTACAAAAGGCATCTTTCCACTCATGCTTTGTAATGGCTGATACTCACCGCTTTCTTCTTCTTTTCAACCCTCCGCCAACTGCCATGCCTTGCTCAGTGGTGAAAGTGGACAGGGGAAGAGAGATTGTCATCACCAAAGACCAGCTGGAAGGTGAGGGATCCGACGATAACATTTCCATTAATGCCCCCACATATCACTGTCATCCATCAGGCCTGCGGCCCAGAGACGCTTCACCATTATCTCCACCGGGGCCCTGGTTTGAGTCACGTTCCACTGACATTGCTCACAAGTGTCAGGCGGCAGGAGGTGTCATCCCAAATTCGACTCGAGACTAATAAAAAGCGGATTTATAGCCGCGACACTTTGAGGTTCAACTCCCCATAAACCACTTTGTGATGCTGTAGGCTTTGGGAATTGCTGTGCTGTCTGAAAGCGGACCTTTTATAGCCTGAGAGGGATTGCTGTGGGATTATTATTGTATGATGCAATTAAGCTGCCCGGCGTGTGGGGAAACATCGCACACCGTAGTCGAGAAAGCAGGCGCTGCCAGGCCTTTGGTGAGAACGTAAGCCCGTGTCTTTATTATGGAAACATGAGGGAGTGAATATTAAGTTCCCAATGTCCTTCACTTCTGTCAGAAAAATCAGAGAATCCTTTATAAAAACCTATCCCTGCTGTTCTGTGTTCTTGTGTTGAAAATGCATCTAGTAACATTTTGTTCTGTTACCAGCTCTTTATATTCCGCCAGTATCTTCAATTTGTTGAATTGTTTTTTTTTTTATCTTTCTATCCTCCAGTTTCTTTGGTTTGAGATGTGATTTTGAGTGGTGCAATGTGAGCAGTGTGGTGTAAGTGGCACAGCATGAATAAAAGGATGTAATTGACAGAGAAAATTTATTTTCTCAACAAAACAGAGCAGGGATGAGAGGAGACACACGTGGTTTCAGACGAGAGGAGAATCTACCAGGAAGTTAAATGCCCAAAACACTCTAACTTAGAGATTCAACAACAACATTTATTTCTTATGTAGGCCATTATCACATACAGTATGTCTCAATGGGCTTTGACAGGCCCTACAGTTGACATCCCCCACACTTGACCCTTCTGCACATAAGGAAAAAATCCACAAAAAAAGGAGTAAGAAAAAAGAAAGGAAGAAACCTTGGGAAGGAGTGATACAGAAAGGGACACTCTTCCAGGGTGCAGTGAGCCTGCAATTGGTATCAGTGCAGGGTTGGTGATGGTTTGTCCAAGAAAAGAAAAATTAGTCCAACAGGTGTATTGGTGGAAAAGTCCAACTTGTAGTATAGAGCATCCGTCCATGTTTGGATGTACTGGACAGTGCAGAGAAGGTTTTAGTCCTGTGTAACTATTGCACATTTCCTGAAACCTGACCGGCAAGCCATTCCACTCTATAAGAGAAGGATCTAATCCCAACTGTGACCTTTTGGACTTTGTACCAGTAGCACCCTTCCAATGCAGGGGTTGTGGCATATTGTAAATAACTAAAAGTTCACTCAGGTACTGTGGGGCAAGACCATTAATACTATTTTTTAGGTCAAAAATAGTATTTTGTAGTCAATCCTAAATTTGATGGGTATCCCCAGTGATTCAAATGGTGGAATATGCTTTAGAATAAGGTGCAGCTTTCCCATTGACAGAACCCGTGAGGCTTTTTTATCATACAATAAAAACATAGTATAATAAAATGTATGTAAATTTTTTTTCTGAAATGCTAAGATAGCAGTGCTGTAAAATTTTTTTATTTGACAGTAATTCTAATCATTTTGCACAAAAGAAATAAATGTGCAGGACCAGCAAAGTAGAACAGACGAGTAGACATAATAAGCCATTGCGTGTGGTGGCTGTATGCTGGTGAAAGGTCAAGTTTAAAGAATGACTTGGTAGTCATCGGTTTATTGAAGGGTAGAAACTAACTAACAGCTCTATGTATAATTATTTGTGTTGCACAAAACATTAAGTTGGAAATGGGGGGGAGCCAAAAGGGATGATTGACAGGTATCTTGCACATGTCCGTACGGGGAAATCTGCATCTAAACACTGCTGGATCTGTGGCTTATCTACGTTGAATTCACCTCTCTTAAATTGACATTATAAACTGTGACATGCCCAGCCTGTGGAATAGGCTCCAGACATTCTGTAAGGCCTTTCTCTCTCTCTCTTTGTCTCTCTCTCTCTCTCACCATCTTCAAGGTCAAATTCGTGTACCGTTTCCCCCGACCAATGTGCGAGTATGTGAGCTGAGCGACACCTATGCTGTCCTGAGATGGAACGAGCCAGAACCACGGGGCAGAGAACCTCTCACCTTCTTTGTGGAGCGGGTGAGTTAGAATCTTCCCATCAGTCCCCGAGCGCCCTCCTCAAGTCGCTGCCTGATCCACCTCAACGCTCATTAAATCCCAGCCTTTGTCCACTCAGACATGCGACTTACTGCAGCACAGCCTGCTGGCCACATTAACACACAGTGCTGACCACTTACTTAATTGGAGCCGTGGAGGCACTGCAGTCAGCTGGTCTGTGCGAGTGTATGGGGGGGAGGCTCATTAAAAGTGGAAATGGCCATTAGGTAAATAAATATCTCTCTCTGAAATGATCCGCTGTCTCCTGAACTTATTAACATACACCACCAGGCAAAAAGAACCAAATTTTCCAGTCTTTTTGTTTTTTTTTACTGAATATCTTAAAGTACTTTGAAGTGGAAGCATAGAACATATAAACAATTGATACTACTGTGTGACACTTTGCTTCGCTTTGCTTTCACTCGTCTGTCCAGTTTACCCTAAAGCAGCTTGATGGGGTCTGGAGACTGTGGCCACTCCACATTCTGGTTCTTCACATAGGTATTTTTTCATAAGGTAGTTCTGGTATATTTAGGACTTTTAGATCCTTATCTTGCTGTAGGATGACCTCCCCCTGAACAACTAGGCGAATATCAGATGGTAGCGCTGCAGAATACTGTGGTAGCCATTTGGTTAACCAACCCATCAAAACAGCCCAAGACCATCAGGCTTCCTGCTCCATGTTTGATAGTTCATGTCAGGACACTGAAAAACCATCATATTGCCTACTCAGTGGTGTACAACAGCCCTGCATGATGAACTGAGTTCAAAATTTTCTTTGTTAATTCATAACTCCTTCTTCCAGTCGTCCAGACGAGCAGCTTTTTCTTATTCTGACACTTTTATTGCTGCAACTTTCTTTACAGTTCACACTGAGCCCACTAATAAGCTCTGGTCCTGTGAGTCGCCTTTCACTTCTGTTGCTGTTTTGATGCTCTTCCTGGAGACTGGAGACTGTTTCTCTCGACTCTTTCAATTTCTCTGCAGGAAAGACCTACACATGATATTCCGGTTCTAACAGTACTTTCAAGTTGGGATGCTTGTAGGAATTGGTAGAATCAAAGTTCAAGGCTTGGCCAGAACAGTTTGAAGTAAAATATTTGGGTAACCTGGGTTGTACATCGGTACACTTTTCACATTTACATTAATGGGGCTTGGTATGGGCACCAAGAAATACGTTGGTCTTAATTTCTTAATTTTCTTTCAATAAAGAACTGGAAAAATTGGGAAGGTATTTATTGTCAGGTGTATATCTAGATCAATACCAAGTTAGCTAACAGTGTGTTGGTGCAGTGCATGACACTGTGGGTCACATCCATGTCAATCACACAATTGCATCTCTCCCTGTTCTCTCACCATTCATTGGCCTGGCCATTCTAATTTGCCTATATGTGTCAGTGTCTTGTCCCAAAAGACCTGGAAATTGGCTCAGGGACCCAAATGTTGGTTAAGCATAAATGGAAAGTGAATGGGGGAGCCATCTGGCTAACAACCATAAAAGTATCTCAGATTGTATTACGGTTTCCCACGACTTATATAGCGACTTATACACAGACACCCCTTTCCACAGACGACCTCTGGATGCTGGTATGATTGGCTTTGCTTATTGGGGCTCCAGTTGATCCATTTGTATAAAAGTTAGTTGTACAAGTTATACATTAAAGAAACCAAAGACTTGCATTTCTAAGCCAAATTTAAATAATATTTTTACTTTTAACTTGTCCAACACTGGTTTTCAAATGCATGAGTACTTTCTCATTATACATCATTATATCAAGAACATTAACAGAACAATGCTGAGAGGTACATGTGCAAATATTAACAAAAGTTTAATATTTGTTTGAATATAAGTTTGAAGTCTGATGAGTTTTGGAAGTTTTTCATAATGTCACAGTGTTTGGCTTAAGATATCTGGACGTGATCATTTCACATCAGCACAGGACTACAGAATTCCAATATCAGTGGAGACGAACAAACCTGGCAGCTTCCACCTTTAGTAATGAGCAGGAACACGGCAAAATGCCATGGGTTATAGTTTCTTTTATTGGACTTTTATAAAGTAGTGCCATAATAAAACTGTCCAATCCATCACGGATATCTGGAATTATGCACATTTTTCCATCTTCTTTTCATAGCAGGTATTAAAAAAACATTCAAATGCCTACCTTAGGCAGGTTTTTTTTTTTTATGACCAAAAACTACTCACTGGCCCTTTTTTTAATTTAATTTCTATTCATCCCAAAACGATGCAGTGTAATAGACAGAAATATTAATGCAGCAGGCAGGAATCAACGAGCACAAATAAAGAAAATGGATATTAAAGGATTCCGGAGGGAATGAAAGAAATGACCCGATTATGCAGTTAATTTATTTATGATGTTAGAAGACACCAATATGGAGGTTTCACACTCCTGCTGTGTTTTTCCCGTCTGTGTTATGTGTCTTTTACCTGTTTGATGTGAATAAACACAGGGAATACAGACGCTGCTGTTTTTTTTTTTTTTTTGATGGGGTTCATGTATGAATTTGCTCTGCATTCAGGATATCAGATTTAAGTGAATGAGAAAGTTTAAAGTTATTTTCATAGGTGTTTCTCAGTTTATTCCTTGATGGACCTTTATGTTTTTTTAGGTCCTTTATTAGGTCAGTTCAGTAAAAAAAATCTGTAATTTGTATTCGTCATGCTGTTTGCACAGTGCTCATTTCAGCAAATGTGACAGGCCTGTTGTGGTGGTTTATGGAAAAATCATCTGTTTGACTGGTGTGTTGACAGTCCATCGAGGGGAAGAACAGCTGGCAGCTGACCAGCCTGGACATGGCTGTCATCTCCCCGAGGTTTGTCGAGTTTGGCCTGCAGAAAGGGAAGTCGTATTGCTTCAGGGTTCGCTCTGTTAATAAGTACGGCGTGAGTGACCCTTCTGTGCCCAGCTCACCTGTCTCACTGCGAGCAGCTCTGGGTGAGTTACATACTTCTTGCATATGTGTCTAAACTTTCGATGCAGTATGTTGTGTGATATTAGGGACGTTCCTTACCTCATCACAGGCACCGTGACAGTTTACAAAATGCTTAGCAGCATTGTTGCGATGTATCAGTGACCGTGCTAGATTGGGTTAAGATAGATATATAGATAGAAAGAAAGATATATCTGGTGCACGATTGATGTGTTTTTTTAAGTAGCCAGGGAATGTCAGTTTTCACACATTAACATAGATTTCCAAGGAGGTGAATAAAAATTAAATTTTTGGCTTTTCTGTTACTGATCTCATTTATTTAGGCATCGTGGCATCTTCTCTTGATTCCTCTTTTTTGTCTTTTTGTTCTAGAGCCACCCCCACCGGCCTGTGGTGTCCAGGCTGTCAGGGACACAGACTCATCCATCCTTCTGCTGTGGAAAGAGCCTTGGGACAAAGAAAGCATTCTGGGATATTATCTCTACTGCAGTGAGGCTGGAAAAGAGGAGTGGAGGACCATCAACAACAAACCCATCACCAGCAACAGGTTTAATGCACTTCTCAAGATAATATTAAACATATATGTCTGTGTATTACTGTGCATCAGTGCATTAATTGGTAGATTATGTTTTAATAAAGTGTAATGCAAAGTTTTAGGCATCCTTGAAATGTCTGTTCCTGTGAATAGTTAAGTGGACAGAATATGAACCTATATAGAATACATAGCTAATTAAGCCTTGTTAAAAGTTACCTGAGACGTGCATCCATTTTTTTACACTGCAGAATTGTACAAAAGAAAAGAAATACAACAATCTTACATATAATGATGGTTATGAGTTCTTCAGCACCATTATGCACAGTAACAGACATTTTAAGAGAGGGTGCCCAAACTGTTTCATGTGTATAACACAATGACAGAATACAATATATGGGAAACCAGTATTTTGTCTCTGAAAAACTTTTTTTTTCAGACAAGTTCTCATCACATACACTCAAAATATGCATCTCAGCTAACCACAATAGGGGAACTGGATATATAATGTGTCTCATCATATGTATTTTAAATAATCTTTTTTTCTCCAACTATGAAGGAATATGGTTTAATTTTTACTATTTCTGCCTCAGGTTCACTGTTCATGGGCTGACCTCTAGGAAACAGTACGTTTTCCGCGTGAAATCTGTGGGCAGAGCCGGAAACAGCCAATATTCGGAGCAGTCGGAGCCAGTGATGGTCAAATCCGCCGTTCGTGAGTACTCAACATGGCGCCGGGCGCGTCCTCAGACCTGGTGCCTGCTGGGAATTTCCATTGTCTGGCTGAGTTACAAAAAAAACTCAAAACCCGGAGTGGACCAATATATATATCCACATCTGCATTGTAAATGCTTCCGTTCTCTTCAGAAGAACTCCCTCAACCAAAGACAAACCCAAAGATCCCATTCCTCCAGGCTCCATATTTTAAATTCTACACCGGCTGGCTTTGATGTATGATATTGCTTTCCTCTTAAAGAGAGGGACATTAGCTGCCGGTGTAATCTGTTTCTGCAGAAGCACCTTGCCATTCCTGGCCACAGTTTTGACCTATAATAGCACGTCTGATTATGTGTACTCTGCTGCCAGCTTCCCGGTAATAGTGTCTCATTTCGCCTGTCACTCACGTTGATGTAATTTACAGATACGCTGATGTACGAGCAGACGGTGATAGGCCTGACATTTCCGTCCCATCCCTTTAGATTGCACCACGCTGTCCTGATACGAAATGCGCCCGCAAACTGACACCGGTGCCACTGCCTCATATAGGCTCTCCTATTTTTGCCATTATGCATGTCTGGGGGATGAGCTTTCATGTCCTACAGACCAGTTTCAGGTGTGTGTTTCTCATCAGATACTGCTCAAAGTGGACGAGCAAGCGAAAAAAGAGCAAAAGGAAAAAGAAGAAAAAAAGAGAGTTGGAAATAAATGAGTTATTTTCAGACCTGCTGCAGGTTATCTGTGATCTGCTGCTTTTGTCTGATTGGTGGCCATTCACCCCTGACTTGGGAAGACTTCTGGGCTCTGCGGGGCTTTTTCATGCCTTGGTGCTTCATTGATTAACTGATTAAAGACGTTGCCGCGGCGGAGAATTACTTTAACTGGATTTCCATTTATCATCCACTTGATTAAGGAGATTACTCATTTGAATAATTAATGATGCAAACGAGCTAATACACGAGGAAAAGCACAAACCATGGGCCACAAAAGACCAAGGTCACTGTGACAATGATATGGAATATAACCAATATGATGTCTTTGCCATCTGGTGTTAAAATGTACACATTCAGTCAGTTGAGTTCAGCTTTTTATTCAATTTGTCTACAGCCATGCTCGACATCCTGTTGCTCTCGGAAAGTCTCCATCAGGACTGTTGTTTAGGTGTTCCATCTGGAGTTCTGACTGCCTTTTCAGGTGCCCCCTCACCCGCATCAGGCTTCGCTCTGCTGCTGTGCACCGCCTCCGAGATGCTGATCAGCTGGAGAGCCCCGGCCCACAATGGAGGCGACCCCATCCGGGGGTACTACCTGGACCAGCGTCAGAAGGCCCGGTCTGCCTGGCGTGAAGTGAACACAGCGCCTGTCAAAGAGCGAGTGTACAAGGTGGGCTGCGGGTTCAGGGCTGTCAATAATACCTTCGCTCGCGTCTTTTTCCAGCTCCTGCGTTTGAAGTGCATCACCTAGCAGTCATCGAAGGCCCTGAGAAACCTCATTAAAGCACGCGCTCTGGACCTGTGGGTTTTTCATCCTGCTGTCTCTCCTCATTAGTTGAGAGCAGCTCATTTAAACACATCTATCTGCCGATCAAAGTCCAACCTGTGGCCACGTTGTGGAAGTCAGACGAATTTCTGATGAGGCTAATGACTGTTTATATGCCCAATGTATGAGAAAGGCCTCTGGGTTTATAATAGTGAGGGCAACTCATGAGATACCAATTAATGAATACATTTGTTTTAATATGAAGTATATTTCTCAAAATTATATTTTAAGTCCATGAATATTTATTTCATATAGCAGCTCAGTTAGATTTTGAGCTTAGTGAAGAAAGTCAAGAAGAAAACTTTCCAATTTTGTATGTTTTCATTTGATTGATGCTTTCTATTAATTCCTCTACTCATTTTACTCGAATTGCCTGGGAAAATGTCTACTAGCATGCTGTTGTGCATCTTCTAGTATGTCTTATGATGTCTGGTCCATAAGGCCCTCTGTTGGAATGAAACTGGTCCCAGGGTTGCCATCATTTCTTCACATGAATGTGTTGTCCATGTAAACAAACAGATCCGTTTTAGCCTGATGTCTTTTACAACCGATTCTTAAAATGACACATTGTCAATGGCTATAATTAAAGCATACTGATATCACTGGGAATGTGCGCTCAGGGCAGTCGGCTCCATGACACTGGGAATACCAATGCAAATGATTTTTTTTATTTCCAAACCTTTCCCCTCATTGAGCAGTCAGGAACGCATGCTACCTATCCAGCCTCATTAGAGTCCGTCTGAAATGTGAACCCTCAGGATTTGTTCCACTCTTGATGGAAATTCCTTTTCCATTCTAGCAGTGGACGAACAGGTTTTTTTGGAATCATACTTGTGCCATCTAGTGTCTTTGAAAGGAACAACAGCTAAAAGACCCGGACATCTTCCATCCTGAGGACTGCTGTAGATGCAGTGTACACCCTACATGTGTTTAATGGCAGATCTATAGACAAAGCCTTGGGGTTGATCCTCATTAAATACCAATAAGACCCTGGTCTGGATGGTTGGTCTTTGAAAACGTTGTACTCTTTTCAGTCCATGGGTTGGTGCATGCCACTAGTGATTACCTTCCAGGCTTAATGTTAAGCAATCAATTTTATAATCAATACATTTGTTTCTTAAGACAGCTTATCTGCCTTTAATCATGAAGATCACAGACATTGTGTTAAGAGTTTGTCTCTTCAGAAACCTGGTACTAAGCTGTTGTTAAAGACATACAGTAAATATTTCCTCATATTTCCAAGTCATTAAACTAAATACTAAGTAACTGTTATATGATATCCTCTGTACTATGACATTTGTTGATCTGCATAGCCCTTATTTTGCATAAATAACAATAATTATGGATTATATAGTTAGGATTATATAGTTAGGATTACAATGGCCTTAGGTTTTCAAAGTGCCAATTTGTTTTGATATATAATCATATGATTAAATTAACTTTTTTAAGCATTGGCAATGCACTATAAATTGCTGTGCCCATAAAATTTAAAACTGAATGCTAGCCTTGTTATTATTCACATATCTGCTGGTATTTATTAATAAATGAATCTTCTTCCATCTCAGGTGTCGAACCTCCTGGAGGGACACTATTACCAGTTTCGTGTGTTCGCAGCAAACATAAGCGGAATTGGGAAGCCTTCTGAACCGAGCGAATTCTTCCAGTGTGAAGAATGGACAATGCCCCAGCCTGGTAGGAATATTCACTGCCTCCAGAGTCAGATAAAACACCATGAGCAATCGGAGTGCTGAAAATGGGAATGAGCACAGCAAAGCACAATCCAGCGTCCAGTCATTCCTTAAAATAGACACTCTTCACTCTGTTAATAACTTAGACAATTGAAGATAAAGGCCGTGACCTAGTCAACCCCATTTAAACATGTTATTGTTGTTTGGTCTCCAGTTGGTCATTCCGTCACAGATTATATGTTGTTATGGAGAGGCTGCCAAGATAATAGTGTTAGATAGAGATCAATACTGGCTTTTATTATTCCCTGTAGTGGTACACAACCTTTACAAAAGCCTATTTATTTTCTGGCTGGGAAGAGCTTTGTGTTCACACTCAGCAAATGGAGAAATTCGAACGGCTTCTTTCAAGTTCAGGGGGTTGAGCTTTGATCATTAGATCATTTGATCAAAAGCAATTGCCCTCCTAATTTCAATTTCTAACACCCTGTTCAATTATTCTGGGGTTTTCTTTGTGCTTCGCTGAACTCATTCCCCAGGTTGCCCCTATGACCTGGAGTTTAGAGAGGTTCGCAGGTCCTCATTGGTGCTGCTGTGGGCAGTGCCTCTGTATGAAGGCCAATCAGCAGTCAGTGGATACCTGGTGGAGATAAGTCAGGGGGTGGAGTCAGAAGAGTGGATCCCAGTGACTTCAGAGCCAGTTCAAGACACCTATCTGAAGGTGGGCTGATGTGTTCAAACATTTCAATATCAATAAAGCAGCAGTCAGATAATATTTGTTTTTGAGCATTATGTTATTTATTGCATACCGAGTTTTTAATATTCAGAATCAGACATGTCTAGAGGAATTACTGCTTAAAGTAATTTAATGAGCAAGACAGGCCATAGATTTTGTTCATCTGTTCAATCAAAGCGATGCACTGAAACTGGTGATGCTTTGTATTTACAATTTTATCACTGCTACATGACTAAAAAAATCATCATAGCAATTATATAATCCCATAATGCTCTGGGTTATGTCATCTTGGTCGTTTGGGGTTGAATAATGTATCAATAAATTGGCACATCTCTTTTCATGAATATTCTCTATATAGTGTGTGTTCGTGTGTGTGTGTGTGTGTGTGTGTGTGTATGCATATGCTGTTGTGTTGACAGGAAAATACACATATTCTTCTGCACAGGTATCTGGCCTGAACGCCGGCCAGACGTACCGTCTCCGTGTCTCAGCTGTCAACCAGGCAGGTGTGGGCATGCCCTCTCTGGTGTCTGAGCCAATCACAACTCAGACCAAACCAGGTCAGTGCTGCTGACAGTTCGGCTGAGAGGTCTTCAATTACTTTCGCATTCTGGACACACACCTGCACCAGGCCATGACACCTCACCTGTCTCTCCACATCAGGCACCAGAGAAATGGAGATTGGCGTTGACAATGATGGGTTCATATACCTGAGCTTCGAATCTGCTGACATCAGTGAGAACAATTTGTTTGTCTGGAGTAAGAACTACAGAGAGGCTATTGATGCAACACGTGTCAGAATGGAATCAAAGCCCAATAAGTAAGTGCATGTGTGTGTGTGTGTGTGTGTGTGTTTGTGTGGTGTTTTGTCCATTATTAATATTTACCTCATATTTGTTAATTCTCAGGTCCACGCTGACATTCAATAACCCCACCAAAGACGATCTGGGTTTATACACAGTGGAGATGAGTGATGATACTGACATTTCTTCCAGCTACACCTTCACTGCTGAAGGTGAAGAATCTCTTCTCTTCTGAAAACATCTTGTAATCACAATTACATTGTAATTAAAATATCATTTCATATTTTGTATAATGTAGATTGTACAGTGTCACATTACATCTGGAATATTGTTGCACATCTGGTTCTGCAGATCTGGAGCGCTTGACGGAGCTGGGCTGGCACATCAGAAACCCCTGTATGTGAGAGACACACGAGTTCTCTTGTGTGCAACACGAGGATTGAATGATACAGCACTGTATTTGAGTTAGTTTGCAGTGTTTTGGTTTCATTTCCATGTTTGACTCATTGCTCAGTGTCCTTTGTTACAATCATGCAGTAATTGCACTGAAGTCTGGGTGGAACGTGGACATTTCGGAGCAGGGGGGCGTGCGTCTGTGGCTGCAGACTGAAGCCCTTTCCAATGCTGCAGAGCTACAGCTCATCCTCAATGATCGAGAAATCTCCAGCACACCGGTGCATTATTTACTCACACTGCAACAGGACCAATGCATGCATGCACCTACAACAAATGTATTCAAAAATCGCATGATGTAACCAGCCGGAAACACATTTCACATTACAAACTGACTCCTGTAGTTTGATCAAGCTTTTTATTGTTTGTATGACGGATCATCCTACAAACCAAAGATCTTATTTTGAAAGCACAAACAAATATAGTAATTTTCTTATAAAGGTTACCCATAATGGTCTTACGAAACTCAGTGGGTATCAGTCGGTGGAATATGCTGGACCAATGCGTCTTTTCCTCACCAGGAAATAAAACACATGTTATGTAACACTTTAAGGGAAACAGATTTTGGTCCCCATCCAAACTCTTTGATATTCACTGATGCCAGCATGCTTTAAAGGGCAAATACACTTTTCCAGTTTTTTTCCATAAAAAAGCCCTGTCAGGCTTTTGTTCATTTTTTCATGATAATTACTTTTGCATGGTTACAAAAGTGATGGTTTCAGGCTTTTACACGACTTCATGGACAACGTCACATTAGAATGGCTGAAATTGTGAAAGTTCCATTCTCCGCTGAGGTTCTTGTGCCTGTTCTGTTTTGACCTGAAGGCTCGTAAGATCAACTTTGACAAGGCTAATGGTCTGGTGGAGATCCAGTTTGAGCAGCTGGCCAGAGAAGATGAGGGCTCCTACACAGCTCAGCTGCGGGATGGCCGAGCTAAGAACCAGTTCACTCTGGTGCTTGTCGATGAGAGTGAGTTCTCCTATGATTGTGTGTCCACTCCAAGTGGCAGAAGCTGCTGTTACTTGTTATACCATGTCGTTTGTCACACCCACTTTTACTGCTTAAGTACCATATTGACATAAGGCATGTTTTTCAGTCAAGACAAAAATCACAATACCAGAAAATAGACACAGTTTCTATCGACTATTTGAATTAGTCTGGAATAACGGGAGTCATTTTATATTTGTTCTGTCTTATATTCGGTCGGATGCAGTATTCATATAAGCACATCTTCAGCTGTATGCAATTTATGCGACACCTCATTTGAGACTGGTCCCATTTATCAGTGGTCAGACATTACTCAGATATGGGTCCATTCTTTAACACAGTAGCGACTTGCACACACGTCAGTGCCACTGCTGGGAAGAGGGTGAAACACCGGCAGCAGACCTCAGATGAAATGCTGGAGGGTTTGAACTACAGTCTGTTAATCACATGAAGTGGCGCTCTGTGTATTGCTGATTGGATTTTTTTTTTCATTAAAATGTGAATGTGAGAGTGTGTAGTCACCGTCGCCCCTGACTTGTCTTTGGCAGAGTTTAGGCAGACTCTGGCCAAGGCCCAGGCCAACAGGCGGGACTGGAAGAGAAAGTCGGGTGAGTGACCGTGTGGTCGTTAACCAGTCTGAGTGCAGGGTCTGACCTAGCTGCACAACCATTTTTAATGCAGATGTTTTAATACAACAAGGTCATTGCTCTTTGTTGTGACATTAGAGAGAACTGAAAAAGAACATTACTATTCGAAATCCGTATCACTGCAAGTCTTTTGTAATCCCTTCCCTTGATGCATTGCTCTTTATGTTTGAGGTGCCAAGCAATTCAAAAGATAATGAAGTTTTTTATGCTCAATAGTTGCTTATCAGAGATTCTTTGTGCTCCTAGGGCCACACTTTGAAGAGTTTCTGTCATGGAGGGTGACAGGGGACTGCGAGATGATAATGACATGCAAGGTGATACATCATGATGACAGCCGTTGAGAAATGGCTTTGGCTGTCCACATGGTGCGTAAACAAACATATGACCCACTTACAACTATTACAGCAACGGATGTGGTGTGTATCACGCAGGTGACAAATGTGAACAAGGACACAAAGCTCAGGTGGTTTAAGGATGACGTGGAGATCACAGACATTATCACTGATCCGTCTGGAGTCAGTATCTTCACAGTACCTCAGGTAAACAATCCACTTCTCTCTTGGGCCAATAGATCAATCACGCTGGAACAGGCGTATCAACACAGTCAAAACTCCATTAAAATGGAATTTGACTTTAATCCAAAGAGACATGCAGCAAGTGTAATCAGATCAGAAATCAGTCGGTACTCATTGTACACTTCCTGGTACTAAAAGTGGAAGATGCATCTGTATCAATACAGCAGATTTGCAAGTGGACTCAATAACAACACTATGTATTACACTTTATCAGTATCTGTACTGTAATTATTCTATCTGACCCCAAACATTTACCACTGGACATGCTGCAAGGTTCTTTTTGTCTGGTAATGTGTGTTTATGTCTGTCTGCTGGTCTTTCTTCTTCAGATTTCCTTTTTCATACACAATTTAAAAGTCCCTGTTTAAGCTTCAGTCTGGCGTTAGACATTGTTGTTTACATCTTTTTGTAAGATGGTGTACAGGTATACAATACAGTAAACGTTTCGACACACCTTCTCATTCAATGTGTTTTCTTTATTTTCATGACCATTTACGTTGGTAGATTCTCATTGAGGGCATCAAAACTATGAATGAACACATGTGGAGTTATGTACTTAACAAAAAAGTGGAGACCTGGCCTTCACAGTCACCGGACCTGAACCCAATCGAGATGGTTTGGGGTGAGCTGGACCGCAGAGTGAAGGCAAAGGGACCAACAAGTGCTAAACACCTCTGGGAACTCCTTCAAGACTGATGGAAAGCATTTCAGGTGACGACCTCTTGAAGCTCATCGAGAGAATGCCAAGATTGTGTAAAGCAGTAATCAGAGCAAAGGGTGGATATTTTGAAGAAACTAGAATATAAAACATGTTTTCAGTTATTTCACCTTTTTTGTTAAGTACATAACTCCACATGTGTTCATTCATAGTTTTGATGCCTTCAGTGAGAATCTACCAATGAAAATGGTCATGAAAATAAAGAAAACACATTGAATGAGAAGGTGTGTCCAGACTTTTGGCCTGTACTGTATATGTTCATAGTCATGCAGCATGAACACAGTTAAACACTGCTGTATATACACACACACACACACACATGTGCAACTATGTCAAGCTGAACATGATCACAAATTGCTGCTGGACACAGAACATGGTTTCCTGGTTTGTCTTTAACAACGACTAAAACCAGTTTGATCCTACATCCATTCTACAGGTGACTAAAAAGGAGGCAGGTCTTTACAAGGCAGTGGTGTCAGACAGCAGAGGCGAGGATGAAAGCACACTTGAGATGCTGGGTGAAGGTGAGGCCTGGTGGTGCTGACAGTTGAGAGCTTCTTTCCCACTGGAGTTTGCTCATCATTCTATTTCCTCTTGTTTTCCTACAGAGTATGAGAGACTCCTGCAGCACCTGAGCAAACAGTGCGGTACGTCTTGTAGCCACAGAGCCGCGCCTGGAACAAATGAGATCATTTAAATGGCATTGTACCCTGCGTCTGAGTTCAGTTTTTTTGCTTTGTAACTCTGTCCTTCTCCTCCGCCTTGCATAGCCCTGTCTGCTGGTCCTGTGAGAATTCAGTGCACAGCTGAAGGCTTTAAGCTCTACTGCTCGCTCAAGTACTATCTGTCATTCATGAAGACCAGCTGGCACTTCAAGTAAGCACCCTCTCGGTGACAGCTTTGTGACTGGACACCCACAGAGGGGCAAAACAAGATAAGCTGTGAATTTGAGGTTTTTACTCGACTCTGGCCTGATTTATATGGTCTTCTAATGTCCTCATGACCCAGCAGAAGAACAATAGGGGTCAATGATCGTGGTTGCCAGCTCTAGTGCATCATGCTTTCTCACGTCAAATGGGATTTCTGAATGTAAGGAAACAAATCTCAGGTCACTAATTCAATGGAATCATTATTTCAATCAGTTGTGTTGGGATTTCAGCTCATTTGAAACCCACCCCAAGATTTCATCAACCTGCACCAGACACTCTAAAGAAAAGTGTCTCCACCACATTGCATTACAACTGTAATTCCCTCCCTACTAAATATTCCACAACAAACTGTTAGTGGTATTAAGAAATTGAGCAGGGTACGAGGAGCACAGCTTTCTTCAGACGCTTCTTCATTTGGCTGAGCAGCTGCACCCATGTGCAATGCAAAGCATCAGACCTGGTGGTGTAGAGTGTGGCGGACTCCATGTTCTCTGGAGCAATGAATCATGCTTCTCTGCCTGCCTGTGTGAGGTTTAGAAGAGAGGGGGAGTGTGGTACGACCTAAAGTTCAACTTCTCACTTCACCCAACTGGGCAAATATTATTCATTACATGATTATTCACAAGTTATTAAAATTGGTTTGTGGAGGCATGTTAATAGTGAAAATATTGGTATTTGTTACATATGCGACATGCATTCAACTGAACTTGTAGTGCAGTGGTGCTGTAGTGGTTGCAAATGTTAAGACTTGTGTCCTTCAGGGAGAGAAGAATAGATCAGGACGAGAGGACGAAGCCAGGCAGCACCATGCAGAAGCTCTGGATTGAGATCTTCAAACCCACAGAGAATGACAAAGGAAAATACATCCTAGAGATGTTCGACGGTGTGGAGGCCCACAAGCGTTCGCTCGACCTGTCTGGACAAGGTGAAGAAGCCAACCGTAGCACAGACTTCCCTGCGATTTTTTGTTTTCTCAATTACCGCCCCGGTGTTCCATGTATTGATTTCACTCCCTCTGCTTTTGTAGCCTT
Source organism: Denticeps clupeoides (assembly GCF_900700375.1). Classification (NCBI taxonomy): domain Eukaryota; kingdom Metazoa; phylum Chordata; class Actinopteri; order Clupeiformes; family Denticipitidae; genus Denticeps; species Denticeps clupeoides. The sequence continues at coordinate 13,755,490 of NC_041711.1, forward strand.
TGAGGATGCCATGCTGGAGTACCAGAGACTGAAGTAAACTCTCTTTCTGCCTCATACGCATGGCTTGTGTGACTGCATTAATTCGTAATTATGTGAAGTGGTGTGTTTGACCGTATGTGCCTTCTCTCTCTCTTGCAGGCAAGTGGCAATAGCAGAGAAAAGTACAATTTTCCTCATCTTATTTAAAGAATTAAATGGGCACACTGCAGATGGTTGACAGCGATTTAATCCTGTCTAATTTCCTCTTTCAGACCGAGCTCGAGTAACCAAGGGCCTGCCAGATGTGGTGGCTATCATGGAGGACAAGGTTTGTGTGAAAATACGAATAGCTGTAATTGTGCATGTAGACTCAGCTAAGAGCTGGCAGAGCCTCCGCTGAGCAATTCAGTGGCTGTTGACATAAATGTTTTATATATTCTAGCACGCAAACGCACATTCATCCAAAACATTTATCCTGATTTGATTTATATGATTATATCATATAAATAGGTTTTATGATTTGTAGCATTTTGTTGCATTGCCCTGCTGATGCCATCATCTTTGAAGTCAGTCCCCCCATCAGGATAGAACTGTGATGTCACTCACAGACAATGTAGATGACACCATGCTGGGACCTTTTCAATCCAAACCATACTGCCACAGTCACAATTACCTTTTAATGTTAAGTCTGATTATGGTGAAGTTAGCAGGAATATGTGAAACATCCGGTAGCAGAAGATCCACTGCTGTAAGGGGACAATTAGACCAATTAAAAAATAACCATCAAATTAGTTTCTCCATTCATGTTGTTGTCTTTTATTTCTCACCAACCTATATAAACCACTGCAAACATCAGGAGCGCATAGCTGCTGATGGACCCTTGGGACAATATATTCTTTAAAGTGGCATCTCTGTCACAGAAAGGTTTGTGTGAAGAAGGGCATATACGAATGCAGCCCTTTGACAAGAACAGATTGATATAAGATTACTTTACAATATTATGGGGTATGACAATTTATTACACAACAGACTCCATTTTCACTTGTTTTCCACCTTTGATATTCGAAACAATCAGACACCGGTGTGTTCTAACAGCATTGCCATGTATACCACCTTGAATTACACAACATGTTGTCATTTGCACAACATGCACCACAATATTAACAAGTTGTGAAGAGACATACACACTTGAATTACTGCCCAGCAGCGCCATCTGGTGGTAAAGAGGGTTCAGCGTTCCCTGATCCCAGGCGTCCATGTCCATGACATGGCCATGGCATGAAATGCTAGAAATGTAAAAATGCTTTTTTGTGGTGTGGTTCCTCTGCAGTCTCTGTGCCTCACATGCTTTGCGGATGGGGACCCGGACCCGGAGATGTTCTGGATGAAGAATGACATGGAAATCGTCACCAGGGATCAGTACCACATCAGCAAGGAACACAAGTGCTCCACCCTCACCATCAACTCCGTCACCATGGAGGACTCTGGCAACTACAGCATTTTTGTGCGCAATCAGTATGGCAGTCAGACGGTCAATGTGACTGTGAGTGTGTACAAGCATGGAGAAAAACCGCCGCCTGATGCCGTAGAGATGTAGGCGGTGGACGTAGGGTTTGAAGCTTGTAGGGTTTTCCTGTAATATAGATGCACCCTTGCCTATAAGGTAGATTTAACATGTGTGTGAGTATGCATTACATAGAAATTGCAATGTGCATAAAATAAAAAAAGACATCACGATTCAGCACTCTTAATCTTGAATCTGAATCAGATTATGACTGCAGAATGTGATGCTTGTCTCACTCGTCCTTCTGGAGTTCTTCTCTTTTTTTAATATACTTCGATCCAGCCCAATTTCAAGAGAACTTTATCAGATCAAAATCCTCTTGAAGTCCGAGGACACCTTGAAAGTGAAACACTGCAGCGTTTCAGCTGAAAACATGGTATTTCAGTCCCGATCCTGCCAACTAAGTGGTTCTGTCACGTAGAATTGCCACATGCCCTCGTCCCACAATAACAGCATATTCACTGAAATTCCAATTAGCCACGTGTCCTGTTGGTCGTGTAAAAGGAGAAGATGACATGGAACGTGCTTCAGCATGATTTATGCACCGCTGACTGTGAAATTGGTTACAAATTTAATCATGCAGGATCACATTTTACTACTAGTTGTATTCACAGTCTGGACTGTTTCTGTGAATAAAGATGCCGCTCTCGAAAAAAGCTTCTTATACCATTTGTGTTTATTCTTGCCTGGTTTAGTATTCCACGTGTTCATTAAGATCTGGAGCCAATGGGGCCAGTGTTCTTGTGTAAGCAACAGGGATTATGTGCAGCAAACTGTCCTCTGTGTCATTCACCAAGACAGAGTGTCTTTGAGCAGCGATTGATCGGGGCCTGGGGTTAAACATGCACGATGGCTCTGACACTAAGTCAGATTTGTGCAGCTGCTGTTCTGTGTGAAGGTGTGAAGTGAGGCGGTGCACGGAGGTGGGTGTGCAGGATTTGTCAAACTTTTTTTTGTAGGGTGGTATGTAGCCTAGTAGGTTAGACACTTGCCTATGAACCAGAAGTCCAGAAAGTCAAACCCCACTTATTACCATTGTGTCTCCAGGGGGACCGTCCCTGTAACTACTGATTGTAAGTCACTCTGGAAAAGGACGTCTGATGCCGTAAAAAAAAGAAATGCAAGTCAATGCAACAGTCAGACCAACACTAGTCACAAACACATTTGAATCCTGACAGAAAACATAGTGGAAAGTTTCAGAAATCTCCAGTATTGGGTCGCTCAAATGATCATGAAAGTGAACTCTGGGTTGTTCAAACAGCGGGGACTGTCCCTGAGTTAATGATTACACAGAGAGTGACAGAGATGCCATCCGGGTATAAGAGGCAGAGCTGCTCTTCCTGCTCTCCCTGCTTTGAAGGAGGGGTTCCCATTCAACAGACATGGCCTTCAGTGGAACATGGCAGGTGTACACACAGGAGAACTATGAGGACTTCCTCAGGGCAATCTGTAAGTTTGTATCAGGGTCACATTGAACACATATTTAGATGCATCTAAAAATTACATAAAGACTACTGCAGATTAGAATCACAGTATTTCATCATACAAGCAACGTGAATAGAGGCATTCCTTTCAAACAGCACTGCCTGAGGATGTTATTAAAATGGCGAAAGACGTGAAACCTGTGACAGAGATCAAACAGACGGGCAATGATTTCGTCATCACCTCCAAGACACCGCGGCAATCTGTCACCAACTCGTTCACCATCGGGAAGGAGGCTGAGATTACAACCATGGACGGCAAGAAGCTCAAGGTACGTGTCTTTGCTGTGCGCTGGCATTTGCAGATCTTCAGACATTACTGCTTGGTTCTAGTCATTGTTCTTGCGTTAAAAAGATGACCGCATGTCCTCCTTTCAGTGCACTGTCAGAATGGAGGGAGGAAAACTTGTGTGCCAGACAGAAAAATTCTCTCATGTCCAGGAGATCAGTGCTGGAGAGATGGTGGAGGTCAGTGGCAACTGCTCTAGTGAATTATCCTCATATGTACTGTAGCCATTTAAAATAAAATTGAAATGTTTCACATAATATATCCATTGGAAATGATGCAGGACTATGTATAGTTTTGCTTGTTCTGAGGTGTTTTCTCCTTTTTCTCTTCCTAGACTATGACTGTTGGCGGAGTTACTATGATTAGAAGAAGCAAAAAAGTGTAACAAATTGAAAATAACATGTCACTGTTTATTTAAATAAACTCTGAAGATTAATATAATTATGTTGTTTTTGTCCTTATTTTATTAGATGAATTGCCAACTTGAATAACAGACTAAGCTACATATGTTTCCAATGCTACAAGAACAAAGTTTAAAGTACAGCAAGCACAGCACACGGTGCACACAATGAAATGTGTCCCTGCTTTTAACCCATCACCCGTGAGCAGCAGGCAGGCATGAAAGGCGCCTGGGAAGCAGTGTGTGGGGACAGTTAATTATTGCTGTAAATTATAGTGTTTTTGAAAGTCTACTGACATAATAATAATGGTCTTTAATTATTATAGGACTTTAATTATATAAATATAATTAAAGAACAACAAAATCATAAAAGAAAAATATGGTCATGAAAATTGAAGTAATCTGATCGTAGAACTAGAGCACATGTAATGGAATGGAGGTTATTCTCTGTATGAGTTGGGTAATTCTTCTTCTTATTCATATTAGGAGCACAGCAATAGAGGGTGCCATTGTGCCCTGGAGACAGTTGCTCAAGCATGCAGTAATATACAATACGCTTGAGCATGACATCCATTTCTGTATCTCTTTATCATCACCTGTAGGGTGCTAAGGGTGTAGTAGCCTAGTGGGTAACACACTCGCCTATGAACCAGAAGACCCAGGTTCAAATCCCACTTACTACCATTGTGTCCCTGAGCAAGACACTTAACCCTAAGTTGCTCCAGTCCCTGTAACTACTGATTGTAAGTCGCATCTGATAAATGCTGATAAATGTACAGTGCTATCCAGCCTGTGGAATCTTGTGCGACCCTAGGTCAGAGTTGGTAACACACACAACTCATAGATTTTCGATTTTTTTTTACATTTACATTTATGGCATTTATCAAATGTCCATATCGAGAGTGTGTCCCCATTCAGGGACACAATGGTAGTAAGTTGCGTTTGGGACTATGAACTTGAGGTCTTCTGGTTCAAAGGCAAGCATGTTACCGACCAGGCTACTACTGCCCGTAACAAGCTTTTAATTTTATTTTTCAGATGCATAACAAAGGCTTCACTAGGTCACTGAGCCTGTGAAATATTGCACATAATCTCTTGACTTTTGACTGGTCCAGCTACTCTTGTGCAGAGAGTTTGAACGGAACTGCGCAATGTCTACCAAAAGAGGGCGCCCACTGCTTGTTTGTGACGTCAGCACTGTCGGGTTTTAGACGCATGCGCAGTGGCTTTCTGTGGCGACGTGTATAATTTTCGCGCGACTCAACGTCGGCTGTTCGTCGTATATTTCTCCCCTGGTGCGGTTCCCGAAAAACAAAAAATTGTAAGATGGCCAGATACCTGCGGCCACCCAACACGTCTCTCTTTATCAGGAACATCGCGGATGAGTCGAGGTAAGACCTGTGGTGCCCGATCGTGTGTCTTTGGCTCAGCTCGGACCTTAGCATTAGCTCATTAGCTTTTAAACCCATGCGGGTCAGGCCTCGGCCTGCGCCGCCTAGGCCCTGCCCGCGTACCGCGACGTCTGTTTTGTGTTTGCGGAATAACTGGGCTTTCGCGGCGTGTTCGTAAAACCGCCAGTTTCCCGCTGTACGCGGACCGTGGGGTCGGTGTGTTAGCTGCCCTGCTAATTCGCGCCGAAGGTCCCGCGTGTTTCCTCGACCCACTCCACCCTCCTGTAATGGTAGCCGCCTAGTCCGTGTCCCGCTGCCCTTTATTTCTCTTTTAAACCCTCCCATTAATTACACAAGGGCCTGGCGTGTTGAGAAATGTGTGATATAATCCCGCTGGCTCGACCCGTTTCTGTATTAGGTCAGACGTTGGCTGCACCCCAGTCCCTCCAAAAATAGACCGAAGTCGCCTCACACGGCGGCCACCCCTGTAGCCTCCAACAAACCGGTTTCCCGTCAGTTTCACCACTTTCACTAAATGAACCTCCGGTCCGAGGCACTGCATCGTAACAAACTGTGAATGCCTTGCATGTTGCTAAAACTGAAGTCTCTGTGTGTGTTGCAGATTGTCTGTCTGTTTTTGTGTTCATTTTCTAAGGCCCTTTTTGAACAAAACTGGGTTGTGGGCTAGTCAGATCAGTGAAATGTGCTATTATTTCACGGTGCTTTAGGCCAGAGGATTTGCGTCGTGAGTTTGGTCGTTATGGGCCAATTGTAGATGTCTACATTCCTGTTGACTTCTATACACGTCGACCAAGAGGATTTGCATACATTCAATATCCTTTGTAGGTTCTGATGCCGGCGGCATCGTGCTTTAACTCTTGGAGAGAATGTGTGCTGTTACTGTTTGGTGGGTCTGGGCGGGGGGAAGAAACAGTTGTTTGACTGTTGAGACACATTAGGATGTATTTTGGCACTGTCTTCTAACTGCAATTTCTTCTGTTGTTGCCTCAGAAAATGTAAAGACATACAGTTCTGGAGCCCTTCCCATCAAAGAAAGTGTAAAGGCCGGTGTAGGGTAGATTCAAGCCAAAGAGACCGTAAGGATTCAGGCGTCAAGAAATAGAGGGGAAAGAGGAAAATAAAGAGAAAGTTAAAGCTTGAAGATTCAAAGAGGAAAAGGGGACCAGAGTGGGCTTCGAGGCTTCGGTATGTCCAAAGAGAGAGGAAAAGAAAAGATTAAAAGAGGAAAAAGACAAGCAGGAAACCCAAGGGCCTTCTTCAAGCGGTTAAAGAGCATAAAGGTCAAGCTGAAGGTCAAAGGTCAAGCATGTTAAAGGTAACAAGTCTTAATTTTTTTTGTATCCTACCAAAAGACAGTGCATATGCATTCATAATTTCACAAAGCAGAACCAATTTAATTTACGTGGCAATTTATTCAACGTAATATTTTGGTTTTTACGAAATCTCAAATGACTTGAGAAGGGGCAAGAATGTTTTTTTTTTTTTTTTTTTTTTTCTCTCTCCCCTTCTTCTTCATTGCATTTGATTGAATGAGTTCCCATTGTACTGTTACCTTTAAAGCTTCATCCCTCTTGGTACCTGCTTGCTCCGTGTAATTCCACCATGAAAAAGTCGTGCCTTCTGGGCTGAGACACTAGCGTGCATTAGCAATTCCTCCTGCCAGTGCTAAACCTTAACCGCAGCAGCATGTTTGAAGATGTCCGCGATGCTGAAGATGCCCTTCACAACCTGGACCGGAAATGGGTGTGCGGCCGCCAGATTGAGATTCAGTTTGCCCAGGGCGACCGGAAGAGTGAGTCGATTTCTTTACCCTTTTCTGGTTTTAACGTCTAGATTTGCTGGTAATCTCCAGATAATTTTGACGTTCCGCTATTAATTTGTTTTCTGTACACAGCACCCAATCAGATGAAGTCCAAGGAGCGTCACTCACCACGCAGCTTCTCTCGATACGATGACTACGATAGAGATAACAGGCGCCGGCGGTCTCGCAGCCGCAGCTACGAACGCCGCCGCTCCCGCAGCCCCTCGTACGACAGACGCTATCGCCGATCTGAGAGCCCCCGAGAGTAATGCATCTTTTTTTTTTTTTTTTTTTGGGGGGCTTTTCTTTTCCACTCCTGCATGTTTGGCTATCCTGTTCTTCCAGAGAAGGTTATGAGATTTTGTGGTGCATCTCTCTTCCAGGTCACGGTCATATGGTCGGCACAAGCGCAGCAGGAGCCATGAGAATGAACGGTACGTCATTCATCTGCTGAGGCAATATTTTGCATTGGAAAGTGGGTCTGTTTATAAAGTTTTTATCTTACGCCCTTATCCAGAGCGACTTACAATCAGTAGATACAGAGACAGTCCCCCTGGAGACACTCATGGTCAAGTGTTTTGCTCAGGGACACAGTGGTAGTAGGTGGGGTTTGAACCTGGGTCTTCTGGTTCACAGGCGCTGAAGGAGCTTTGGGAAATAGAGTATTTATTCTTGTTGCGACGTGAGTGTAAAATAGGTCTGCTTGCTACTAAGGAGTCTTGTGCGATCATCTTAATGGACCTGTAGTAGGACCCGAGTGCTGTTGAGACTTTTCAGTTTGCAGACGAGTCGTGCTTAGTAGGTGTGCTGTTATTTGTTTGCGCCTTAGCCCACAAGTCATGTATAATATTGAAAGTGAAGCACACGGTGACAACGGAACATGTAATCTGTATTTAACTATCACCCTTGGTGAGCAGTGGCAACCTTCTGCTTACGGGGCCGCTTCCTTAACCGCTAGGCCTCCACTGGCCCGTATTGGGAATATTTCCAGCTGTCCACATGATTTATGCTCAAATTTGCATACAAGCTGCTTGTTGTGAGTTTCCTGAAGATGGCATGATGACCGACCGGTGCATACATCTTGCATTATCACTAATACCTGTTTTAATGAGCTTTAATTCAGTTGAATCTCTTCTGCAGGTACAGGCCTCCCCAGCGGGAGCACCATCGGGCACACCGTCCCGGTCCTGCCTCACGCAGCCACTCCCCCTCGCACTCGCCCTCTCCCCGGAAGGCCAAGAGCCAGCGCTCCCACTCCAGGTCGAAATCCCCCACCCCGCCCCCTGAGGATTTCCACCCTTCCAGCTCGCGCGAGTCCCAGAAGGAGACCCACGTGCGCTCCCCGTCTCGCTCCTGCTCTCGCTCCATGTCCCGCTCACGGTCCCGGTCCCGGTCTCGCTCGTGGGCGGGACGCAAGTCCGGTGGGCATTAAGGCCCCGTCCACCAGCTCCTGTCCCATTTGCACAGATTCTTAGGATGTTGATCAATCGGGATTCGATATTAAAATACTGTTGTGTAGTGCCGGTCTCCATCTTCCAGCTTTATCTTTTAAAGAGCCGTTTCGGGATACATGGGGGTTTTCAAGTGGAAATTTGATGCAACAGTTATTGCAGAGGTTATTTTTCCATTTGTTGTGAAGTGTTATTTTAGGAATCTGTACAGTTAATGAGTCCGCTTCTGTTTGGCAGCTTAATCCCACCCCTCCTTTTATGGATTTGATTTTGTTTACAGTTGTTTTTGTGAGTTTTTATCAGTAAAGGTGGTATGTAAGTTTGTGGGTTTTGGAAAAGTGCATTCAGTAGGAAAGCTGTTTTGTGGGTCCCGACGTGATAGACTTCTCTAGAAGCAGTATTTAAATTTGGCTGCATCTTTTGTTACAAAAGTATGGATTTACCATTATGATTTGTACAGATTGTTTCCTCCCCCCAGGTAAACATTGAAGCAGTTTTTCTGTGCTGTAATTTGGGAAGTTTGTTTTGGGGTATTTTGAGCTTTAGATTTTATATATTTCCTGTTTAATTAGCGTCTTCATTTTCCCAGCAGCAGCAGTGAAACAGTCGTCTTCCACTTTTTTTTTTTTTTGGTCATTCAGATCAACATTTGGTCCATTGAGAAGTGAATGTTGTTCCCATTGCGTTTCCTACTTTGTTTCATGTCAATAAACAGATTTTTCTTTCTTTTTTGCTATATAGTGGTCTACTGCTGTGAGCTTTTGGGTTATTGCATGCATGCCAGAGGTGCAACTCTGGTACATTCCACTGGCCTCTCATTTTCATTTTCATTTGGCAGTACAAGGCTGTGTCATACAGTGGCTGCAGGACTAAAGTATTATCAGCCGTGCTTGTTCTCTGCCCTGATTATAAAGACTAAATATCATCATGCAAGTGTCACCCTGCCCTATGTGAGCGGTAAACAGACCAATTTAATCAGACTGAGAAGTCATTACATTCCTCCTTCAGATGTACATGCTGCTTCCAAAATCTCTGCATGTCTAAATGACATTTAATCTTGGGTGGCAGATCATTATCTAAAACTCCAAGCAGATTCTTCACCTCATCAGGATCTTGCTATCTACCTGGACAATTCAGATCTTTCCTCCTACAACTGCACGCAACCTTGGAGTAACTAGACAAAAAAAAAAAAAAAAACTCATCATATCAGCAATCTTTCTCGCTCGTGTAGATTCCTTCTCTACAATATCAGACGGTTTTGCCCTTATTGGTCAACACAGGCCACCCAGACACTGGTTCAGTCCTTAGTAATCTCACAACTGGATTACTGCTACTACCTTCTAGCAGGTCTATCTCTGACTGCCATCTGGCCTCTACAACTAATACAAAATGCAGCAGCACGACTGTGTTTCAACCTTCCCAAATTCTCCCAGACCACCCCACCACACTACTTCGTCAAAATACTGATGCTGGCCATCAAAGCCAAACATGGAGTAGCACCATCCTACCTCAGAGCCCGTATTATACCTCGCTCTCTCCGACCCTCCAGTACTGCTCGCCTGGTCCTCCACTGCTGAAGGTTGGGGATGTGCCGATTTATGTTTACATTTAAGGCATTTAGCAGACGCCTTTCTCCAGAGCGACTTACAACGTGCTTCCATGTTACCATCAATGAAGAGATTCTGGTTCACTAGGACCCCCCAACTATGAACACAATCTTTTATTCACTCTGTTGTAGATTCTATACAGTAAGATAATAAGAAAGTTACAAGTTCATCTAAATATTCTCTAAAGAGGAAGGTCTTGAGCTGCCATTTGAAAGTGCTCAGTGACTGAGCTGTTCTGACCTCGAAGGGAAGTTCATTCTACCACTGAGGGGCCAAGACAGAAGTCTAGAGTGTCTTCCTTGTACCTTTAGCGATGGAGGGACAAGGCGAGCAGTACTGGAGGTTCGGAGTATACGAGGTGCAGTGCGAGGTATAATAAGGGCTGTGAGGTAGGATGGTGCTACTCCATGTTTGGCTTTATAGGCCAGTTTCAGTATTTTGAACCTGATGCGTGCAGCTACTGGGAGCCAGTGGAGGGAACGTAGCAGAGGGGTGGTGTGGGAGAATTTGGGAAGGTTGAAGATCAGTCGTGCTGCTGCATTTTGTATTAGTTGTGGAGGTTGGATGGTACATAGTGGCAGACCAGCTAGAAGGGAGTTGCAGTAGTCTAGTCTTGAGATTACTAAGGACTGAACCAGTAGTTGGGTGGCCTCTGTTGACAGATAAGGACGGATTTGTCTGATATTGTAGAGAAGGAATCTACATGAGCAGGAAATATTGCTAATGTGAGTCGAGAAGTAGAGTTGGTTGTCTATTGTTACTCCAAGGTTGCAGGCTGTTTTAGAAGGAGAGAGCTGTGTTCAGGTAAATAGAAAGATCCTGATGTGGTGAATGAATCTTCTGGAATGAATATTAGTTCAGTTTTGGTGGGATTGAGTTTGAGGTGATTGGCTGCCATCCAAATGAGATGTCAGTTAGACATGCAGAGATCTTAGAAGCAGCATGTAGATCTGAGGGAAAACTCAGATCTAACCTAAATATTGACATGATCAGTACCAAGATGGCATCAGTTTTGGATCAGTATGAACACAATGGTATTGTATGGGATGGTAGTAGCCTAGTGGGTAACACACTTGCCTATGAACCTAGAGTCACAGGTTCAAATCCCACTTACTACCATTGTGTCCCTGAGCAAGACACTTAACCTTAAGTTGCTCCAGGGGTGGACTGTCCCTGTAACTACTGATTGTAAGTCGCTCTGGATAAGAGCATGTGATAAATGCCGTACATGTAAATGATATTGTTCTTCTATTCCTGTAAACGTGCAGTTAAACTTAAACTTCAAGGACAGAACAGCAGTCGCTGAGTATTTTCAAACCACAGCTAACTTGAAACTAACAAAGTGAATATGATTATTAAAAGATGGGGTTCTAGTGAACCAAAACTGATTACTTCAATGTAGGCCATTACATTTTGTGTTTCATAAAAATGAAATTAAGTAATATAGATCCCTCTTGCAACTAATCACACCCAGCATAGAAATAATTCCAAAGTAACACACACAAAGGCTTGTTTGGGGGGGAAGGGGATAGGGTTTATTATTAGGTTTTTGCATATTTTGAAATGGCAAGAATGCTATTTTTTTTTTATTATTCAATTAAATACCAATTACAAATCAACAGTTGGGTCTTTTTTTTTTCTTGGTGACAAAGCAAAAATGGGACAAATTCATAGCCAATTAAAACCACCAGGGTTCTTACATGTACAAAGTTCACAATTCGGATACCAGCCAGCGGAAGATTGGCTCATACCAGAGCTACAAAACATGATTTATAATAAAAATAAAACTTTCACAGCATTGTAAAGACAAAAAAAAATGTAGGCTGAAATGGCAGGATGAGGGATTCAGTCAAGGTAGTCTGAATCAGGTAGCCAATAGTTGGAAGTAAGAATCTCTTGAACAGATATTAAAATATATTTATATATAGAAAATTAGCTTGTACATGTAAGAACCCCACCAGGGACTAATATTTTTTTTAATACTTAAAGCTTTCCCTACACTTCATCAAATAGGATAAAAGACAATGTGTGCGATCGCTGGCAACATTCAACAGTGCAGGGCGTTGGCGTGTGCTACACACAAATTGTTTTCTTTCTTTTTTTTTTCTCCTTTTCTTAATAAACAAAAATAATCTTCATCTCTTTAAATCAAGCCACATCTTCAGCATGGCTTACAGTGTTCTTACTAAAAATACCTTTATCAGCAGGTTAAAATGACCCTGCAAAAAATGTACATATGCTACATTTTTATACATTGCATTATTTACAAGGCTCCTTTCACAGAACAATTTTGCACACTAACTGCTTCATCTCTAACGTGGCCATTACGGTTTCTCTTGTCCCCCTGCTGCACAGGGACTGGGACCAAAAAATTAAATAAAAATAAATAAAAAAGAACCGGTACAAAAAGCTACAGGAGCATTTGGGAAAAGTACAGCCAGTGGAGGATTTCCATGCCAACTAAACACCCAATCACTGAACAGCTGTGCAAATGGTAACATCCTTTTGTAATAGCAGCATACCGCAATGACAAGGTTGCACCAGGAAGCCAAAAAAACCAAAGCAGGCCTGAAACGAACCCTCTTCCGCGTCATGTGGTGCCACGCCGACAAAAGGAGACCGGGTATCAACTGCAGCTCATGAAAAGCTATTTAAAATGGCACTTAACCACATCTGCTTCTACACTGGGGGGGATAATCTGGCAACATACTGACCAGCACAAAACTAATGCTACACCGGAAGTTCTGCAGCCTCAGTATGGCCGCTACTCCTATAGTGCATGGCGCACAGCGCCGTTTAAGTACAGGAGCAATCTCCCGTAGCACTGTGCTCACTACCGCTGGTTCCTATCACATTCAAGGTAAACTGTGCTCTCTCTGTAGAATGGTTATAAAAAAAATAAAAAGCCTTGACTGCATTCTGAAATAAATTGCAGCAAGCTATAATGTGCTTTAGCACCAAGAAGTTTAGAATAAAACCTCTTTAAGGTTACTAATATTTTCAGATATGGACCCTTAAAAAAAAAAAAAAAAAGCAGCAAGTGACTGGGGGGGGGGGGGGGGGGGGGGGTAAATGGCCAACACTTAGAAACAAAAGGGGTCAAAGAGAATGATTTAACCAAAGGGGGCCAGTTCATCATTTAAAAAAAAAAAAGGCATACTTGGAGATTACCCACCCACCAGTAAGGCTGCAACGCTGTAACACAATTCTTATAGATCGTTTAAAAAGAAAAATGGCCCAACTTCAATGAGCCCACTCCATTAGCCGCAGATTAAATATCTTTAAAAAAAAAAAAAAAAAAGAAGAAAAAGATTTCTTTTTTTTTTTTTTTTTTTTTTAAAGTATTACAGCGTCGACGCGTTGCAGGAAGGCTGTGGGCATGCTCAAAGCAAAGCCCTTATCTTAACATTGGCTTTGAGAGGTCAGTAAGAGTCCTGTTCAGGCCTGCACCTTGAGGAGGCTTTTCAGCTGAAAGGCCATCATCTCACGTCGGTCACACGAACCCATAGGAAGAGACACCCAGTGGCTGGGGGGCTTTGGCAGAACACTGGGGGAAGGGGGCTCGCTGAACTTGGCGCCTGCGTAGCTATGGCCGCCCTGCGATGCCAAAAGCGTGTTCAGGTGCGACATGGCACCCTCCCAATTGTTGTCATACCCGTTGGCAAAGCGAACGGTGGCGTTCTTCTTCTCCGCTGACACGGCCTGCCGTGCCTCTGGAGACCAGGGGTAGTTGGAGCTCTTCTCGCCCCGGCGGTGCCCATGGTGAGGCCCACTGGGCGACCCGGCGGAAGCCGCCGCCGCCACACCGTTCTGTTCCATGCGGTTGACCCGCTGCTTGCCCCGGCCGAACTGGTGGTTCTTCTTGGGCACAGGACGCTCAGGGTGGGAAACTGGAATGTTGTACCGCTCGCCGCCTCCCATAATACACCGTGTCACCTGTGTGCGTCAAAAAAAGGAAGAAAAACAGAATCCTGTTAAAGCAGGTCCGCCAGCGGCGAGCATCGATCCAAGGTCGGGCCGAGATCGTCACCCTGGAAGCGGCTACGTGCGTCGCGCCCATCCCCCCGGCCAGCCGCCGTCCTCACCTCTTTGTTGTCAGAAAGCCGAGCGCGGCGTCGCTTCCAGCTCGTAACTTCTCCTCACCGATCGGGCTCCAGGTCCTCGAAGTAGTCGTGGTCCTACTTCTCGCTGCACGCGTGTGTCCAGCGAGGTCCGAGGTTCTCATGTGCCGACGGGCGCGACTTTCTCGTGGAGCCGAGCTGAACATCAATTCACCTCGGCGCACGGTACTCGCGGAAGTCGAGGCTCCTGGAAGAGAGACGGGCAGAGGTTTATTTTCCTCGGTTCCTTCCAAAAACGAGGCGAAAAGACTCCGCCGCGTTACGTAAAATGTAATGCAACTGCGTCAATGCCTGCGCACTCCAGAACTTATTACATCCCCCAGACATCCAAAAATAAAGAACAAAACAATGAAAATAAAAAAAATCACACAATGCCCAATTGCCACGTATCTCATAGACGTTAAAACCGTCGAAAATACACCGACGTAAAGAGGGTTTCGTGTCAAAGCTTCGGCCGCCCCCAAACAAAGAAGCGGATCCAACATGGCGCCCACAACACTGGGCGAAATTGAAAACAAGTCGCAGCCTTACCGACTTCCCCAGGCTTCGATGGCGAAAGCCCTTCGTCCGGCGTGCTGTGGAACACACGACCTCTCCAACGTGTACAAAACACGCACACGACCGCTCAACAAGGTGAAATCCTGGAGAAACCCAACTGGCAACCGAATAATCTCCACACATCCACTAAACTCCGCTCCGCTCCTCCGTCTCACTCGCGACAAAATGGCCCCTCGCCCAGCATATGTAGGCCGCCTCTACCTCGCCTCCGACCAATCACCGCGCAGCACGGAAGCCCGGCGGCCAATGGGAGAGGCGAACGGCGCGTCGCAACGCCTGTTGCCGGCTGCCCGGGGAATGACGTCAATGGAAAAAGACGACGGGCTGTCCGACTTCCTTTCTTCCTTTCTTTGGAAATTCCGACGACTTGCGTTGCGCAAAGGCAACCGAGTCTGTCAAAAACCGGACGTTTGGCGACGAATTCTGGTTTCATGCGAGCCGTTTTGCTTCCTCGACGTTACGGTCCAGTTTGGTACCGTGCAGTTCCTGCTCAGTAACATCTACCCCATGAACACGTTACGTAGACGAGCTTGTTCCAATCAAAGTAGTTAAACATTCGAAATGACGAAATTGGGGATATATACAGCAAATACTTTTTCACAATTAGTCTAAGCTTTCCTCAGCCGAACAATAAATATTTCTAAAAACAATGAGCCAACAATGAGTGTCTTCAACTTCCGAGTTACCGGGATTTGGGACCTTTCAACAGTTTTCCCAGCTGCCCCTCACAGGAAACTCGCCGTCTTCATCATTTCGGATAAAGCAGGACCAGTATGAGCATCTACACACTGAAATGATTTCTGCCAAGAACTTTTGATAAGGAAGGCGTACGTAAAGGATGAAAAGGCCTGGAGGCTCGGCTGCCTTTGTCTTATCCCCCTCCCCCAAGCAACAAGTTGATACGCCGCCGCGGCTCTTCACACCACCTCCCCTTTATGGCCTGTGAAGATGTGTAAAACTGCGATAAAAGTCTCGTGACCGTGTACCGGTTGAGTTTCCCTGGTGGGATTTTTTTCCCAGCAACACCTCTTGTGTTGGCGGAGACGGGGAGAGAAGAGGGAAGTGAGTTTGGACAGCTGTCCACAGCACTTCCTCTCTGACAGGCCTTCCAGACAAACAAGTGGGAACGTCCCAAGTCTCAGTTTCAAAAAGTGCTGCCACATTTTCATAAGATAAATTCACTTGTCATGAAATTACGCATGTAGGGTTAGACCAGATACAGCCGGTTGAACGCATTTAAAGAACTTGCCTTCACAATAATAAACCCCCATCCCCTCAATCATGCCTCGTGTGCGTTGGATTTTGTCAGTTGCTTGTGCTTTACAATTATTTTACAACTTTGTGTTTGGAATTTAGAAGCATGTGCGAGGTGGTCAGCGGGGGTGGTTTAAGAGATATCATGGTCATTGTTTGCATTTGTTGTACTGCACAGCTAGCTTCATTTCAACTGCTACCATTAAAATGAACAGAAAATGAATGTTTTAATATTTTTTTCCCATAACTATACTGTCTTTAACCTACAAAATAATAAATACATATTAATGCTTGTTGTGGTTATGAATGAAAACATTAACTTGGATATTGTTGATTATTCACATTGAAGTAGGTAAGTAAAGTCATCACTGGTCATTTTCTCAACCTCACATTCTTAACTGCTTTAATTATTTGCCATGTTGGCCTGTAGGGAGCAGCACTTCCCGTGCCCTGCTGGTATAGAAATAGAGCACCATTCACCCCATCATTCACCACATTACAAACACCACAGCTATCTGTTTTGATCTGAAGTATACCCCACAGTCGAGTTATGAATTATGGGTAAAATGCAGAGGACATATTTCGTTGCGTCACCGTGTGCTGTGATGCAGTGTTTTACAATGACAATCATTTCACTCTGACCACTCTCAACACAGTCGCCTCATAGGCCTGAAGACCACAAAGTCCCAGGTTCAAACCCCAATTACATTGTGTCCCTGATCAAGACACTGAGTGTCTCCAGCGGGACTGTCCCTGTAACTAGTGATTGTAAGACGCTCTGGATAAGGGTGTCTGATAAATGCTGTAAATTTAAATAAATGTAAATTAGCTGATTTGCAGCACTTATCAAGAGCATGCATGTCTCTGGGGTCATTGTGGACATTGCATTTGTTAATGTTACAAAATATTATGTATATTAAAATTATTGTCAATAAATTTGCAGTCATGGAGTGTATCATTTCACTGCAGAACAGAAAACTCAGTTAGATTTGTAGACATTTTTTATGCATTTTATTACAGTCATTAGTTTGTATAACTATATATATATAATTATTCACAATCTGTTGAATGTACACAGTATTGCTTTAATGTTTAAACCTTTTCATTTTGGGGGGGTTGTGGTAGGGGGCGTTTCCACGCCTACCTGTATTGGTTGAAAGGGTTTACATGCCACTCAAAATATTGAGGACGCTCTGACGTGGGACATCTAGTGATTAAACATCTATGGCCAGAGATCCTAACAGCATCTATGCATCTAGCTGCAGGCTTCTGTAAAGAGCAGCGTCTCAGGAAATAGGTCTTCTCCACAGGAAACATGCAACCGCAACTTTTCTTCATTCTGTCTATGTGTACAGCGGCGCAAATGTTTTAAAGTCCCCGCTCTGTGTGTACAAGCACACATCATTATTCAATACACCGGGATTTTAATAACTGACATACACACATTTTGAACCATTTGTCAGTACAGAATCATGACAGGATCGTGTACATTTATTTAACCTTTTTATAGCATCACATAAAATAAGCCATGTGTATGTTTGGATTTTTTAAGTAGCATGTGATCACAGACACACGTCCTGCCACTAGATGTCGATGTAATAGACCCTTTCTTCACAGGCTGGTGATGGCCAATGTCTGATTAATTTTGAATAATCACATTTGCCAGCTACCAAGCCCTCTGGAGGCCTTCTGACAGCAATTTCTGGAAATGTAAGGTGGTCTGGACTTGTTTAAAATAACATTATGGGGACATTGCTTGTGTACAAGGAAAGTGGTAGCCTTTTGTTTCACCTCTTCTAAGGTCCTCACCAACAGTATGGTGTAGTGGTGGGGCCTTTGTTTGGAAAATTGCCTCTATTTATAACATTGAGTATGATTCAATGAATTAACATTCAGGGAAATCCCTACATTATTTGCATTGTGTCTTTTGTGTAAAATAAAGATCCACAATAACCATTTGAAAAAGTCTTCTGCAAAATGTCCTGAAAACCAGAATAGAATTTTTCAAATAAAGAGAAGCATGTGTTTCATGGCTCTTTTGTTCTGCATTTTTACAAAATAAAATTAAAGTTGTTCATTTATGTTTTTCTTAAACATAAATTGCAAATATGCGTGGAAAACATTTAATTTTAATGTAGCTCAAAACTAATAAACTAATTGATAATGTGAAGTGATTGTCACTTGTGATAAATGGCAGCACAGCACATGGTGCATACAGTGAATTTTGTCCTCTGCATTTAACCCATCACCCTTGGTGAGCAGTGGGCGGCCATGACAGGCGCCTGGGGAGCAGTGTGTGGGGACGGTGCTTTGCTCAGTGGCACCTCAGTGGCAACTTGGCGGATCGGGATTCGAACCAGCAACCTTCTGATTACTTAACCGCTGCGCCGCCACTGCCCCAAAAAATTGTTAACGTAGCATCAAGATTTAAAACTGTCCTGTTCTCAGGGTATAGCTGTAAAATGTCAGCTTGTGAGTGCTATCTTTGGAAAGTAGGTTGTGGGTCTGGTTTCCTTAATCAAACACAGACAAGGGGGTTAGATGTCTTGAAGTAATGGGAAATATTGAATCATTGGCCACAGGTATATAAAATCATTTGCCATTAAAAGAGATGCTGGCATCAGACCCAGTGAAGCATCTGCAAACATTTGTGTAAGACTGGGCCACTCTCATGATAGGATGCCATCTGTTCAGTAGTCCATTCATGAAATTCCCTTGCTACTAATTCATAATATAATATTGAATCTGGTCTGTTTCCACCATACTAGGTAAACTCCATAGCACTTTAAGACTATTTCATTAAGGATATGTTCAAAATGATTGATAAATGAAATATTCATAAAAAATGAATGGTGAATGTTGCAGACACCACAGAATTTTGTTATGATTATCAGAACACAGACGAGACCAGGAAAACACATCTAGGCAGGACATGGTCCCATTGCTGGTTGATGGATTTTGGGGTGTATTGTTGTGGGGTGATATTTTCTGTAATATGTGTATGTGTATAATGATGTTGAGACTGTGATGAAATTCATTGCGATAATCTTCCCCACAATTTAAATAATTAATCTATTCATCTGTCTTATTGCATTGATTATTAACAATTTGTTCAAATGTAAACTGTAACTTTTATTGAAGGACATATTTTTTTCAGGTGCCTTGTCCACACATTTCCTGAATGTTGATACTCGATGATTTGCATATATTATGGTTGAATGTTGCTTGCCACACAGGCAGCACCGATCAGCCTGACAACAGGGCACTAATCATGGACAGCGGCCGCTGATTAAGCATCCATGATTAGGGTCCTGTTATAAGGACAGAGATGGAAGCAGAATAATGCTGCCGCATAAATGTGCATTACCTTGCAATTGTTTTTTTTGTTCCTGTCATTACGACACAGACAGTTTGTGTTTACTCCTTTTGGCTCATTTGTTCTTTATAATAAATCCCTTTGTGTGCCAAGATATCCTTCTCTTGCGCTTCCTCCCCTGTTCAGCAATGAGATGTGACAGCATGACAAAGTCATTTTGAATAAAATTTGACATTTTAGTCCATTTACACTAAATGAACGTGTATATGTAAAGCAGCCAATATCAGTAAACAGTGAATAGCATTTCAAACTAATTTCTAAAAATGCTAAAATTCAGCACTAATTAATTCAGGTATGAACTGCTGTTGTTTGTAGTCGATTAAAAAAATTGTCTTGAGAAGGTTTGGTGGATCACATTAATTCCAGGCCGTTGTTGAAGCATCTGTAATCAAATTTCCTCCCCCTGGCTAAAGCCTGTAAGGGTCAAGAAAAGGACAGTGAAGAGGAGTAGCATATGGCTGGGCATGGCAACTGCAGAAAGTCTACTCGCAGGGATGTTTTCAGCAGCATGCTGTGCCCAGTGCCTGTTGCATTCACGTGTTCCCTGTTTTAACTGGCAGTTCTACTTTAACAACAATATATTTTCCGGTATTGTAGAATTATTCACAGCAGATCATCAAAGAGGACATGTTTCTTAAGAAAAGTGCCTTTACAATACATGATGATGATTTGCTTGTGATTTGATGCCTCGGAATTATTAATGAACACATTAACAGCAATAACCCAACACAATATTACTATTTCCTTCATACTGGTCCAGAGATGTGTTCCAGTGGCTGCATGCATCTATTGCAGCATTCAGGCTGCAAACTTCAAAGATGCTGGAGGGACGGCATCAGCCCATAGTATCAAGACACCATCCTGCCTCTTCCTACTAAACTGTGCACTATAAACTCCAGTGTTTGCATGAGTTATCCAAATTTTTTCATTGCCTTGTTTGTCGCTCACTCTTGGCAGAGTTGGGGTATGGGGCGACAGGCCAGCCTTTCTAAACCTTGTCACAAATTCAATTGGAGTCATGTGTCATTAATGGCGTGTAGAATGTGACAAATATATTTGGGAATTTGCAAGCTATTGCGATTTACATTGGAATTTGTAGCTTTCTGAAAAAGGAGGGTTGAAGATAGAGTGACTGTTTATATCCAGTAAAATCCGTCCTCTTTGGCAGTGTCCAGGCTCATGGGGGTCTGGCAATATCTTATTTGTGTTGCATTAATGAGGTCACTGCAGAACCAAAAATAGAAATATCCTACCTTAGACTGTTTTTGTGGTTTGCAAAATGAAGCAGGCCACTGAGAATGTGACATCACAAAGGTCATTTATTACCTTGTTTTTATTTATCCCTTCTATTTTTTGATGACTGCAGCTGTTTGCATGTTCCAGATTTCACCTATCACCTATTTAGCCTTCAGTTTTTTTTAGAAATCAAGAATTTGATTTCAGATTGCTGTTTGCATGTTCCAGATTTCATCACCTATTTAACTTTCAGTTTTAAAAAAAATCAAGAATTAGATTTCAGATTGCTTCATTTTGGTGAATTTATATATTGCTCATACAGACACAGGTGAAAAGGACTTACATATACACAATGCAACACATATACAGATATAGATGAAATGGACTGTTTGATGGATTTAGATTAAGTAATGTGAAAGTGAAGTGAAAGTGAAGTGATTGTCATGGTGATGCACTGCAGCACAGCACACGGTGACACAACAAAATGTGTTCTCTGCTTTTAACCATCACCCTGAGTGAGCAGTGGGCAACCATGACAGGTGCCCGGGGAGCAGTGTGTGGGCATGGTGCTTTGCTCAGTGGCACCTCAGTGGCACCTTGGCGGATCGGGATTCGAACCGGCAACCTTCTTATTACGGGGCCACTTCCTTAGCCGCTAGGCCACCACTGCCCCACCACTGACACTGCCCCTTTTAAATTAGCATAACCTTCAGCATAAATCTTTAATCACTGTGTGTTAAAAATTTATATATCATTATGGAAGCTTGAACAATCTGTTGCTATGATTTAATCCATTTCAATACTGAAAAACCTTCCGGATATAGAGAAATGTTTTCATCACATTATGTGATGAAAACATTTCTCTATATCCGGAAGGTTTTTCAGTATTGAAATGGATTAAATCATAGCAACAGATTGCAGTTGTTGGTCATACTATGCATTTACAACTTTTTATTTTTTGCTTAGCTTATTCCTGTATGATATGTAAATCTTCATCGGCCAATGCCAAGACAAGCTGAAATTCTTTCCTGTTTATTTCAAGGGCCAAACTTGAACTACGACGGCATTTTAGTGCCACTATGGATTTTGAGAATAAATTGCTTAGTTCAATTGCTAGATTAAAGTTACAACATATATACAACACATGTACATTGTACAACATATGACATATTATTATATTATATTATATTCAGGATATTACGAGATTGCTTTTGTAATATTTTAGGAATTAAAGTAGTAAATATATCTGTCATGGATATTGCATTGGATGCTCGATTGCTTTACTGGCAACGATGAAGTTGTCATGCATACCTTTAACTATAACGATTATTCTGATTGTCTCTCCAGAGATGACATAACCTTTTGATGCACAAATAAAAAAAAAAAGATGAGTAATTTAAGCGCGTATTTGCATGGCAAAGTTGCTGTTACGCAAGGAGTAAGCATATGCAACATCGCCATCAGACCTACAGAAATGACCCCCTGCCTGAACACTCTTGCGACTGAGCTACTCCAGCTTGTGCACATTCTGTTCGCTATGCTGCTGAAGTGTCTCATTCTGTAGCCTCAGTCCTTCCATAGATCTAAACAGGGCTGTTTATTTTCTCTGTGTACATAATGACTGATGATAGCCTGAGATTGTGTGCAGTTTGGTCGCAGCCACGGGTGATTAACGATGCCGAGCGCTTTCCTCATCTTTCCTCATGTGTGTATCGGGTGACGTAGGCTGTAACATAGGCAATGAAAAGGTGTCCATCTTCCTGGACCCTTTAAGGACATAGTCCTGGAAATGTGGTGGGAGGAACGTCTGCCTCCTGACACACACTCTGGGCTCTCCACCTGCTAACTGAGACATATGCATCTAAAGTGGGCTGTATGGCCTGGCTCAAAGGATCATGAAAAAAGGTTTCATTGTTTGACTGATGTATAACTATGACAGGTCTTGGAGAGAATGACTGTTTGGGTTTAACTGGTTTTAAAAGATATTCATTGTTATTCACAGCATTACATTCAAAGGCTTTAATAGGCTGGACTAGAGCACGTAGGTAACTGTTAAGCTGCTTTGAGACCAAATGTGGAATAACCACGTTCCCCCGCGAGGGGAGAAAACAAGGAGTTGCGCTCAACACACCGCGCTTGCCGTGTGTCTTGTTGTAAAAAAGAGGCATGGTTTTCTAAACTCCCAGTAACACGATAATGTCGTGATTTGGTATCTGGGCACTCAGAGACTGATAAGATCAGAATTACCTACATTCCTACTGTATTCCTGTGTTTTGAAGGGGAAGACTGAACACTAACCCTTTCCATGCTTTGATCCTAATGATTGCGCAACAATCACGCAGTGGTAAAAAAATTCAACAAATTTCACATTTGACTGTGGTGCGACTAGCTTGCGCTATGCTTAAAGGGCGAAACGTTGTCAAGGATTCATAACAAGTCCAGTTGCCAGGGAAATAATCCTTTTAGGGATAACAGTGTTACTTTATTCTTATAATTGTATGACTTTAATCTTGTATGACTTTTCTTCTCGAAATCCTTTCATTTTGAAAGCCTTAACAGGCTTGCAGTGGTTGCACTGGTGTGCCTAACTTTTTTCCTTAGGTGCACCAGCACAAAATGTTCACTTTTTCTTCTTTTTAAATCACTGTGCATATTGGTATTTAACCATTTACAAGCCAATCTTGTTAAAATAATTGACTTTATTTGAAGCACAATTCAACAAGAACGATAACTTACTGGAAATGTGTTGGTGCTTAAAGTACTTCACTGAGCTGAAATGAAAACAAAATCTAAATTAGTCTAGATTTAGTCTAAATCTAAAGTGCAAGTGTTTTAAGGGCTTGAACTTAAAATAGGATGAACCCTTATTAGTCCCACAAATGGGAAAATTTACTTGACTATGATCTCGGCCTGATGATCTGTTGCTGAAAGACAGCGAGGAGAGGGAACACTTGGCCAGTACATTTATCAATTCATGTAATGGTGTTTTATAGATGAACTGTGCTTTTTCAGCATTTCATTTCTACCATTTTGCTTGAGCACAGGCTGTAAATGAGCAGTCAGGTGATGTGTTTTGATTAGTGCTAAAATGGATGCGGAGGCAGTGAAACTGACACTTGCTGCTGGCGATTAGTGAAATGAAAGTGAAGTGATTGTCATTGTGAAACACTGCACAGCACACAGTGACACAACGAAATGTGTCCTCTGCCCATTATCACCCTTGGTGAGTAATGGGCAGCCGTGACAGGTGCCCGGGGAGCAGTGTGTGGGGACGGTACTTTGCCCAGGGGGACCTCAGTGGCACCTTGGCGGATCAGGATTCGAACGGGCAACCTTCTGATTATGGGGCTGCTTACTTTACTGCTAGGCCACCACTGCCCAATAAGAACACATACACATAAATGCTGTTCATAGACTTCAGTTCAGCATTCAGCACCATCATTCCTCAGCACCTGGTCACAAAGCTGAGCCTGCTGGGCCTGAACACCTCCCTCTGCAACTGGATCTTGGAATTCCTGACTAAGAGACTCTGTCCGGGTCGGAAACAGCATCTCGAGCCCCATCACACTGAGCACTGGAGCACCCCAGGGCTGTGTGCTCTGTCCAATGCTGTTCACCCTGCTGACCCACGACTGTGCAGCAATGCGCGACTCCAACCACATCATCAAGTTTGCCGATGACACGACCATGCGTACAGCGTACAGAGTGGAGGTGCAATGACTGACGGACTGGTGTAACAACAATCTATTTCTGAACGTGGACAAAATGAAGGATGATTGTTGACTTCAGAAGAAAACAGAGGGGCCACCACAGGCCATCAGACACTCAGGGACTTTCCTTTCTGGACTGACACACACACACTTCCTCTGTTACAATATTAATATTATCTATTAATTCACTGTTCCTTTTTGAACAGCAGTTTTTGCACTATTTTACTTTGCACATTTATTATTAATTTCACTTGTTTAGCGCTGTCTGTCTCATTGTTGTCTACATGTTTTTTGTAGTTAATGCTGTTATTAATGTTACTGTTGCACTGCCTGTGTCCCGCCAACCACTGCCCATATATGTGTGTGAGTTTTCAGCTATACTGATGCATATGTGACAGTTTCATTTGTGAATGTGAATGTGTTTCAAATGCGTTTGTGTAACTAAAGTCTGAAATATTTCCTAAATGTCGCTCATATGCCACAGGCCATTGCACCACTTCCTGTTGCACAAAACTTACATGGCTGGCATATATTGTACTCAAGTGTTCACTGTGTTTAAGATACAGTCATTCTTAAATAATCTATAAATGAATTCATCTAAGTGTATCTATATTTTTTCAAACGTGATTTATGTAAAGAAAGCATCTTGAAATTTTGGGTCTATGGCATATTAAATAAGGCCACACAAAATAAATAATTTAATTTTACCACATGTGTATTTGTGTGCATAAGTAGTGACATAAAAAGCATGGACTACATACTTTGACAGCATCCACCATTTGATTGGTCCAGTTTTACCTCCCTGCTGCCCCCTCCCCTTGTGTTCCTGATCTGAAAGCGGGTAGGATGTTCAGTGGACACAACTCAGCAGTTCTGTTCGGAGAATATTAACACCACAAATACCCAAGGTGAGAACCTCTATTATATCTGTCTTTTGTTTTTTATGTGTAATAAATGCATGCACACTAAACTATGATATATTTGTTTTTTTCTGTTTCTGTATGTGAGTGTTTCAGAATGACACACTCACATACACTCATTTGCATTGAGAATATTCTATATAATTTGTTGCCAATAAGATGGATTTGTGGAAAGCAGATGATGCTTTAATGTTTCCAACCTGCAGTGCATTCATCATAACATGCTCAGGAGAGACATACGGTACTTTCGGTAACAATAAATGTGAACCAATGACAACAGCTTTCTGTAACAGGCTCAGGAATATTCAAAAAGAAAGAACTACACTGTAGCAACTACTGAATTGTGTTTCCATTTTAAGGTAATGTTTCTAAACAAGTGCTGTGCAGAACGAAACCATAATTGTGGTATGCTAAAGATTATAATCTATTATGTGATTATGTCTATTCTTCCCACCATATTTCAAACATCATGGCCATTTATGAAAACCGGACAGGAACTAAAAGTTCCATTAAAACATAGAAGGTTAAAAAAGGTGACAGACACAAATTCAACTAAAAGCCACATTCAAGCTGTGTGCATGAGAGACTCTAAAGAGCGAAAACCTCAGACTCGTTCTGCTCCCTGGGGTGTTTCTATTGGCTGTAACCGTTGGAGCATAGTGTCTGCTAAAAGCCCAGCTTAGCACTCACCTTTATTGATAGGCTGCCTGTGGTGAGGCACAGAAGGCATAAAAGATCATGCAAAAAACACCACATTGTCTAAACAAAAAACCTATTCAACAACTACAACAAAAAAAGACAAGATCACCAAAATATATAATTTGTGTGTCACACCAGTTGTTCACTCCATGCTTTCTGTCACTGAACAGGTTCAAGATTTTACTGAATCGGATTTTACTGAAAAGTAAAAATTTACATTTTAAATTCTTCTGAATTTGCTCTCAGAAGAGGTGACATTGCCATCTAGTGGAGATGCATTTCAAGTGTCAATGTCCTTCACCGAATGGTTCTCGACCCAGATTTTTTAATGCTGGCTCAGTCACAGGTCTAAATCCACTACAGTTTGGTACTGTAAAATGTTTAACGTAATTCAATATCAAACACATTACATGAGAATCCTGCCAACTAGCTTCTATGCGATTTTCCCTGCAGAGCCAACGGGCATCAGTGTTCATGCCCACTGCCCATCTCTTGACAAAACGCTTGGACACATTATACGTTTAATGTAAAAAAATGACTCATTCTTACAACCTCCTGTGGTCTTTGTGATGACCTTTTACCATGCCTTTTTACCTCAAATGCTTCCTGGTGTCTCCAGTATTGTTCCAAGATGTCCAAAGTGGCATAGAAGCTCAGCCCCACTAAAAAAAAATTAAATCACAATGCAGAAAAATACACTGCTGCCGTGGTGGTTAAGGAAGTGGCCCTGTAATCAGAAGGTTTCTGGTTCAAATCCCAAGGGTGATGGTTAAAAGCAGAGGACACACTTGCTGTGTATCACAATGACAATCACTTCACTTTCAAGTAAATGATGCATAACGTAATATTATGATTTACGTTTAATAAGGGATGTAATAGATTGATAACTAATTATAATTGCTCTCATTTTCAGGTAGGTGGTCTAGAGTTGCCAAATCTCAGAAGACCATGGAAGGATCATCTTTTAACTCCAATGACTGCTCTTGCATCAGGGCCCCAGGTACAAATTCAGATTATTCAATTAAAAGTAATACATTACATCTTTCAACAGGTTTGTAAAGCATCTGGAAACATTATATTAACATTTAGGATATATTGTCTTTATTGCATTACTGCCACAGGAAATGAGACATTTGGGACACTAAAGTGCTACCATGTTCTCACAACTGAGGAGAAAACAGCCATTGGCTCTATTTGTTATGTGATGGGGCCCATCACACTGTTGGAGAATATTCTGGTTCTGGGCGTCATCGGATCCTCTGTGACCCTACGCCGGCGCCCGACCTATCTGTTCATTGCCAGCCTGGCGCTTGCAGATGCCATCGCCAGTTGCTTTTTCACCACCAGCTTCCTTGACTTCCATCTGTTCAGCAGAAGGGATGCCCCGGGCGCCTACCTCTTCAAGCTGGGAGGCGTCACCATGGCCTTCACAGGCTCCGTGGGCAGCCTGCTGCTGACGGCGCTGGACCGCTACCTCTGCATCTACCAGGCCAGCAGCTACAAAGTACTACTGACTCGCCAGCGAGCCTGCATGGGACTTCTGGCCCTCTGGAGCATCACCACCATCATCTCCTTCATCCCCCTGATGGGCTGGAGATGCCCAACAATGCTGAAGCCCCCCTGTTCCTCACTGTTTCCGTACATAGACCACCATTACCTGGCCTGCTGGGTGGGTTTCATTCTGGTGCTGCTGACACTGATTGTGGTGGCCTACGCTCTGATCCTGTGGAAGGCTCACAAACATGCAG
The DNA here is from genome assembly GCF_900700375.1 of Denticeps clupeoides. Classification (NCBI taxonomy): domain Eukaryota; kingdom Metazoa; phylum Chordata; class Actinopteri; order Clupeiformes; family Denticipitidae; genus Denticeps; species Denticeps clupeoides. Next base: position 13,783,096 of record NC_041711.1, read on the forward strand.
CTTCTGTCAACGGCATCCATGGTGCATCGCTGCCTCACTGTGGACAGGCCCGCATGAGGATGGACATCCACCTGGCTCAGACCCTCAGTCTCATCCTCATGATCCTGGTGGGCTGCTGGCTTCCTGTCCTCACCTTCATGCTGGTGGATGTCTCTGTCTGCCTCACCGTTTTCCAGCAGAGGGCCTTTGCCTTTTGCAGTACGCTCTGTCTGGTCAACTCGGGCGTCAATCCCCTGCTGTACGCGCTGCGCTGCCGAGAGCTGAGGGGGGCGCTGCTTTGTGGGCTGCAGAAGCTCTGTTCAAAATGGGGATCCAGCATCCCCTGCAGCAGACAGAGGAGCTGTAGACTGCCCGAAGACGATGGAGGACATGAGGAAGGGAACAGTAATACAACAAATATTGCTTTTTGTACTGTATCTGAAGAGGTAAAGCAAAAAGAAACTAATAATGAATAACACAACTGAAGAGCTGAGTTAGTGTTTGTTCATAGAAATATCCTGACAGAAATGGCGTTACTTCTTTGAGTAAATCCTGATACAGTGATATATTTAAACACCCATTGCAAAATACTATTCATTTACATTTACATTTTACTATTCAATTGTGTACAGAGAGTCACTTTACATGTTTTTATTATATATTTATTTTGAGTGATCACTGTATACCATAGTAATTTTTTTCTTGTGTTACCATTTCACTCATTTCAGAGTAACACGTCTGAATTTATTCATTGTACAAATAATTTATTCATTGTAGAAACAAGAAATAAGAAATTGCTTGTGTGCATTAGAGTATTTTTTACAAGCATTCGTGGTAATCAGTAAAAGTGATTTGTCCTTCAGTCAAAATTAAAATGCAATCAGAACAATCAAACCACAAAAAATGAACCAGTTCATGTTTCTATTGCATTGTGTCCTTTAACCTTTTACATGGGGAACCAGATTCTCCTCCATCCTGAGGCCTGTCATGAACTTTAACCTTTTACCAAGCCTGAAGGGAAAGTTGTGTGAATTGCCATCTTTTATTCTGTGTACATAGTTTGGGGGAATTTGTGTCTCTTCGAATTTAAGACAAAGAGCAAAATAATGTCAAAATATCAAGCTAACGGATGCATTTCCAAGGTAAGGTCAGGATGGCGCATGAGATGGAAATGAGTTCAAATATAAGAACAACATTAACAACATGCAGTGGGGATGAATAAATATTCAAGGAGTGTGTGTGTATGTGGGGGGGCGAGACTATGGTGCAGTCTTTTAATTTACACTACCGCTTATTTAGCTGGCGCAAGGAATGTGACGCACCAGAAGGGAAACCATACGAATACAGGGAGAGCACACAACCTCCCAGTAGAGGTACATGGAATGAGACTCCCACCCGGGTCTTTTCGTTACAAGTCATTGTAATCACAGTAAGTGCCAGAACGGCACAAATATGCCCGTTCATGGCCTTGTCAGATAATAACTCATTTGTAAAAACTATGCAAGATCCCCAGGAACCCTGGCATCCTTGTTGAACACAACACCCAAAAACCACTTGCTTATAAAAGCATTCTTGAGCTAAAAAAGGTTGAAAAAAAGAAAGAAGAAGAAACAGGAAACCAAAAACTAAGGAAAGATCCACACTGTGAGGTCTGACTTATTAAACATCCTTTACACCGTCCAGGATATACTGTTTTAATTTTACACAAAGCGAAAAACAAGAAGGCTTGCAGGCATCCACCTATTATATTCATTTTAAATATTGACTTGCTTTACTGAAACATCACTAGTTTAAGTTGAGTATAAAGGATTCGACACCTTCAAGAGGGGATTCCGTATTTGAAAACCTTTTGGTTAATTCTCGTTATACACTTTATAGCTAAAAAAAATCTTTATTTTAAAACAACATTTTTAAAAACAAATATGCCAATATATGTATAATTTTTTATGAATTTACTATAATTTAAAAATGGTCGTGAAATGTATCTTCCTCCCCCCTCGGAGAGATAATGGTAGGGTCCGCCGTCGTGACGTACTGCACTCTCGCTACGAGGCCGGGCAGTTGGCAAACCAACCCGGCGTCGAGGACGGGCTGCCGTGAAAGAAAAGCGGGACTCGCCCGACGGAACGACGGCCGCACTTCACCCCGGAATTTCGCGGTCTCGGGTTTTTAGAACCGGTCATCCGGCGAGCGTTGTTCGGCGCGTTCGATCCGTGTCCAGCAGCTATGGCGTGCGGAGCTACGTTAAAACGTCCCATGGAGTTTGAGGCCCTGCTCAGTCCTCAGTCGCCCAAACGCAGGCGGTGCAACCCGCTGCCGGGGACGCCCGGTACCCCGTCCCCGCAGAGATGCAACCTCCGGCCGCAGACCGACAGCCCGTCGCACTCCATGTCCCCCCAGCCTATGGGAGGGGAACATCGACTCACCCCTGGTAAGACGCTCCGGCATCGGCTCCGGGACGCTGGTAATGGCGGAGGGGGGTTGGGGTGGATGGCGCTAGCTGGCCCTGGCAGAGGAAGTAGGGGGTCGGGCAACTTGGCTAACACGGCTAATTTCGCGAGGCCTTTCGTCCGTTTAACAAAGAGTTTAAAGACCGCGGTCCGAGTTGACGCGCACCTTCGGCCTGCCAGCGTCGTTTCTTCGCGGAAGAGATCGTCCTCGAGTGCACGCTGGGATACGCGCCGTGATTTGGTCGTTTTTTGGGGGGTGGGTGATTTGCGACGCGAGGAGAGCGGATCGCGTTTTTTTTTCAGGCGCAAATTGGATCTCTTTCGAGCCAGAACGCGCCGTCTTTTTTTTTTTTTTTTTTTTTTTTTTTTTTTTTGGTGTGCGCGTTTTATTCATCCAGCTCGGTGGCGTGAGACGTACGTACGCGCGTCCGGCTGGAGTCTGAAATAAAAAAAGGCGTGATGTTCGCACATGGGCGTTTCGTCTTCACCCCCATTTTGGCCGAAGCCCCTTTGTTTTTGTTGTCGTTTTTTAGTTGCCGTGAGATGGTTGGGGGGCTGCGTACCAACTCCTCGTCGTGCCGGCGTGTGTCGCATTTGAAATTCTCCTCGTCGTGGCGTCTTGTCATCAGCGGCCAATTCATTAATCCGTGACTTTCGGCGATTGGAACCGAGCGAACCCGCTCCTTACCGCAGGCCGCACCTTCCAATAATTCGTCATTTTGGGGAGAAAATAATCGCGGCGTTGTGCAGTCATCGGCGCCGTCCACGTTAAGACGGGTCGTAACGCGTCACTACGGGTTTACATGGCTGATGTGATGCTAAGATGAGTCGAAAAAAAAAAAAACTGCTGTTTTATTTAAGGTGTGGAGTCCTTTATGGCATTTATCTTATCCAGGGTGCCTTAGTCAGTAGATACAGGGACAGACTCAGGGTTCAGTGTCTTTCCCAGGGACGTGGTGGTAGTTAGTGGGGTTTGAACCGGGGACTTCGTAGGCGAGTGTGTCACCCACTAGGCTACTTTATTATCCGCAGGCCCAGCATGGACCAGATTCCTGTCCCCTGGGTGTCAACTAGCTTGGTAACTGGCCATTAATGATCAAGACGTCACCGATCTGTTCATTGCGTGCGTGGGAAGCAGCCAATACCTGGTGGTTTTATTGGCAGATGTCCGGAGACCACATATTAGGGTCTATGCTGACATTTTTATGTAACATTGTTTATGAACATTAATTTAGTGTTCTTTCAAATGGTATCATGAAAAAAGTCATTGTTTTGCCTGGTCACTGTGTGACTCTGCTCTATTTATATATTTTGTATTGAGCATTAATCATACAGGGCTCTATGACGTCAGTTTTAATTTTTCCCAAATTCCATGTTTTCCTTTAGAAGCATATCTATTGGCCAAAAACTGTGATTATGGAGAGAGTGGTGGGGAGTGAACAAATGCAATTCACAAATCACATTTAATCACTCTTCAACAAAATGCGCGTTTCGTGTAAAGTACTCTCACAATATTACACATTCTTACATATGTGCTTCTTACAAGTGCTTCGTGTTAGAAAATTTCATAAGTGTATCAAAAAAATAAACACGGGTGAGACCTGGAATACAAGAAAAAATTGTGCCCGCTTGCATGATGAACTGAAACCATGATAATAAAACCACGTTTTTGAATCAGCTGATTTGTTTGCATGACCAAGAGTTTACTGAACTACACGGAGTTTGCAGAGCCCCAGACAAGTGGTTCAGATTCGACACTGACAGCCTCTTCGCCATCATAGACCAAGCAGCCACAAACACCCATTATAATTCTGCGTTTTACAACAGATTCCATATTATTTGTTGGATTCTGCGATTCCGTCCATGGGGCCCTAATCTTGATTGGATCATCTTCTAGTTTATATTGAAGTAGTCTTATCCTCAACATGTCCAGTTTTGTGTTCGTAAATAAGTGATCTAGTAGAGCGATCACGAGTATTATGTGTGCTGCTGGCTGGACTGAATCCCAGCCCCAAGCCCCGTAGCTCCGGCATTGTCTGCAGTGGGAACAGGCCAGGGGGCTTCTACCTTCTCGATTTTCCCCGTCTGCTGCCGCATTGTTACTCCTTTATGTTCACACCCTTCCAATTCAGGCTGCTGAAAAGGCCCTGCTCTCTGATGCTGCTGAATGGGCGAGCAGGAGTGAGCTACCTGCTTCCCGCCGAGCCCCTCTCACGCACTACAGGTCACACAATTAGCATTTTTTGAAAGACAGGAAATGCCGACACAGATCTGATGTCTGTATTCCTGAATGAGTTGTTCTGGCGATGTTTCGCCTCTTTTGACCCTTGGGGCACGTCTGGAATTTCGCTGAGTGAAAGAAATGATTTAATTGAGTGCGACCGCCTCTTCAGACCTTCACCAGCTCAGGCCGGCTCAAACTCGCCACCTCTCCTTCCTTTTAATGGAGCCCCCTTCACATGTATTTCAGGCTCCTATGCTTTCTGGTCTTTACTGTAGCTGCCACGCTGTTGCTAGTCACCTGTAACTTGGTGGTAAATGTTGCTGCCGTCGAGAGTGAAAGTAAAACTGCGTCCAACTGTTGAGCATCAGCATTTCCAAAATTCTCCTCCTGGAGCAATTATGCCCCCGTGCCCGTTAGTGGCTTACTAATGAAATGGCAGGCTGAGGTATGGACATGGATTCTGAAATGATTTCTGTGGTACTTGCATTAAGAATTTCTGTAGCTCACTCTTAATTTTGAAAAAAATTGGATGCTAATTTGGAAGGAAGGACATTGTTTGCACAAATGCTGAGTTTATTAGTTCAGGGTTGGTGAGCATGCCTGCTGCTGCCAACTTGTGAGCTTTATGAAAGGAAAAAAAACCCCAAACAATTGACTTTAATAAGCAAGATGCTGGAATCCAACGGAACCTGGACACTTTGAAACATTTTGTTCTTGTTGGAATTTGACATTGAGTCGTTTCCAGCCTCATCATGGGAGTGAAATATTGTTGCAGTAGCTCAACCAATAGTACATGTAGTTAGGTCATCAGATTTAAAAAATTGTTTTTTAAGGTGGTGTAAATTGTGGTTTAATTTGTCCAGTGCACTTTATAACAACTGGGCTTGTAACTTAAACTTTTGGGCATTTTGAGAACACAAGTTAATTTCTCCATAACTAGTGGTCAGAACTATGAACAAGTGCACCATGTATGTAGTTCTTGTCGTGCCCTACTACTGGGTAGTTCAATATAAAGTTATGACAAAAGCCATACAAGCATTTTATAAACTTGCCATGTGATGCATGGGACCAGAACTAGTCTCGCTTGTTACAATAAAAATCTGTGAACTCTATAAGCATTCAGACAAATCTATTGCACCAAATTTTTCAATGTATAATGGGTGACGAAACTGTGCGAAACTTCAACAAATTAATGCAAAACCAATATATGCAACTAAAATGTCCAAGATGGTGTGATGTGGGACAACAATGTCATTGGTCTAAAAGCTACACGGGTGCTGTCAAGTTTAATGATAGTCAGAACTAAATGTGTTTAAAATGTGTTGCATTTTATGAAAATTGTAATTAAGCCTAATGCACTATTCTATATATATATATATATATATATATATATATATATATATATATATATATATATATATATATATATATATATATATATATATATATAAATAAAAACTAGGAATGTCTGGGTTATGATAATTTGCTTAGAATTTCATTGACATCAGTAACAACTTTACATTGCGAGAACAGGTAGGCCTGCATGGTATTGTTGATCAATTGTGGTACTTTTATAGTGAACATGTTATATTATCATGGTGAAATATAGCTTTTTTTTTTTTTTTTATTTCACAATACGGCACATGGTAAGAAATAGCTGTGGTCCAGAAATTTCTCCAGAGAGCTCAAATGATTACAAATCCAGCACTGGCCTCCACCCGGCCCACTTTGTCTAGCTTTAACTCTGGGAAAAGCTTCTACTTGTGAGATGAGATCCCTTTCCTGCTACCAAACGACTGGAGCCCAATACCCGGCTGTTGCCTAGCAACAGTGACCTTGCCATAGCCATACCAAACAATCAATCTGAGAAGAGGATGCAGGGGCGTAAAACAGCTAAACACGTCATGGAGGGCTGGTTTCACCAAACACAGAGGAAGAAAACCAAAAGCAGTACACTGTGGCAAGAAAACAGGAAATAAAGCCCAGAGAAAAGCACCCACACAAACGCAGCAGGGGACGCAGGCAGGTGAAAACGAAAGAGAAGATAGAAAGAGGTACAGAGTTTCACAGCACCGCCCCGTCAGCCTTGTCAGCACTTCAGTCCATTCACAGCAGAACAAACTTCCAAAAACAGCTCCTGTGCAAACAAGTGTCTGGGGGAGGAGGAGGAATACATACATACATACATACATATTTATATATAGATATATAAACACACATTTTAAGTCAGTCAAGGGTGAAAGTAGCAGAGCATAATTCCTCGTGAAACAGCTGACAATGACTGGGAGAGAAGACGCACAAACAACGTCTCAATTAGAGAGACATGCAAGAGGGGTTGTGGGGGCAGCCGCCAGAAACTCCCATACAGACACACCGCACAAAGAGGAAGGTGTACAGAGAAAGAGAGAGGGGGGGGGGGGGGGTGAGCTATTTAATTGAACAAAGTTCTTCATCTCTGGCCACCTGTTAAACTATATAGCATTACAACACACACACACACCCAAAAAAGGGATCATAAATCATTTTAGGTGTTGACACGGCGTAACTGGTGTCATGATAGCAAATGAATGATCCGGAAACCAAACTAAAATGTGTGTGGTCTGATGACCCGTCTTGTGGGGTTGTGTTAGTGGGTGTGGTCTTGACATGCAGATTTAAAACAGAAACCACGCTTGTTATGTTTGCTACAAAGGGGCTTTTACAAATGGAAGACAAGTGGCTGCCCTGCAGTTAGGTCATGTGACGATCAATAAAGGGTCAATTCTGGGTGTCAGTCAAACAAAAGGACCGGGTAGTTAGTTCCTTCTCTCCAAAACTGATAGCTGGAGAAGTCCTTTCTGGCTTCCATCGGTTTATCTGATGTGTGATGCAACATTAACGAACGTCTTTCAATCAAGTCACCGCTACTCTCACTGCTAAATCGCTTAAAAATGTATATATAAATAAAGTGATTTCATTTGGAAAATGAAACAAATGCTGAAAAAATTCTGTAATACTTGTCCTAATATTTAAGATCATTCAATTCCAATGTATTTAAATAAAATTTTTTTTTTACTAATTTCAGTGAAACTAAATGCAAATTATTACAATAACCCAGACATTCAAAGTTTATTTTAAATGTTATATTGAACAGTGCATTGGGCTTTATTAGAATATTCATACAACACATTTTAACTCTTAGTACCAGCTATCATATGTTACATTTAACAGCACTCGTGTAGCTTTTGAGGTCAGTGACATTGTGCATCATGTCCTGCCATCACACCATAGCTGCATGTATTGGTTTTGCAAAAAAAGTTTTGCACAGTTTTGCCACCCATTATACACTGAAATATTTGGTGCAATAGTTTTGTCTGAATGTTTGTAGACTTCACAGATTTTTATTGAGACTAGTTTTCTGGTCCGGTGCATCACATGGCAAGTTTTTAAACTGCTTGTATGGCTTTTGTCATAACTTTATATTGAACTACCCAGTAGTAAGGCACAACAAGAACTACACACATGTCACTTGTTCATAGTTCTGACCTCTAGTTATGGGGATAAATTAACTTGGCAAAATGTTCTGTGCATCAAGTTGAGAATCAAACTACAAAACATTAAAATTGAACAGAAAATGTATTCTGACATGTTTTGACATTGCTTCTGTCTGATCATTTGTTCTCAGTTGCTTTCTTCAATATATTGCAATATAAAGTGTGTTTGATGTGCATAATTTCAATAGTGAAAGCTGTTTATGCCTTGTTAGAAGGCATCAAATGGTGAACCCCAGGACATGGATGTTTACAATGCCTTTACAATTCAGCCATGCATCTTGGGAGTGTGGAACCCCCGCCCCAGCTTGCCTGCTTCCTGGACGAAGCATTATAAGTGAGCAAGTTCTCAAGCAGGGGCTGTGCCGGGCCCTTCTGCCCTCCACCCAAGATAAACGTGCAAGGCTTCCTCAGATAGTAGCCAGCCTCGGGCCAATGTTTCTGACATGATCTCTTCAAATTCCCACATGTCAGCAGTGGCTTCTGGGACAAAAACAAAAAGCGGTTTGTTTATTTTGATGGTGAGAAGGAGGAGGAGAACAGACTGGAGAGGTCAGCTGGCCCGTGGTCAGGTTCACAGTGGTTGTGAAAGCCTCGTTCTGTAAATAGATTGTATATACAGATGTGTGATGTGAATTTTGAGAGGAAGCGAAACTGCCCTTCACACTCATCGGTCACGTCGGCCGATGAGGAAGTGGCTCCGCCAGTACCTCCATTAATCTTGCTTTGCATTGTTCTTGTGCTAAAACTCTTGTCCCTCCTTATGTCCCAACAGAGCAGATCTTCCAGAACATCCGTCAGGAGTACAGCCGCTATCAGAGGCGACGGCAGCTGGAGGGCGCCTTCAACCAGAGCGAAGCCTGCAGCTCTTCTGAAGGCCAGAGCCCCAACCCTGCACTCGCCTCCCCCAGCTCCCCGCCTGGTCAGTCACTCTTCCGCCTAGCCGACCGAGTCTGTACTGCTTTCTAAAAGGCTGCTTTAGTGTGTAGTGTGAGTCAGGGACGAGCGCTTATCTTGGCCTTCTGCCTGGAGTGAGGAAGATTGCTGTAGGTTCCCCCACAATAAGATCTTTTGCATCTGGCTGATTTCAGCATCGTCAGTCGTTTGTCTTCCCCTGCATGAACCCAACGTCATTGTGATTTCACCGTTGCTCCACAGAGGGACTTCATTACTGTCAACTTTTTTTATTTTTGGTACTCCAGTGCTCATTTGACTGTTTTTCCCGGGTAGGCCACTGGTCTGCTGGTGTATGTATGGTGGAGTCACAGTGGCTTATTTTTGAAAGTGTGTGTTTTTCAGGTACCTCATCTGTGAGGAAGGACCAGCCCTCGTTCACGCTGAGACAGGTTGGGTACCTGTGCGAGCGCCTCCTCAAAGATCACGAGGAGAAGATCCGTGAGGAATACGAACAGATCCTCAACACAAAACTGGCAGGTATGGTTTAACCTGTAGGGTCTGAGTTAAAGCAGAGCCAGTGATAGTACTGAACGGCATATCAGAATCAACCGCGGACTCTGCATTATCCGTTAACGTCAGGGTTGCTGTGGGAAGGCACATGTGCAGACATGCCGGGTTGGCTGGAGACAGTCAGTGAGCGAGAAGCTGGAGCGTTGGGGATGCACGCAGAAGAGCAGCATTTACATTTACAGCATTTACCAGACGCCCTTATCCAGAGCGACTTAGTCAGTAGTTACAGGGACAGTCCCTCCCTGGAACAACTCTGGGTTAAGTGTCTTGCTCAGGGACACAATGGTAGTAAGCGGGATTTGAAGTTGGGTCTTATGGTTCATAGATGAGTGTGTTACCCACAAGGCTACTACCAACCTAACGTGCTGCGACAGCAACGTCACTGCAGAGTACGGGACCAGGCGAATGGGCAAAGTGTGGGCAGTTGCACCACTGATTACGCACGTTTCTAAATGTTCGCTTTAAATCACTATATACATACACTATATCTAGGATTAGGACTCAGTCACAGGTTGAAACCTCTCTGTGTCCCTGAGCATAACACTCAGATAGTCCCTTTAAGAAACCCTCAGCATCTGAGAACACGTGAAGAAATCTTTAATCTAGTGTCACTCTGTGAGTGCAGTGTGAACAGAGCAATGGTGATCCTGTTGCAGTGTCTTTTTACAAGCAGGACCAAACGTTCGGCATTTTGTTCATCTAGTTGTATCTCAGGACTACAGCCTAAAGTCTAATTCAGCGTATGTAACAGACACAAGTCGATGGCCAAGCAACTGGTACTCATTTTTCTCTTTTGTAACATATTTAATGTATGAAATGGAGTTGAGAGTGTGTTAGGACTTTTATACTTTCAACATTATTTTAGCCCACTTTGGAAAAGCAGTCGAATTCATTAGATCGTGGCGTCAGCCTCTTCGAGACAGTGATCTGCTCACCAGTGTTATCAGAGTGAAACATCACTAGGGTCTCACAGAAGCTTCTGTTAATAACGTCCACATGTTGACTCCAAAAGTTTGGAAATTGTTCTGCAACACTGCTTATCTGCTTCTGTGTAATTATTCTTTTTTTTTCCCTCCTCATTAACATAGGCCTACACTTACATTTACTGAGACGCCCTTATCCAGAGCGACTTAGTCAGTAGTTACAGGGACAGTCCCCCCTGGAGCAACTGATGTTTAAGTGTCTTCCTCATGTACACAATGGTAGTAAGTGGGATTTGAACCTGGGCCTTCTGGTTCATAGGCGAGTGTGTTACCCACTAGGTTACTACCACCCCTATTTTTTTACAGAGTAGTGTAGTGTTTTTTTTTTTTTTTTTTTTTTTATTTATTTTTGTTTTTTTTTATTTTTTAAGACACCAGTTCTCATTCGGTTTCTATAGATTTTCAGTTACAAAACTGAGAGCCCTGATACAGCTTAACTTGTCAAGAATGGAACATGCTAGGGAATTCTTAAGTGCTAGACTTCAGAATTCTAGCACTTAAGTGCTTTTTTTTTTTTTTTTGTGAGTGTGTGTGCGTGTGTTAGTGTTAGACTCATTTGATATACTTTTTAAACAAGTGGGTTTTCAAATGTTTCTTAAAGGTGGTAGTAGTCTCAAGTTGTTCCAACAGCCAGGGACAACGAAGGAGAATAGAGTTGATTGGGATCGGAGACCCCAATTGGTGCTTCCTCCAAAGGTTCTGAAAATATTCCCTATTTCCAGATTTGCCTTATGACTGGATGTGAGTTATAAACTGCAGCCATGTGCCAGTTATAATCAGTCTTCAGGATCTGCGGTGAAAGTTATTTTCCCTCCAGATGCCCTCTGTGCCTAATCAGTGGCAGATATTTCCTAGTGGTCTTTATTCATCTAGTATAACTGAAGTTATTGTAACTAACCCTGATACCAAAAACAGAAACCGTGTGACGTTCTGTGTAGCTGTACGGTGAAACTGTTCAGACAGTTCTGCAGTCTTGTTGGATGCAGGGTTTCGCTCACCTTCTCTCCGGTCACACTTCAGCCAGGACTTTTTACTTTACAAAGAGTTTCAGGTTTACATACTCTACTAAATTAATAAATGTAAAATGCTTTAATGTGTTTTGATTGCACATTATGGTTTTAGTAATTTGGTTTGGTTAAACAGCTTTCTGGGTTTTTATTTTCTCGTTCTGTCAGCAGTATTGTTAGATCATGGTTATCGTGGGCAGCACATTGTGAACTTATGACTGCAGTTTGAAGGAAGATTTATGATAACCAAGACTATTCTTTTTTTTGTCTTTTTTTTCTCATTTAGAACAATACGAGTCCTTCGTGAAATTCACACAAGATCAGATAATGCGAAGATATGGAGCTCGGCCTGCTAGTTGTAAGTATCCTATAAGACTATATATATTCATGAATTAAAATAGTTTTTCACATTTGTTTTGTGTACAGGGCTAATGCTATTATTTAACGTGTTCTTTCTCTTTTTCAGATGTCTCTTGAACTTGTTGCTTGGTACCAATCTTTGCCCCAGTATGGTGGCTGGAGTACTAGACCCTCCTTCCACCCTCAGTTTATTTTATTTCATTTCTTTTTTAAACTTTTTTTTTTTTTTTTTTCTCTCTCCAAACATCTTGGGTGCCATGGTTTATTCACATCGTGTCCCCGGGGGCTTCTGCTTGAACTGTTGGCCCTGTGATAATCTATAAGTTACAGAACTTGTAAAAAGTTTCTTTTTCGTAAGCTCTTTCCTCTTTAAAGAAGAACAACCTAAACCCAAAGTGAATCTGATCTGCCACTGTTCCTCAGCGCTGTATAAAAGCTTGACTGATATGATGGCTCTGTATATCCCACCATCACTGACTAACAGCTGTTCTACCAAACCCTGTCTGTCTCTATCTCTCTCTCTCTCGCGCTCACACTCTTTCTTTTCATAAGTCATTACCTGAGGACATGTGGATTTCCCATCCCCTTACCCCTTCTTTTGAAAAAAATAAAATTCTGTGAATCCGTTTCTTGTTTGTTTTTTTCTCTACAATAACATCTTGCCAGAGGTTCATTCAGATATTATGAGGGAATTTTTACAGTAAAATGAAACTGTATGGGAGTTTATCCCCTTCGGGCAGTGGTGGACCCGCAATCAGAAGGTTGAACAAAGCACCATCCCCACACTTCTCTGACTTTCATGGCTGCCCACTGCTCCCCCAGATGGAGGGAGGGTGGGTGAAGGTTTGCTGACCTCTACTGGACATGCTTCAGCATCTTTTTGCAACTTATCCACGTACGTTTGCTGGAATATTCTATAATACATGCAATATATAAAAAAAAAAAAACGTAAAATGTTTCTCCATGGACTACTTATTCTTTGTTTCTACTTTTTTTTTTTTTTTTTTTTTTTCCCCTCGCTCATACAATTACGTAATGAAATGCATTTTCCAGACACACTTCTCCAGAGCGACTTACAATCAGTAGTACAATCGGGGTTTTAAGATACAAGTGGGGTTTGAACCTGGGACTTTGTGGTCTTCGGGTTCTGCAACACTCATAATAATAAAAGAATGTTTAGCATCATTTAGACAGAATTCCTGCAGCTCTGGTCTATTTGGGCTATTTGCTTTACGCCCACGCTGGATTTGAAACGGCGTGTTCTGATTGGACGGTTTTTTTGGACGGACGCCGTGACGTCAGAGATCTCAGGTGAGGATATTTGCGGAAGTGCAGGTAAGAGTTTATGACACGAGCAGGCCAGTTTAATGCGTCGGCGTCGCACGGTCCAGCTTCTTGGTTTCTTTGCGTTCGTGTGATTTGTGCGCCACCGCGCTCTCTCCGGCTTTTTAAATCTCTCTTCGGGCGGAGGGAAGGAAGCTCGTCGGCAGGAAAAGCAAAACTGGGCGGCTTTCTAATTATCCCATCTTAATCTTCAGGCGTGGACCGTCGGATGCTCTTATTAAAGTAATAAAGTATATATTTATTACCTGGAACGAATTCCGAAGCGCGAAGACGCTGTCTGTTCAGTGGACGAGCTACTTTGAGAAGTTTACTAGAAAATCTGGTTGACTTTTTGTCTGGAAGTCCACGAGAGACGCGACAGGAGACCTGCTGTTTTTCCCGTGAAAACCGGTGAGTCCACCGAGATCTTGGATTCAAGGACCGAATTAATAGTTCCACGCCGCGCTATTGGAGCTGCTTTAACATGTATTTTTCCCATCTTGAAAGAATCCCAGTGCAGGAAGCGCATTGTCCCGCGGGACCGCGCGAGAAGGGGGATTCCAAGTTCGCCCGGTTAATTACAACCGAGCAGCGACAAAGACCGCCGAGATCATGTTTATTTCTGCTCATGCATTTGTCTGTGGCCAGAAACAGGATGGATGATGTCGAGGAGCAGGACAACTTTCCCGTGGAGGGGAATAAGAAGGGACGAAGGAGAGGAGGTGGAGGAGATGATGAAACTGATGGTCTTACGTGCTCTGAGCGGATGCACATGTCCATATCCAGGTATTCATCTGGATCATTAATGTATTGAGGATTGAGAGAAATGAATTGAAATCATTTGCAGAATGGTTGGCCAGTGTATAAAAACGCAATTTCAGTAATCAGTATTTGGATACTACACTTTACCATGGTATTATTATATATGCGATGAATGAATGCATGCAGACTGGAAAGAAGCCTGATGATTATTGGATTTATCACCTTGAAACTTATCCTCATTATCGAGGTGGATGCTTCCGGAAGACTTGCGTGAAACCTACATGGATCGTGCCAACTGTTTTCCCCCTCCCATCTTCATCATCCTGGTCAGCATTGGAGAGGTATGTAGAGATCGACGGTCCTTACTCTCAGGGGAGGGAGGTGATAGCATTATCAAAAGGTGCATTAACGCATCATGGCAGATTTGTGTTTGAAGTTGCAGCACAGCAGGCTGTCACGAAAATATATGTCAAGAGTGATTTTATTTTGTTTTAATGAATAAAGTGACAGTAAGCACAGCACACGGTGCACACAACTCTGCTTTTAATCATCACCCTTGGTGAGCAGTGGGCAGCCATGATAGGTGCCTGGGGAGCAGTGTGTGGGGACGTTGCTTTGCTCAGTGGCACCTTGGCGGTTCAGGATTTGAACCTGCAACCTTTTGGTTTTGAGTTTGCTTCCTTTTAAGTTAATTAAGAACAATTGATTTCCCATTGAATATTATTTCTATCTTTCAGCTGGCAGTGTTTATTTACTATGCGGTTTGGAAGCCGCAGAAGCAGTGGATAACTCTGGGTACGGGAATCTTGAACAGTCCACTCACATACAATCCCAGATTTCGCCAGGAGGCGTGGAGGTTCCTCTCCTACATGTTTGTCCATGCGGGGTAAGTGCAGCAGACAGAGGTCTGCTGAACAGTCTACTTTTTTTGGGGGGAGGACTCTGGCATTGCATACATTTCTGCACAGATGACAGGACAGCCAGACCACTGAAAATTCTCCAGAACATCCCAAAGACTCTCAGAGGGGTTCAGGTCTGGACGCTGTGGTGGCCAATCCATGTGTGAAATTGGCGTCTCCTCATCCCTGAACCACTCTTTCATCATTTGAGCCTGATTAATCCTGCCATTGTCATCTTGGAATATGCCTGTGTCATTACGGCACAAAGGACAGCCGCTGATTGAATAACCTGGTCATATTCAGCAGATTCAGGTAGTCCAGTCCCTCCATGTCCCTGGAACATCTAATCTTCATGCTCCCTAGCAAATTGAAGTCCCTTTTCCTGTTAGACTGATCAGTGGTTTTCTTAAGGCTACACAGCTGTTTAGTCCCAATACCTTGTGTGTGGAAATCCTCGTACTGTCACTGTTGAACATAGCCGTGAGTTCAGCCGTGATTTCAGTGATGTCTTCAGACATGATTGTTTAAGAAATGAGCAGCTATTCACTGCATCAGTTAGTGTTAAATAAACTTACCAGCGGAAACATAATCAGTACAGTTTATACATTTACATTTTACAGCATTTATCAGACGCCCTTATCCAGAGCGACTTACAATCAGTAGTTACAGGGACAGTCCCCCCTGGAGCAACTTAGTGTTGAGTTTCTTGTTCAGGGACACAATGGTAGTAAGTGTGATTTGAACCTGGGTCTTCTGGTTCATAGGCGAGTGTTTTACCCACTAGGCTACTACCAGCCTTTCTATCCAATGGGATAAAAGTGTGTATTTCATTGAAAGTGAAGTGATTGGTAAACAATGACAATGCAGCACGGTGACCTTGACTGTTCCTTACCAGCCAGGCCATCACTGCTTTCGTTTGAAGATCGTCTGTAACATGAAGACACCATTCTGCTGCCACCTTGGTGATCTTCATCACCAAACATTAGGGCGGGCAACGTTCTTTTGCCTTTTGAGTATTGACACCATGTATTAATCTCTTTCACATGGCAGCGTTGAGCACATTTTGGGCAACCTGATTATGCAGCTGCTGCTTGGTATCCCGCTGGAGCTGGTGCATAAGGGTTTTGAAGTCGGCATGGTCTACATGTGTGGTGTCCTCGCAGGTGAGACACGTCCCTTGGTTTGTTTAAAGATAAACTCAGGAGGTGTCAAGCTGTGTGTTTTTTAAAGTTTGCTGATTCTTTCCCCACAGGGTCACTGGCTAGTTCCATATTTGATCCCTGCAGTGCTCTGGTAGGAGCTTCTGGAGGGGTCTACGCCCTTATGGGGGGCTACTTCATGAATGCTGTGGTGGTGAGTCATGTGTCACATTTAAATTTGGTCACATGGGTACCAACTGATCTTTGTTAGACATTGTGATATCCCACAAAAACTGCAACCATCTCTGCAAAACAAATTAGTCTAACAGAAGTATAATTTGTTTTAGCCCCATTGAATAAGTGTCAGCATGAAGAAATAAAGTTAATTATTCTGACATCCATAAAGTTATTGCATGTGTCCATATACAAATTGTGCTTCAGTTTGTTTTGATATTAATGTTTGCCATGCATTCTAATTATTAATGGATACCTGCTATAGGTAACACAACAGCTTACACTTAACTAGTTTATCTGTATGTCTGTCGCCCTACAGAACTTCCGAGAAATGTTTCCACTTTTGGGAATATTCCGTATTGCGGCGATTGTTATCATTGGTATGTGAGTCGGTCTCCATGAAGTTTTCCTAAAAGCTATGAAACTATGAAAGATGATGATAAGCATTCATATTTTGTATTTAATTTTTTTGTTGCAGTGGTGGTAGATGTTGGATTTGCCGTCTACAGAAGATTCATCATTCATGACCATGGGATGAGTGTATGTTGCATTTTTTTTTTTCCTACTACAACTTTCTCTCTACAATTCACCTTAACCAGTACACAAAATACACAAAAAGAGAAACAGTTTCTGTAATTACAGTTGTAGTCAAATGTATTTGCTTCTGCTGTTATGATGACATTTTTTCTGTATGTCACCAGGTCTCTTTTGTTGCCCACATCGGAGGAGGGGTGGCCGGTATGAGTATTGGATATGTGTTCTTCAGCAACTATAACCAGAAGCTGCTGAGAAACCCTCTTTTCTGGATGTGCATTGTGGGATATATCGTCTTCATCTTGTTTGCTGTGGTCTTCAACATATTCCTGTCTCAAGCAAACAACCCTTTCTGTTACTAGGATGGTGTAGTTGCATCTTTGCTGTTGGACGGATGGTGGAATGAATGGTTTTATCTGCAATATTCTGGAATGTTTTTAAGCATGTTTACAGAATGCATACTTCATTTATAATATCATTGTAGTTGATTAGGAAGCGTAATGGAGCAGCATTTCATCTTTCTACCTAAGCCTTAAATGCCTGTATACTTTGACCAAAAGTTTGGAAGTGATGTTGCCAAGTTATTTAGTTTTTTGTTTTTTTTTGTAGCGAGTTAATGGGTTTTGCACTCTTTATGTGTTTTTATTCAGGGTTTTTTTTTTTTTTTTTTAAACTGTCTTGTTAACAGTTGTGTCTGTGTATAAATAATCAGTTGGCCTTGTGCCACGCTGCATGTTTCTTCCTCTCAGGCAGGAAGGGACCCTGAGTGTGTGTTTACCGCCAGGCCAGCCGACTGGACCGTGCCGCTGCGTTTACAGCCTGAGTGTGTGTGTGCCTTTTTCTTAAATCGATCGAGGTCTGTTTTGTCAAGTTTGTAGAAATAACCAGCAAAAAAGGCCCTGCACTGCTGTTGATGTGGTTTTCACTCGTCAAGCTTCAGGAAGAAGTCCTGCTTGTCACAGCAGAGGGCAGCACTTCATAATGCAGTCAGGACATTTCTTACCAAACACACACGTTGTGTGTTGCATAAACTCTCTGCTTACTCTGTTTAATTTTAATGTGATTTAAAGAAAATAATGTTTCACTTTTTAAAGGAATAAAAAAAGATACCAGTGATTTAAAGTGTTTTTATTTTTTATGTAAGTGCATTGCTTTTTATTCAAGTATATTTTACTGTGTTTTTGGACCTTTTTGTGTTGTCCACTTTTATCTGTATTTTATTAATGTTACAACACTGTTTGTTTAAAGATGTTCAACAAAAAAAACTCTGTTTTGGTGTTTTTGTTATGTAATCAGCATGCTGAATGGTTCATTGGGTTGAGAGGTTCTGATTGGAGGTGGTCACGATGAGACTGTGTGTGTGTGTGTGTGTGTAGGATTGTGGCCTGGTATGACATTGTACAAATCCTACTGGCCAGCTCTCTGTGTCTAATTAGGCAATGGCATTGGCTTAAAAAATGCACCATTGATCTCTCCCCGTATGACAGCCGCGCTCTGGAACGTTCCATAGTTTCCGAATTGAGCACATCGATAGACGACACGTTTTTATTTCATTATTTATCAGTGTTTGTTTTTGGGAACAAGCAGCCGGCCAGTAAGGCTGATGGTTTGTTTGGCCTGGCCTGCTGTGCTAAGCTGCTGTTGGTGATGAACTTTAAAGTGTGCATTCAAACAGACCAATAAACACGGTCCAAAAACTGATAATTATTACCATTGGAAGTCATTACTTATACAATAATGCATGAATGACAACAATAAAGTTGAAGACCCTTGGGTTAAAATTGAAAATCGCCTGAAACATACTTTCTGCTAAAATGCAACGTATGGCCCAAAACTTAAAAAAAAGTTGTAATAGTACAAGAGAAATGTTTATGTATTTTCCCATACCCTTATTGCATTCATTTATTTAGTTCTTATAATAATTAAATGTTTGCCCAATACCATTTGCATGTCTTGATAATGTGCAAGCATCCATGAATCTATTAATAATGGTTAGATGACAATTGACGAGAAATTCCTGCCCGGCAATCATTATTGTTCACTAATGGCATTATTAAGTCATTCGTGCAACGTGACCGACCATGAATGATGTAAAATTCGACCTGAATGTTATATTAAAATATGCATTTTGTTTTATATTCATTGCAAGTCATAAGTGAAGGAACCATCAAGCATACCACATATGCTATTTACACCGTATGTGACCTTTAAGCACTTGGATTGTGGTCTGAGATGAGGACTACAGAGGTGCCTGATTAGAAATGATTGATGGTTTCTTTTATGCATTATTTGTTTGAATCTAAAAGTGTCTTTTGCTTCTCATATAATATGACTGTGGATAGTGAACAGAATATTTTGTATTTCAGACTACCTACAGTTGCTCTGAAGTGCACTTTTGCTTTGTTTGTGTGATGTCTGTATTATTGATTTCTTGTAAATGGATTGAAATATCGCCGCAACTTAATTACATACGGACAGAACTAACAGAGTATGAAATCGGACATGCCCGATTGATTACATCACAAGAGTGAAAAAAAGAGAGTATTGATCAAAACACACTGCGTAATGCTGTGTTGTCCAGCGGCGACAGTATATGTCACACATTTTAACAGGATTTGCAAGTTTAACATGCAATGCAGCGTCCCATATCAAGTGTTTATGCGATTAGAATGAGTGCTAGAAGCGTGTGCAGAAAGCTACAATTTCTCATGTTCAGAATGCTGAAGGTTAATCAATCCGCAGGCTGGCGTACTCTGAAATGAAACACCCTGGACAGCACCCCATACAACAGAACCATAATGTGTGTTGGAGTAAAGAGAAATAATTGGACAAAAGGGGGCAGAGAATTCAATTAGATCCTGCCTGTTAACCCGGGGATTATTTCGGCTTTAGTGGCTGCCCTGTCTATTGATTTGTGGAGTGAGGAGAGAGGACCACAGTGTGCTTGTGACCAGCCAGTTCGGAAAACCATCTCTTGCTGCCAAGAGAAGGGAGAGAAGGCGGGGGGTCACACAAGTTCAGGTGATGCGCCGCGACAGATGTGGGGGCGCCAACGATTTTTAGGTATTTTAGCGGCCTTGTCGCGCCCGCATGACCCGCGGGGATTTAAACCACCGGCAGTCTGTCCACGCTGCTGCAAGGTAAATGACGTTGATTTGTGTTGGCCGGCGATAGGTTGGTTCTAAGGTGAAGAGCTTTGTTGTTGGGTTTTGGTGTGTATGTGTGTGTGTGTGTGTTGATTTTTTTAAAAAGTATTCAGGCCAGCGAGTGCAATAAAAGAGAGATGCTGCTGTAAAGACCACAAAGATGGCACCACATTTTTTAATAGCTTTGAAAGGTGAATAACTTATCCAGAAGAATGCGAGCGTTCACTGATTACTTATTTCTCACCTTGCAACGTGATAGAATAATTTTCCTACTGGTTAAAGGTAAGATTTTAATTAAATTGCCTTTTTTCTCTGCAATTTAAAGGTATCATAACTTTCTGTGTTGGGTAAATACATGATTTTTAAGATTTTTCAGCATAGGAATTTCATTTGATTATTTGCTCAGAACATTTTTTTGGTTTTCAAATTAGATTTTTGTCATCTGAATCTGAGTTTTTTGTTGTTACCGATTGCTGGTGCTAATTCTCTGTGATAATGTTCAAAATGAATAAGTGTTGAATGTGCATTCGGATCTTCACTGTTCATATAAAATGATTTTTTTATTATATCACAGCAAGTTCTGACATTGCATTCTCGGAGCAACAATACATGCATAAATGCATATCTCGCATGAAAATCGTTTATAGATAAAACGTTGCATTACAATAAGCAGGCTGAAATTTCTGACTGTTTTAAGGATCTATTTTTAAAAAAAGTTAAAAATCAGCAGCTCAGTTGCTCTGCACATTTTTTTTAAAAATGCTTACTGGTGCCGGTTAGTTATCAGTGCAGAATTTTGAGTAATATTCCAGTCAGTTGTTCACGTATATTTACTGCACATTTGACAGTCACAAAGATGCCCGAGTGAAGATGGGGGACTGGAATTTCCTGGGGGGGATCTTGGAGGAGGTCCACATCCACTCTACAATGGTGGGGAAGATCTGGCTGACCATCCTGTTCATCTTCCGCATGCTTGTGCTGGGTGTGGCGGCTGAGGACGTGTGGAACGATGAGCAGGCCGACTTCATCTGCAACACGGAGCAGCCTGGCTGCCGCAACGTCTGTTACGACCTGGCCTTCCCCATCTCGCTCATTCGTTACTGGGTTCTGCAAGTCATCTTTGTGTCTTCGCCATCCCTGGTTTACATGGGCCACGCCCTGTACCGCCTCCGTGCCCTGGAGAAGGAACGTCAGCGCAAGAAGATCATGCTGCGAAGGGAGCTGGAAGAGGTGGACCTGGAGCAGGCCGAAAGCCGGCGTCGGATTGAGAGGGAGATGCGACAGCTGGACCAGGGCAAGCTCAACAAGGCGCCGCTCAGGGGGTCTCTCCTGCGCACTTATGTGGCCCATATCATCACTCGCTCTGCTGTGGAGGTAGGCTTCATGATGGGCCAGTACTTGCTGTATGGCTTCCAGCTGAGCCCGCTCTTCAAGTGCGAGCGAGAGCCATGCCCCAACGTGGTGGACTGCTTCGTGTCGAGGCCCACAGAGAAGAGTGTTTTCATGGTGTTCATGCAGTGCATCGCGTTCATCTCCCTCTTCCTAAACATACTGGAGATCATGCATCTAGGATACAAGAAGATCAAGAAGGCCATCTTGGATTACTACCCACATCTTAGGGAAGATCTGGACGATAGCTACTACCAAAGCAAGTGCAAGAAAGACTCTGTGGTGCACCAGACCTGTCTGGGAACCTCCACTGGCCGTAAGGCAACTCTACCATCAGCCCCAAGTGGCTACAACCTTCTGATGGATAAACCGCCTGATGGGCCAACTTATCCACCTCTCATCAACCCTTCCTCTGCTTTCCACCCAGTTCAGGGTGACCTGCCTTCAAAAGGTGGTCCAGATGCTTCCAAGAATTTGGCACACAGTCCAACAGAGCACAACAGCAACTCCAACAACACCAGCAGTGAAACCCAGTCTCCTCCTTGTGACTCAATCACACCACTCAAGCAAGATGATTCTGGCCACCTCCCACCACATGACGAAGAAGGCGAGTCAGAAGGGCCACTCAGGGACACCTGCCATGCCTCCTCGTGCCCAACACTGCTGGCAAGTTCCGTAAAGAAGCCCTGGAAAGTCACAGCACCCTGGCAGTGCTCAATGGTGGTGGAAGGAAACGACTCAGATGCAGAGTCATGTGGTAAAGGGCGAAGTGGCGGCTATGCCGTGGGTAGGGCTCGAACAGGATCAAAGCCTGATTACAGGAGGCCCAGTCAGCCCTGCACCCCAGACTCGATTGATGACACAAGCTCCGAATCGAGGGCAAGTCCACGACCTTCTTCACCAAACCGCAGAACCTCGGTGGGAAGCAGTGCTAGCAGCAGATGGGCAGCCACTGATCTACAGATCTAAGGACCCAGGTTTAGGGTCTAAAGAGCAGCTGCAATAAAAAGCAATGCTCAGTATATGCCAATTTAAACAATCTCATCGAATGGGAGTCCAGATGCTCCGTACACCAATCTGCAACAATAAAACTTCTCCGAGGTGAAAACACTGATGATCATGCCACAGTGGTACCGTTGTTTAGTCTGGATGTTTTTTTAGGTGGCAAGTGAACAGTCAGTTGATATGCTGGGAACAGGAAATGGACAAATCTGAGTGCCAAATTGTGTATCACAGGGGTCCCGATAGAAGGTGATTCATTGGATGGCTGTGTGTCTGTTACCTGGGGATGCAGGGTGCACTGTAGGACAAAGTCAATATAGCGGAGGCAGTGTGATACCATCATGGCAACAGTATTAACTGGTGGCAGTGACTTCTTTTAACAGAATATTGAATAAGTTGTTCAGAAATGCTCTATGCAGCGCATTTCTCCGAATCTCTATCTGATCTGTTCAGCTTCATAAATCAGCTTTGGGTGCTTGAATATTATGCAGATGCTTTTAATGTTGTGCCTGATCAGTGCATTGGCTGTAGCTGTCAAGTCACCTTA
Organism: Denticeps clupeoides; assembly: GCF_900700375.1. Taxonomy (NCBI): domain Eukaryota; kingdom Metazoa; phylum Chordata; class Actinopteri; order Clupeiformes; family Denticipitidae; genus Denticeps; species Denticeps clupeoides. The sequence continues at coordinate 13,806,071 of NC_041711.1, forward strand.
AATTGAGAATTGCACTATGAGAAGATCGTAGCTGGTATCATGGAACACAGTGATAAATAATGTGATAAATAACAAGGGTGTTGTCACTACTTTGCATGCAGATTTAATCTGCGGTTTTCTTTTTCCCTATCTACCCACAAGTCATGCCACACATTAAATGTCTTGCTACACTGCCTTTAAATTAGATGCTTACAGATTTAATACTCTTACATTCCAACATGTCTATTCATGAATAGTAAACAAAGCTACAAAGAATATGTCTTACTTTTAAAATGGTGGGTTTGAAGGAAGTTTTTGCATTTAAAGGTTATATATGTTTGAAAATGATTATGTAACTAATTTATACAAAAAAAAAATTATTTATCTCATTGAAAAGCAAAACACAAATGAAAGATTTACAAGTGAATATCACCAAAATATCTAAAATAATCAAAACATTAATTCTGATTTGACATTTTATTACATATCTGACTTTATTACTTCAGAACATGTAGAATTAATGGGAAATGCAGAAACCTTCTCTCCCAATAGTGCTAAAAAGGTCAAAATATATGTAATTAATGGGAATTACTCAATACTTGTCAAAACCAATGATAAACAATTCAATACGAACACTTTCTGCAAATTAAACATTTCAAATATTTTACAAATGAATGTGTGTACAGATGTGTGTTTACATGTACAACGTGTAAAGGAAGAAGAAAAATGTCGATTAACGCGTGACTTTCTTAAAGTCGTTTTTTATTACTGTAACCTTATTTATATCGAGGGGAAGACCATCCTTTGGAGTTTTGCGCCCTCCGCTGTCAGAAGAATGAACTGCACGACTGGCTGTCAAGAACATTATATCTACTTCTTCTGTTTATGTCCAATGTCCACAAAATTCATAGATTCATCTATCGATGCATAAATGTACCCACCTTCATAAATCACAAGTATGATTCATGTGTAAATTTTCGATTTTTAAAAATGGTTATTGTTACGTGTTACGACAAAAATTGCTCGTACATTCAGTAAAATGATTCAGCAAAACCCCGAAATCCCGAAGTTCAGGTGAAAGGTCAGCAAACAAGCGTGTGCGCGCCAGTCCACGAGTCAGGTGACTCCGAAACATATGACTTGGGATGACCCACCCAGCAACTTCAACAGTCCAAGTGACTGACGGCCGCGGTGGCCAATCAGCGCCCGGTCACGGTGCTGCGCGCCCAATCGCAGGCGGGGGTGGGACCAGCGCTAGCTTTCATCTCAGAGGAGAAGCAGCGGAGACTCCTGGACTGGAAGGAGGAGAGGAGTTCTCCCTTTCCTCCATCGGCGCGGCTACGTCCCCTTCGTTTGCCTCCCGTGTCGCCTCGACGGGATTGTGGGGTTCGCCGGGAGCTCTGAATATTCCCGACTAGGCGCTGCGTGAAGGGGCGGGGGCGGCAGTCGTCGGGTCAAAATGTCGATCCAGTACGACGAGCCGCTGGCGGACAGCTACGGGGTGGCGGACTCGTTCACCAAAACTTTTGACTACGGGGAGGACGAGGCCGATATCGAGGACTGCCCGGCTCCCTCCGACAGCAAGCCGAGGATTCTGTTGATGGGTCTCCGGAGGAGCGGCAAGTCATCCATACAGAAGGTGAGAAGGGAGGCGGAGCGGCGCAGCTACGCGCACGATCCATCATTTTTAAATACAGCGATTAAAATAAGAATTCAAAACCATCACGCACCGCACACCTGACGCCCGGCGTGGACTCTCTGGCCAATCATTTACAGGACAGGGGACAGGGGACCAGCCACCTCCACTTCATTTTACCAAATAGAATCTTTTATTTATTTATTTATTTAATTCCTTGATCGATTACACAGTTCCCCCCCCCCCAGCAGCCATGTGTCACTGTGGGAGTGTGTAAGGGACAATACTACTGCAGCAGAAGAAAAGAATCCAACTTAATCTACGGCCCATCAAATAAGTTTTGTGTTTTAAGATATTTAGTAGTGATTAAAAAGCAGGTATCTCCACCACAGGTCCATTCCTGTCAGGATGGGTTCCGATGAATAATTTAAATCATGTTTCCTTTTTTATTTTTCGAATCCCTGGCAAATGACAATGACGCGCTCTCATAAAATATTCAAAGTCACTTTTGCTGCTCGTACAGAATAGAAAGTGTTTTCATTTTGCGCAGAGCCTTAATCCTGAGGGCCTTGAATTAAAAGCCTAAAACCCTTCCCGTCCTGTACCGTATTTTCCATGCCTGAGCAGCTCAGCAGGATGGTGACGTTTTGGAACCTTGTGATTTGGCTTTTGATATATTCCTGTATGCCCATTTTATTTAGATTGTTAATGACCATAAAGTGGTGGGTATTTGTGCCATTATTATTATCAGAACTATATATACAAATACATATATTTGAAAATGATAATGTAACTCCACTGAAAAAAGTCATTTAGACAATTTAAAAGCAAAACAGAAATTGCACATATGTTAATAACATAAAAATAAAAAGATTATTCTGATTTGACATTTTCTCACACATCTCACTTTAATACATTAGAACATGCAGAATACAGAAACCCTTTCTGCTGATACTGATTAAAAAAGGTCAAAATATATGTAATTATTAGGAAATACTTGTCAACACTAATGACAAACAATTCCATATTAACACACTTTCTCCAAATTAAACATGTCAATCATGAATGTGTGTATGATGTATGTGTACATTTACAATGGCTACAGGGAGAAAAATGACGCTTATGTGTTTTCATATATGCGTACGTGTCATACATGTTATAAAGGGAATCAATACAAAACCATAATTAGATGCATGCGGGCCTAACGGTTAACGTAACAGACTTGTAACGGAAGGCTGTGGGTCCGAGTCCCGATCCTCCAAGGTGTCACTGAGCAAAGCACTGTCCCCATACACTGCTCCCCGGGCACCTCTCATGGCTGCCCACTGCTCACCAATGGTTAAAAGCAGAGGACACGTTTCGTTGTGTCACCGTGTGCTGTGCTGCAGTGTTTCACAATAACAATCACTTCACTCTCACTTCTCTTATCAGACGCCCTTATCCGGAGCAACTTACAATCAGTAGTTGCAGGGACAGTCACCCTGGAGACACTCCGGGTTAAGTGTCTTGCTAAGTGACACAATGGTAGTAAGTGGAGTTTGAACCTGGGTCTGCTGGTTCATTGGCAAGTGTGTCACCCACTAGGCTACTGCAGAAAAGTTAAAGCTTGGCTAAGACCTTCTTCTCCTGTCCAGGTGGTGTTTCACAAGATGTCACCCAATGAGACACTGTTCCTTGAGAGCACCAACAAGATTTACAAGGACGACATCTCCAGCAGCTCCTTTGTCAATTTCCAGATCTGGGACTTTCCAGGCCAAGTGGATTTTTTTGACCCCACCTTTGACTATGAGATGATCTTCAGAGGGACAGGCGCCTTGATATTCGTCATTGATGCTCAGGTAAAGAGGAATCTCTGTCCAGGCTGAGATGCGTAACTATGGTAGAAAATTCCATTCCTGTGCTAACTGTCATGTTATTTGCAACACTGTTTAGTAATAACAAAATCCACATCTGTAGAATGGGTAGGATTACTATAAAAGGCATGTTACCTCGACGCACAAATTACGTTGGCCAAGCACTCTGCAGTGAGCTCTTGGTGTCCTCTTGGGTCTTTCAAAAAGTCAAGCATAGACAGTTCCACTGTCTAGAATCCTACTAAATACTAAGTGTCCTTCAGACGTTTTCTCTAGTGGTTTAAAATGACACCAGTGTTTACGCCTATCTTGTCATGAAATTCAGTATTTTATTTATTCCCATGCAGCAATTTGACCCTTAATACCAGTAAGACTTTCAACCTGCATTATTCATTCCCTTATATATTATGGCCTAGTATATTGCTAATAATCCTGATTGTGATGTTGAATGTGTGACATTGCTGTACGAATTGCTTCTCTGAACAAACCGTGGGAATATTTTAGATGGATCGATGCTTTATTCATCCCAGAGGATGAAAGTCAGTGTTCATAAGTTTAAACTTGCGATTAGACAAGCGTGCAGTGTACACTTACTTTAAAGCAGGCTGCAGTGAGCTCTTTTCAATTCACACGTAAGGTTTTTGCTTTTAAAAGTTACCACCGGTTCCATTCGGGAATATTTTCTGTGCAGTGAAGTGGCTTCAGTTCTGAAAACAACATGCCAGAACAGTCCTTAATCCTCTTTCACAGAATTAGTCCTTTTGTGAGAATAAAACTCTTCACTTTAGAGAGAATTAGAGTAACCCTGTACCTCTTATTTTTAGAGGATTTGTAAATTCCTTCAGGAATTTTTTTTTGTGCTGCAGGTGTCTAAGATATATGATCTGACATTTAATACTTGAGGCTAGTCTGTGTCATTGATGGATCAGGACATGTACTTTACCTGAACTCAGTCATCAGCTCCGATAAATGGCCATCGTGAATGATTACATGATGAAGCAATCAAGTAAATAAGGGTTAACTTTTCTCAAACAAAACCATCTATTACAAAGCATTTGTTTTTTGGACAGTTTTGCTTTTCCATTGGAATGCTTTTTTTTTTTTTTTTTTTTGGTGTTGAAACAGTGAAATTTTACTTTTCAGGTTAGCTTGATCACACAATTTATCATGAATAAACCATTGGTCACCACAATAACTGTTTCTCACCGGATAATGGAGATATTGAAGGTTAGATGACTGTGATGCAATACATACTGCTGTCTGCCTTTGCATAGAATTCCATTGAACATATCAGCTGAAGGAATCTTCTATGCCCTAAGGCGAACAATTGATTCGGCCAAAGTTTTATGCCGGATACACATCCTACCTATGAATAATATACATCTAATAATATACAACTTCTGTTGCTACAGAAAATAAACTGTTCACCAGATGCTCTCTTGGCTTGGGGGGGTGAAGGGAGCTATTTTGTGTGTGACTTTTTCTGAAAGTGTGTGACCTGTTCTCCATACAGGACGACTACGTTGAGGCCCTGGGCAGACTTCACCTCACAGTCTCCCGGGCGTACAGGGTCAACCCTGACATCAACTTTGAGGTGTTCATCCACAAGGTGGACGGTCTCTCTGACGACCACAAGATCGAGACTCAGAGGGACATCCACCAGAGAGCCAACGACGACCTCACTGACGCTAGTCTGGAAAAACTTCATCTCAGGTCAGTGGTGCTTTTATTCCTGCCCACTTCTAGCTCAGTACCTGAAGTTGCACATGCTTGGGCTTCTCCTTGGTTTTACAGCGAATGCTTGAGGTCAATTAAATTTGGTAGAAGCTATGGTTCTCCATTACAAAGACAAAGTGATCTTTGCACTTTTGATTATGCGACCTTCCTTGAGGGTGACAAACTCCTCTCCTCTCCTTTTGCTTTGTTGTATGATTATCAGAAGTGCATAGAAAAAAAACAACTGAACCATCTGAACTCTGGAGACTGGTGTCCAAGGCCAGTTGTCTCATAAAGATCTGTCAGATCTACAGGGTGGTAGTAGCCTACCATTGTGTCCCTGAGCAAGACACTTAACCTTAAGTTGCTCCAGGGGGGGGACTGTCCCTGTAACTACTGATTGTAAGTCGCTCTGGATAAGGGCGTCTGATAAATGCTGTAAATGTAAAAGTAGTTAGCTGTGGAACTTGAGCCCAAAATCCAAATTAAGGAATTGTGGATTATTCCTATTGAACAGTATTAATATCTATGTAATATCCACCCAGCTGAACCACAGCTGCACTACCATACCAAACAATTATTTGGTGTATTAACAAGGCATCAAATGGGTGAAAACCAGTCATTGTTCATGTTGCAAATGTTAGTGATGGAATACCTGCACATGTGAAGAGAGGAACCCAAGTCTGTCACTTTAAAAGTTTCATTCAGTATAACAAAACCCATTTGAATAATATTAGTACAGCTGAATATTTCACTGATTAAAGAAGCATTAAAACTGGCCAAATTCACACTAGTACAGTATCTGGTGCAACATTCTCCCGCTTTGATTCTACTGGTCGTGCAAAAATAAGTCACGGCACGCAGCGGACAAAGTTCAACAAATTGAAGCATGGGGTTTCACACTGTGCAGCGTGAAACTCGAAGCGGCGCTGTACTCAGATCAGGCTGCCACAGTCACCACATGGCATTACTTTTTAACAAGAATTTTTAAACCGCCACCGCCAAAACTCGATTTTGTTCTGCGCTGCATTGATGCAGAATCGCCAAGGTCTGCATCGCGATGCGTCGATTATACACTTAATTTTAACACCCCTAGTGTGAGGGGACAACTAAGACCTACAGTACAGGCCAAACATTTGGACACACCTTCTCACTCAATGTGTTTTCTTTGTTTTCATGATCATTTACATTGGTAGATTCTCACTGAAGGCATCAAAACTATGAATAAACACATGTGGAGTTACGTACTTAACAAAAAGTGGAGACCTGACCTCCACAGTCACCGGACCTGAACCCAGTCGAGATGGTTTGGGGTGAGCTGGACCGCAGAGTGAAGGCAAAGTGGCCAACAAGTACTAAACACCTCTGGGAACTCCTGCAAGACTGTTGGAAAACCATTTCAGGTGACGACCTCTTGAAGCTCATCGAGAGAATGCCAAGAGTGTGCAAAGCAGTAATCAGAGCAAAGGGTGGCTAATTTGAGGAAACTAGAATATAAAACATGTTTTCACTTATTTCACCTTTTTTTGTTAAGCACATAACTCCACATGTGTTCATTCATAGTTTTGATGCCTTCAGTGAGAATCTACCAATGTAAATTGTTATGAAATAAAGAAAACACATTGAATGAGAAGGTGTCCAAACTTTTGGCCTGTACTGTATATAAAAGCAAAAAAAACCATAACATAATAGGGGACCTTTAAGAAATAAGATTCGTACCACGTTTGATTCTCTTTTCATTTTTATAAAGGACGTATCTTCTGCCTTTTGTTGTACTGGCCTTGTTTCACTTTAACACGAAAATGCCAAAGCGGCCTGGTTACAGCAGCACAGACGGGCATGTCAGGGGCCTGCTGACGAGAAGCAGTGTTACTGGCTGGCGTTCCTCCACGCTCCCTCACATACTCCACTCTGCGGTGTTACATTCTCCCGAGGCCGCTTACGAGGGGCAGACAGGGCTCGAAATTTACACGCCGTTGGCTCAGTCGTTTGATATTACGATGCACATTGGTGCTTAATGTGTCACTGAGCACTTTATGGCGCGCTCTTTAGTCCATCTGTTTATCACACACCCGCTACTGTACTGGGCACACAGCTTCGGGTCAGAATTTAGGTGGGACTGCTGCCTGGAATTTACTTGTGCTCCCGCCGTGGCTTTTAAGGACTTGTATTTGTTGCAGAACCTGTTATTATGGTCTGCTTTTGTGAAGACATACTTCTGAATTCTTGAGCTTCCGCTTTAACAGAGGACGAGGGGCAGCACCTTGTGTGCAGACAGATGTTCGGTGGTAGAACCACTGGCCTTTGTCAAACCAGTTTAACCAATAATTCAAGAGTCCTGATGAAGAAACCTTTTGATTGCAACTTTTCTACATGGTTAACTGTGGTGGCTGACAAGTGCAAATCAAATGAACATTTAATAAATTCCATCGACAGCATGCGAAAACACTTCTACCAACCACTGAAGCAGCAAATCAGATCAGAAGGCCAGAGGTGCGCGTTGTCAATCAAACTGAAGTAAACGGAACCTGATCATTTTAGCCTACTGGCCTGCTTTTGTGGTTCCTGTGGCAAGCGTTCAGATTTGAGTGACCAGACGTCCTCTTTGCGCCCAGCTTGGTTTTTGTGCTGCCTATACATTTAAAGTGAAGTGATTGTCACATGTGATACACAGCAGCACAGCACACGATGCACACAGCGAAATTTGTCCTCTGCATTTAACCCTTCACCCTGAGTGAGCAGTGGGCGGCCATGACAGGCGCCCGGGGAGCAGTGTGTGGGGATGGTGCTTTGCTCAGTGGTACCTCAGTGGCACCTTGGCAGATCGGGATTCAAACCGGCAACCTTCTGATTACGGGGCCGCTTCCTTAACCGCTAGGCCACCATTAATTACGTCACGGGCGTCCTGCGCTCTGATTCACTTCCACTCATGCTAGTAGATCGGTTGTTGGTTGCTGCTGCTGAAAGCTCGTTCACATTTCATTCAATTTAAATATCACATCCCCGACTAAAATCTCAAATCTGGTCCCCCAAGGTTCCCACAAAACATCTTGCACTTTCGGTCTGACGCACCTACTTTTTCCAGTTATGATTTGTTGCTTGTAAGTTTGTTTCGCTGATGGGTAAAAGTGTTTTTCATGTTCATTTGTTTTGCACTTTTCAGCCACCATTTATTAAAAAAAAAAAAAAAAACTCAACGAGGTGGCTTCATCTAGTGGTGATTTCTTTCATGTCACGAAACACCAAGAACCTTTGCAATATAGATAATTATGGGTTTTGTGATCACTATAGTGTTCTTGTTGTGGCAGGTGTGTGTATTTGAGCAGTGAAGTGTCATTGTTCTGTTCCCAAGTTAAGGACCTTGTCCCCCCTACTCCATACCTCTGGCTCTGTTAAACTGCATTTGGATGGGAATAACTGCAGGATTTTTCCCATTTTCCCCATTGTGCTCCAATCAGATGTTCATACGTGCAGAAGCTCCACCTCATATCTGCTTTTTATTTTTATTTTATAGCTTTTATCTCACGAGTATCTACGACCACTCGATATTTGAGGCCTTCAGTAAAGTGGTGCAGAAGTTAATTCCCCAGCTTCCTACACTGGAGAACCTTCTGAACATCTTCATATCAGTACGTTGCCAGCTTAGACGGCTGCTTGTTTAGTGGAGCTCTCTCCAGCGTAAGGTACATATTCCTCTTTCCGTGCTGTGCACTGCCAGAATTCCGGGATTGAGAAGGCCTTCCTGTTCGACGTGGTCAGCAAGATTTACATCGCCACGGACAGTTCCCCCGTGGACATGCAGTCGTACGAGCTGTGCTGCGACATGATCGATGTGGTGATTGATGTCTCCTGCATCTACGGGTGAGTTTTTCTGCTATTGTGAACCCCCTGTGTTAAAGATGAGCATTCTGTAAATTCTGTGTTTGTGTCTGGTACCCCAGTCTGAAGGAGGACGGGAGTGGGATTGCGTACGATAAAGAGTCCATGGCCATCATCAAGCTGAACAACACCACAGTCCTGTACCTGAAGGAGGTCACCAAGTTCCTGGCGCTCGTGTGCATCCTCAGGGAGGAGAGCTTTGAACGCAAAGGTACACGCCCGTAAACGATTCGATTCAAATTCAAATCAAATCAAATTTTATTTGTCACATACACAGTTATACACGGTATGATGTGCAGTGAAATGCTTTCTGCAACTGCTACAGACCACAGTATTGCAAATGTTGCAAGTAAACAGTGAACCAATATGCAAATATTGCAAACATAACCAAGTATTACACTTTTACGTCTTTAACATAAAATATGTGTAACTGGTAGGGTGAAGGTGTGCAAGTGAGTTACAGTTTTTTACAATGTTTAAGAAAGAAGAAAGAGCCATAAAAGAAAGAGCAGTAAGGACCTAAAAAGCGCAGAGTCATTTTGTGCAAAGTCATTTTGTGCAAAGTCATTTTGTGCAAAGTGATTTTGTGCAAAGTGATTTTGTGCAAAGTGATTTTGTGCAAAGTGATTTTGTGCAAAGTGATTTTGTGCAAAGTGATTATGTGCAAAAGAGTCCGGAGTGATTGGAGGTGAAAGTGCTGGAGTTCTATGTACTGTTGTTGAGAGCTTGGACAGCCTGCGGGAAGAAGCTCCTCCTCATTCTCTCTGTGTTGGACTTCAGGGAGCGAAAGCGCTTCCCTGATCGCAGCAGAGAGAAGAGTCCATTGTTGGGGTGGGTGAGGTCCTTCACTATCTTCCTGGCCCTGGTGCAGCACCGTTTGCTGTAGATTCGGCTATCGATGGACCCCAGCAATTTTTCTACATTACTTTCCACATTGCGTTTTCAAATAAGTCCGTGAGATGAGAGATAAGGTTCACACGGACATCTGATACAGGCGTTTTTCTGGGGTCCGTGGCGTCAGGTGAGTGCCAACTGAACGCTGACCGGTTTTCTGTTACAAAGTGCAGCAGAAACCCGTATTTCGATTTTGGACGTCCATGTGGACGAGGCTGAACTATTGTATTACAAAAAAACAGTGGGGCCGTTGTGGCTTAGCGGTTAATCAGAAGGTTTCTGCCAAGGTGCCACCGAGCAAAGCAAAGTTTCCTCACTCCTGCTAGGTGGCAGGCCCGTCATGAAATTTTTGTTTACTGAACCTCGGTTTTTTGGGGTGTCCCCCGTGGTCTTTCTGTTTGCAGGACTCATAGACTACAACTTCCACTGTTTCCGGAAGGCCATCCACGAGGTGTTCGAGGTGGGCATGTCGAGCAGCAGGCTGGGCTCTCAGACGGCTGGCACCCCTTGCTTGATGAAGGGCGTGGCTCTCAATGGCACACCACGCAGCACTGTGTAGGGCAGAGCTGGAATGGAGAAGAGTATAAAATGAAATCGCCGCTGTTGCCGCTCTGTTGGACTGATTGCTGCAGATTACATTTGACAGAGCCAGGATTGGACAGTGAAGGCAACGCATCACAGCGGAAGGGGAGGAGCTTGTATGCATGCTTGCAGACACAAAGCCTCCCTCACCAACCCTGGAGAAGATTTAGTCGCTGTAAATATTTATTTTTGTTATTTAATATAATTTTCCTGCTGCTATTACACTGATAAAAAATTGAATTGGTTGAATTTGTACGCTGGCTAGTAACTACTCAAGGCCCAGCCTGCACAGTAACACATTTGAGCCTTATGTAGAAGGGGTCTGCTGTCTTGGCTTGCTTTTTTGCAAGCTTTCTTACGTAATTACTTCTCACTTTAAAAGATTCTCCACCCCACATACTTTAGTTTGAAAAGGGATTATGTGTGTGTGTGTGTGCGTGTGTGTGTCTGATCATTTGGAATGGAATCATTGGTTAAAATGGTGCTTTTCATGTACTGGTTAAGGACCAAAGCCCAAAGCTGCTGTGACACCTCGATTTAAATTGTCTTTATTACGTAAGGGGCGCTTGCATAGTCCCTCAATTTACAGAAGACATTTAGCGGTTCTACTTCAATATTTGCAAGTATGTTTGTGAGCTCTGTGATGTTTGACATACTGTAATGAACGTTTATATCAGTATGGGAGTTTTTTTTTTTTTTTTGGGACATTCTGCTCTGGGTCAAGGCTTGGTTTTCAGTTAACCCAGAATGCATCAGGTTAAGAGATCCTTAAAAAAAGAAAAACAATAAAAGTCCTTTGGAATCACTGTGAGTTGCTTTGTTACATATGAAGGTGTTCAGAGTGTCTGTGGTCATTTACGTCATTGAGCTGATTTTGTATGAAAGATCTGAAATCAGTTTAACCTTTCAGGCAATTATGTACTTCGTTCCTGGATTTGGACTGAAGCTTCGTCTGTCCAATTACCTTCCTGTTGCCGTGGCCATCAGTTGTCACCTTTCATTTTTCCTTCATGCGACCTCACATGAGCTTCAGGTTGATTGCTTTGCTGTAGTGGAATGCAACAGTTCCAAAGCTAAATTACAATAAATCCTATTAGAATGAATGCAGCAGCATTGTGTTGTGGGATGGGAAATGCACTCACCCATTTAATGGATAATTCCTGAAATTCCCTTGTTTGCTTCATGTCTGTGGTCATGCTTTTCTGTTATTCTTGCTATTGTAAAAAATGCCAAAATGAGCACATTTTAACTCACTTGAAAAATTTAAACTCATTTGTTGATAATATGGTGCCGTAAATTTACTTGAAATGAAGAAGTTTGTTTCCCAAACCACTAGATGGCGCCGTTTACTTTAATTTCCGACAACTGCTTACAGCCAGGGTCGAGTTTGCATAAATTCGACTTTTAATTTAAACGATCTTCAACATGGTTTAATTTTTCTGAGCAGTTCTGTGTTATTATTTGAGTTAGGCTGGACTACACACTGTTCTAATGGTTTATTTCTATAGACCGAGCTCTGAACCCTTTAATTTCCTATAATTATCAGTAATTAATGTCATAGGTGAAGAATTTAACCCACTTAACCCTTTTCTCATACATATTGCCTGTTGCTAATGTTTGTGACGTGGTAAATCACGTCTCAGACTGTGCTGTGCAAGTTTTGAAGCGAATGAAGTGTGTCTTATCTACGCAACAGTGACTTATAAAATCCACAAGTACTAATGATTAGAAAGTGGATGTAGAAATGTGCTAGAAGAACTGCTCCCAACTCTGAACTAATGAATGATCGGCTGCAAGCGAGTCTTCGAATGGAGAACAATGTTGTATTGCAGTTAAGAGAACAACAGGAGAACAGAGTCTCTTTTTCTACACACATCATGCTACTGTTTCACGAAATTCTGCAATAAACTATTCAGGTAAGTACTGATTTACTTAACGTCTGACAGGGTTTTTGTTATGTTAACAAAATAGCTTGCAGCTTAGATAAACCGTGCTTTTTGCACACTGTTGTGTAGTTAAATAAGTTCAAAAATCAATGGTTTAAGAACTGAAGAAAGCCATCTTAATGACTTAACAAATAGGACGATTCTCTACACGCAAGTTAATTTATCCCCATAACTAGTGGTCAGAACTATGAACAAGTGCACCATGTATGTAGTTCTTGTCGTGCCTTACTACTAGGTAGTTCAATATAAAGTTATGACAAAAGCCATACAAGCAGTTTAAAAACTTGCCATGTGATGCACGGGACCAGAATCCTAGTCTCACTTGTTACAATAAACTTCTACAATAAAAATCTGTGAAGTCTACAAACATTCAGACAGAACTATTGCATCAAATGTTTCAGTGTATAATGGGTGGCAAAACTGTGCAAAACTTAAATAAAATAATGTTTATGCAAAACCAATATATGCAACTAAAACGACCAAGATGGTGTGATGGCGGGACGTGATGCACAATGTCACTGGTCTAAAAGCTACAGGAGCGCTGTTAAATGTAACATATGATAGCTGGTACGGTGCGTTGTAGGAATATTTTAATTAAGCCTGGTGCACTATTCAATATAACATGTATAAACTAAACTTGGTATGTCTGGCTTATCATAATAATTTGCTTTGAACTTTAGTAAAAAAATTACATCGCGACAGGTAAGACTGTTTCAAACGTCTGCAAAACCTTAACATTTTTTGAAGACATTGAAATTAAATGATGTTCCACATATATCTGTGTACTCATTTTAAATATTAGGACAAGTAAAAGTGCGAATATTACAGAATTATGTTTAGCATTTAGGTTTCATTTACCAGATAATCGCCCAATAGGTTTAAATGTAAGGCATTGGCAGCCTGGTAGCTCCTCCTCTCGCGAGATTTGGCACCGCCCGTTGCGCGCTGCTGAACAGGTTTCAGGGCAGAAAAGTTCCTTCTTCTCGGATACGCGAGAACTCTTCCCCACATCTGGAAGCGCTGCAGCTGCGCCACACGGACGTGGAGATGAAGGTGGGGAATGGAGTGAAGTCGGGATGCCTGCAGAAACGTGCCTCCCAGCTACTGTCACGACTCATTATGTGGCATACAATTTACACGCAATAAAACAGTGACGGCGTTTTCTTTCCTTTCCTTTTCTTTTTTTTTTTTTTTTTTACACTTCATTAGGACACTAATTTCTTGCAAAAAATCCCCACATTAATCCTGTAAATGGCTCCCTGCCGTTTTACATTTCCACGGCGTGATGAGCCGAGATGGAGTGGATTTTCGTGGGTTTACATCCACAATGTTGGCATTGGGAGGTTTGGATGGCCAGATAAAAAGGGACTAACGATGAAAATACTGCCGATAAAAACGTGTAAGATGAACACTGGGGCTTGCTGGTTGGCGACTGGTCTTACAAACATCAGTCATAAAAGTGGCCAAAAGACAAGCAAAGAAAACGAGAAGAAGACGTTATTCTGCTTTAATGCATTGCAAGATTGATGTTAATCAACGTTTGTTGACTCACACAAGTTTTCCAGGGCGACCTGGAGAAGAGGTCAAGAGGTGAAAGGTGACATTTTCATCCATCAAAAAGGACAGGACAAATGTTATTGGTGTAATAATAACACTATTACACCTACTGTGTTATCATATATGGTGGGCTGCCGGCCGCTAGATGGCGCCATCGTCCGGCCGTTTCCAGAGTCGTGCCTGGCCAGCATGCAAATGAAATGTTAACATCACACAGTGGCACAATGAGAGGGAAATCAGCATGATGTACAACTGTAATTTGGCGCCGTAGCGGCCCCAGAAATTGCCTTGCTTTATCAAAACCCATGCCACTCCACACCCCTCAGCTAATGACGGTACTCTGTAAAATAATGAAATAAAGCCGTCGATAAACCAATGTGTGTGATGTCGTTTAGAGTTACTAACAAATTGCGTTCACGAGTTTTTATTCATCTATTATGTAGAATCTTGTTTCGGTTTATTCAGTAGAGTCACTTGGGAGTGTCAGTAAGGGTGCTGGGTTAAATGCAGCAGACACATTTCCGTGTGTGTGTCATGTGCTGTGCTATGCTGTGTATCACAAGGACAAAAATAGTCACAAAAAACAAGTAATCTAAGATGACTTTTTACATGGAAATTCATGGAAATTCTCAGTTCTTGGTGTTGCAATTAAAACCCACACCCACAACAGAATAGGATTTGAGCATGAAAATAAAAGCAGGATTAATGTGTTCCCAACAAAAGCTGCAGTAAATAAATTATAGAAATACATTCCAGCAGTAAATAAAATCTATCTATAAATTCTAGTTTATCAGATATCAGAATATTTCATAAAATTAATCATTATCATGAATTCAATAAGGAGCAAGAGAGACATGATGTGCACCTTCTTCTTCAAAAAAATTACTATAAACAGGAATTATTTATGGACATTCACAGATATGTTGAATATGAATGCTATTTCTGTATTAATAAGAAATCAATCAAGGCTAGAACACCCCAAAGTTGTGGTGTGTGTGTGAGAGAGAGGGAGAGAGAGAGATAGAGAGCGCAAGATGGGCAGAAGTGTATCTGTTTTTTATGTGGTCAGTCAGTAGAGCGTGCAGCGTGGTTGCATCCATCCATCCATCCAGCCGCTACCTAATGGGTAGAGGACAGGGCCTGACAAAAGGAGCAGCGACAGCAGCCATTATCTCAGCGCTATGCAGATCAAGCACATCAGACTGGACACACACACACACACACACACACACACACACAGTTTAGGAGGACGAGTTGAATGCTCACTCAGTGTGTGTATTTAAAGTTTATGGAGAACAATTGGATAATCGTGGCCTTCGGGATGTCCTGTTAACCTTGTCTGATCCCGTGTGTGTGTGTGTGTGTGTGTGTGTGTGTGTGTGTGAAGACAGGAGTGCTCTTTAGTTACGCTAACATGCTCCACAGGACTCATCCCACATTCGCAGGGATCATGAAAAACATATTGCATGCTTTCCTGCCTTCATCTGCCAGGATTTTCCTAATGCCCTGTTTTCCCTTTGCCGAGAACCTTCCGGCCACTTGGATCACCAAACCAGAGAGGCTGTGTGGTGCTGTGCCAGGGGAGCACAGTGTCATTAGGCAGCATATTTTAGCCATGAGAAATGCGAGTGTTGCGCAGTGCGGCGTGGCGGAGCGCGGTGTGATGCACTACAGCGATGGGTCCTGACACTGGATTGTCACCCCTCAAGTCATTTGCCAGCCTGAGCCGAGACGTGTGTGCGCTTGAGCATCGGACTGGAAAAAGATAGAGAGGAGCCAAGAGTGATGGCAGAGAAACGGAAACATGGTGCAGCACATTTCTCTCTTTTTCACTCGTCCGATGATCTGACAAAAAAAAAAAAGGAGGTGCAACAACATGGAATTTTTGCACCAGTTCAGCTGTATTTGGGTCCTTAAGCATGAATGTATCATTACGCTTTAAGTTTTCAAAGAGAAAAAGTAAAAGTTAATACAATAAAGTATTGTTCCATATTTTATGAATGCTATAATGTCACTGGTACACACTCATTTCTCTTGAACTGTCTCCTGCGACTGCAGCTTTAAGCAGAAGAAGGTGAGGGCACGAGGAGTTTGGTCGGGTGATGGGTGTTGTCAGGTCCGTCCGCCGGGCTTTAATCCCACTGCGGTGGGAGTTGTGTGCCAGGTTTGAAGTCTAATGGGCTGCCTCGGAGGCAGCCTGGACTTTGATGGAGGTGCCTGTAAGGCAGCGGCGCGGCCAGTGGAGGTGTGATGCGCGGCGAGTGGAGTCATGAATATTCACCGCGCCGGCAGGATTCGCATGTTTCTCACTCTTCCTCTGGCCTGTGTGACTGCAGTTGAAAATAAGAGTCGAAAACAGGCTTTAATTGGGTTCCAGGTCTCTTGCCGGGTGTCTTCACATCTCATTTGAGGAAATGTTTGTATGTTGTTCATGTGCTGCGTGTGAGTTAAAAAGTGTGAAGGTGTTAAGGGACTTTGTGTTACTGTTTCTTTTCTACTTATATCTTAGTGGGGACCAAATGAATGGAGCGTCATAGGAAAAACGTGACATTTTTTAAAGTAGGGGCATTTTACTGGTCCACAACTGGGAAAACAAAATTATGAAACAAACAGCTTTTTTTCCCCCACCATGTTGTCATTTTTGGAGCCAGTTGGTGCTTCTTGCCCTCCATTGTTGAAAGTAAATCCTGTACAGGGTGACGAGGTGGTGTCATGCTTGATTGGAATGAGATCTGGAGTCCACAGCTCAACTTGTGCTTCTTTAAACCATTCCTGAACCATTTTTGCGCTGTGGCAGTGTTAAAGAGGGGGCTGCCCTACCTGGGAATAGAGTTTCCAAGGTAGGTGAAACACTTTTTAAGATTAGGATTAAGGTTTTGGTAGTATAGTCTGTGGTTATGAGTAGTTATGCACCTTTAAAAAAGCAGAAAATTAGCCTGAAATAAAAATATTTACATTCATTTTTTTTTTTTCGGCCACATGGAGATAAGTGTGTTGCTGAGGCACACAATGGTAGTGTATGGGATTTAAACATACGAGGCAGGCATATTATATCATTACTTCCATCTGCTGGCACATAATCCGCATTATCTGCAAATACTGATGCATTTATACGTTTTTACAGTTATCCTATAATTTTCTTCCACTAGAGAAATGCTAATATATTATCCAAAATCTAAACAGTTCCACACACATGTGCATACATGCACGGTCGTTGAAGTCAGTTTACGCACACGGGGACACAAAACGACAACTGACCAACATTCTCCCACAATTCACCACTCTCACCCGTCTCAGAAGGCTGATATTGTGTAGCAGGTGTGCTGAAGTAGAGAGTTTGCAGGGGCGTGGTCGTTGTCAAGTGCAGCCGTGATTGACAGCAGACACATAAGGCCACCGAATGTCTCTCTCGTCTCTGTCTCTCACGCTTTGATATAAAATGTCTCTCCTGCTTCTTTCTTTTTTTTGTCTCGTTCTGTGTGAATTTAGCTAAAGTTTTTGTTCATCCACAATGTCAAGTTGTGACCTTGTCTGGTGGAGTTTCTTGCGTCTGGAGCCCCGGCGCTGTTTTTGTCTGTCAAGTGCGATCAGAGCGTGGAGCCCACACCTGTGGTGGTGCAGTCCTCTTTACCGCGTTAAAACGTCCCCGACCCCGAACCAAATCGGACAGGACAGGCACCTCTGGCGAACCGCCTCTCAGGCCTCACCCCCAACCCCCTGGCCCTCTCTCTCTCTCTCTCTCTCTCTCACCCACACTTATTCTCCCGCTGCCATGTGGATACGTTAAATCCTAGATTATTTAATTCACAGTTGCATGAAAAACATCTGCTTACATACAGGATCACAGAATAAAAAAAAAAACACAGACACCCCCACTTCTGTTACTTGCCCCCCAGTTTTATTCTTTTTCTCTACCCTGTTTTTTTTTTTTTCTCTCCGCAGTGATTCATTGCATCCCTGAGGAGAAGCATCATGGCGGAGCCGTGGAGGAAGTTGCCATTACAGCCCTGATTCAACACAAGTCACAAAGCAAATTAAGGCCATTTGATTTCCTCCCCCAATCGTATATTGGATTTATGGAGGATTTATTCTGCCGTCGAGAAGCCTGTTTTTTTGGTTCTGTACGTTGGCTGCATCACTGCGGACTCACTCAGGCTCTAAAGAACATTGAATTGGGGGTCTTTCAGTAAAGAGGAACAGATTACTTAACGGGAACCGGGTCACAAAAAAGAGACCTGTGTTCTCCATTACATAATGGAGGACCTGAAATGTAGAAACCAATACGGTAAAAACCCTGTCAGTTATTATATCATATCTGTGTAACCCGCCAGAAGAACAGGAACCTGCGACAGGGTGTCACGAGACGAGCGTCTCTGTCTTCGCCATCTTCAGACAAAACCCGGACCGGTTTTCTTTTTCTTTTTTTGTGGGGGAGTGTAATTGGCAGCCAATTTGCATTTCTGTCTCTCTCCCTCCCGCAATTACGCCCAGTCTTCACAAAGTCACAGTGTCAAAAAAAAAAAAAAAAAAAAAAACCTCTAAGAAGCGCACGAGGGGGAAAGAGCGAGGCAGCGCGAGCAAGAACACAAAATGAAATTCAAGACGTACTTAATAAACTTGCAGGAAACACTCTCCGCCACGCCAAGCCAAAGACATGATGTGCACGCCTAAATACATGCCACACACCACTCTTTTTTTTATTTCGTGTTTTTTTTAAAGCAGCAGTTGCATTAAATATTCCTCCTGTGCAGCACTGTGAAAACAATGGAAATATTCGATTTTTCAAAATGCATTAAATGATCTGTTTGAAAATTTTACGAAGGGGGAAGAAAATAATGATAAACAGCAAGCGGTGTAGCAATAAAACACTCCGCAGCTCGATAAATCAATAGATTTGCCAGCGGTGTGACCTTCGGGCCCGGTCCGTGGCGGGACGCCGGAGACAGGCTGCTGGGTCGGCACTAATCTCCGAGGCTCCGATCCTGCGCCGGGCCCCGTCCGTGGGCCTGTTGTCAGGAACGATCCCATTTTCATTACTCACAAACTCAAAAGGAGGAGGTGAGGGGCTCGCCAGGCCACGGTGATAAATGTCCTCGCGGAGGAGGGACGCAGGCAGCGAGAGAGAAGGGGAAGGAGTCTTCTCTGCCCTGGCCCCTAGGTGGTGGAATGAACTTCCCCTCGAGGTCAGAACAGTATTTTCAAACGGCAGCTTAACACCTTCCTCTTTAGAGAATACTTGTAACTTTCTTATAGTCTGACCAGAACACAGACAACATAGAACATTATAATTTTCATTTACAGCATTTATCAGACGCCCTTTTCCAGAGCGACTCACAATCAGTAGTTACAGGGACAGTCCCCCCCTGGAGACACTCAGGGACACAATGGTAGTAAGTGGGGTTTGAACCTGGGTCTTCTGGTTCACAGGCGAGTGTTTTACCCACTAGGTTACTACCACCCTATTTTCACTGATGGAAACATGAATGAAGGCGTGTTGGATATTTACTGCGAGGGAGGTGGCCGGACAGGCACGCTGCCTGCGAACTTTGCGGAATGACAATGCGTCGGGGGAGAGGCGGAGCTCGGGGAATGCTGCTGTCCACCTGGCCCCTGCCCCTCATTAGAGTCCAGCCGGAGCCCCGTCCCGAATATTAATCCGGCGAAGGAGATGGGGGGGGTGGGAGCAGCTGCTGAACTGATCTGTTCCTGGCGCTGGGGGTGGCTGTTGGGGTGGGTGGGGTGACCCTGTAATGAGGTGAAGGGAGGTGTGTGGCTGCCCTTTTTCTTGGCTGAACACTGGCGGGTCGGGATCCTTCATTAGCCCGCGTCATGTGACACCGGAATATCACAGGGGCCGGCCATGCTAACGACGGACAGGCTTTAGATGGGTGGTGATCAAGTTCACTTCCGAACTGGGGGACGCAGTCCCGGGAAGGTGGGGTTGAGGGCAAAATACAATTAAAACGAAGCCGAGAGTCAAGGGGAGTGACCTGGGAGAAAGTGTGTATGTGTGACACATAATGAAAGGTTGAACTTTGGCTGGCCGGGGTGGCATACCAAATCATCTCACCCAGGGACAGGGAGAGCGGACGAGGCTGAGAGAGAGAGCGAGAGAGAGAGAGAGAGAGAAGAGGAGGGGGGGAGAGTCGGAGCGCGTGGTTGCCACAGGGGCTGAGTGACAGAAATTAATAATTAGTGACAATGATTGACAGCGCTCTCTCCATCTGAGGCCCTCCGCTGCCTCCGAGTGCTTGCCTCCGCCGGCGACCGCGGGCACAATGAGCTCCGGCGGGATTCTGGGAGACGGCTGTGATTGACAACTGCCTCCTGGAGAGATGGGGACAGCGAGCGTTGGGGGGGGGAGCTGCGGTGGGGAGCGATGGGGGAATCGGTCCGAGCGCATAAAGAAGCCCTGAGCCCCCCACCATCACCTCTAAACACCCAGACCATTATGAAATGCAGACAAACTACCCACACGAGAGAGAGGGGGAGAGAGAGGGGGGGAGAGGGAGAGAGGGAGAGAGAGAGAGGGGGGGGGGGGAGAGAGGGAGAGAGAGAAAACACTCTCTGCTGACCCGTCTTTGCATATTTTATATTTACACGATAAACTCCTGGCTGGTGCAACATATGTGTGTAAATAATCAAAAAACTGACTCGAAAAAGACAATTTTCAAGTTAACCGTCAAAGCCGTCACAACGTTGCGTCCCCTACTTTAATTCCATCACCATCACCATTTACTGTGACTGTCATCGTCCCAACTGGCCCACCGTCTACTGAGAGAACATGCTCCTGTCCTTTATCTTATCCACAGACGTTCCCTTGCACGGAAACGTGCAGTCACGGCAACATGGACGCACTGTGATATTACTGTGATGCAGGAACAGAGCCCAGAAAGGACATTTTTGTTGTGTCGTGATGAGGACGCCACTGCTGTCCTCCCTGGATGGTTGTTCTGCATTTGTGGCAGTTTTGACAACATTATATCTTAGAGAAGAAATGTTGCAGCAACAGTAAGGACAGAATTTTATTAATACAGAAAAAGAAAACTCATGACAAACGATGATTTAAACACCGGGACATCATATGGGGACAAAAGTTGGAATAGGTGGCATGATGCGTGATGTCATTTTTTTAAATCAATAAAACAATAAAAATTAAAAAAAAAAAATTCCAATCTAATATTCCACCTCATTAATTTAGTGTCCTGTCGTCAGTGTCCTGTCAGCAGAAGGTTTACGCTCTTAATGACAGACAGCGGGTACCTGTCCTCACCGACCAGGACGTGGACACATTGCCTGTCCCGTGCCAGTCCTGGTTTACTCCTGTTTGACGCCGACCAGACTAATCTGTCCCAACAGACCTCCAGCGCGGACTCGGGTCTCGGAGGGACGAAGCGCTCAGCTCACCGCGGGCTGGGAAGACACGCGTCAACACAGCGGGAATCCTTCGGGGAGGTGATGTACATCGCAGGACTTTATTGATTTTCCTGTTGCTTCTGTGTTGCCGCCGCCGCTGCTCCGGTCCCCGAACGCTTTGCTGATGCGGTTGAGCCGCGAACGCTTTCCGAAGGCCCCGCTGCACCAAGGGCTCAGGCCATGTACCGGTACGGTCGGCACGGAAACCATAATGCAATCATCGCATCAAATGATCAGTTCATGTTCCCAGCCACTGTTAGTCCTAGTCCTAGTTCCTAGGTCATTTACATAAAAACAAGTAGAAACACGCGCTTTGCACATGTGACATGTCGACAGGTGCGGGTTGGAATAATCTAGAAGGAGGCACGAGAGCATCTTCGAAAACCACGTTTTTTGCATGAGAGAAGTAAAAGAACGATGCTCTTCTTCTAGATAGAGAGGCCTCCGACCTTACACGCGCGAACCAGCCCCACGCTTAGCACGCGGATTTCCAGCAAGAGTCAAATCTTGGACGCAGAGACAGACGGAATCAGGGGGAACTTTTTCATCTCGTCCTTTTCTCACAGACACAACGAAGCCCCTCTCTCTGGTGTGTATGCACACACACACACACACACACACACACACACAGGCAGAGCAGCATGCAGGATCCGGTGCTGGCGTGGAGCTGACAGATGGGGACCGCAGGACTCAGCAGGTGCTGTGTGGGACCCCAGAGGGCCCTTGACTCAGGCCGAGCGGGAGCGGGGCGCTCGGGGGCCGGACCGGCTCTCCCTCTTCACCTCCACCGAGCTGATTGACGTGGAGCGGCTCGGACACATGAGCGCCGGTCCACTCTCTTCCTAATTTACCTCTCTTCGCTTCTTCTTTTTGGCCATGCCCCATTTTTGGCTCTTGTCCCGTTTCAAACTCAAACGCTCCATAACATTTTTTTAAAAAATGATTCATACTTTTCTGTGTTTCACACATCTCCTGTAAAGATTTGTGAACATGTAACACGTGTATAATAAGAGTGACCAGTGTTTTAACTTGGAGTTCACTACAGTTTTCAACTCATAACTAATTAAATGCTCTCAGTACAGTACTTCTACTGTATGTAGAAACTTATTGGTGTGTGTGTGTGTGTGTGTGTGTGTGTTACAAAATGCAGCAGCACGACTGATCTTCAACCTTCCCAAATTCTCCCATACCACCCCTCTGCTACGTTCCCTTCACTGGCTCCCAGTAGCTGCACGCATCAGGTTCAAAATACTGATGCTGGCCTACAAAGCCAAACATGGAGTAGCACCATCCTACCTCACAGCCCTCATTACACCTCGCACTGCACCTCGTCTACTCCGAGCCTCCAGTACTGCTCGCCTGGTCCCTCCATCTCTGAAGGTAAAAGGAAAACATTCATCCAGACTCTTCTCCGTCTTGGCCCCTTGGTGGTGGAATGAACTTCCCCTCGAGGTCAGAACAGCTCAGTCACTGAGCACCTTCAAACGGCAGCTCAAGACCTTCCTCTTTAAAGAATATTTAGATTAAATTGTAATTTTCTTGTCAAACTTTGTGTACAGAATCTACAACAGAATGAATTAAATAGATGTATTCATAGTTGGGGTCCTAGTGAACCGGAATTGATCTCTTCATCGATGGTAACTTGAAAGCACGTTGTAAGTCGCTCTGGATAAGGGCGTCTGCCAAATGCCGTAAATGTAAATGTAAATGTGTTGCATGTCTAAGCCGCCAGGAGACCTCTGAGTTCCTCTGTTTTGCATTGTTAACATGGCTGAAGGGGACGGTGCTAAAACAGTGTCCAGGGCGAGGACAGGATTTAATTATCGTGTTTGGAAAGTGAAAAGTCTCCTCGTCCCTCTCTCTCCCTCTCTGGCCACACGGCACCGGAACAGGGCTGTTCGTGGTCAGCGCGGCCTTGAAAGGTGCCGCACACACACACCTGGCCCGCCGGCTGCCGCTTTGGTCTGCGTCACCTTTTGTCAGCCGGATGGTAATTAAGCGGCGTCAGCGTCCGCGCCGCGCGCTGGGGCGCTTTTTAATGAAGCCACCATTTGATCAGCAGAGACACCGGGCCCGGTGCGCTCGTGTCGTCCCTTGTTTCTGTTCCAGGAGTAGGAGGACACGGAGGAGGGGGACAGGGGTGCGGGTCAGCTGAGAAAAAAAAAAAATAAATAAAATAAATAAAAAGGTTCCCTCCCTCTCACTTCTTTTAAAGGGAGTTTGTCATCTTTTCCTTTTTTGCGGCGTGTCCGTGCGAGACGTGGTTCTCCCTTTTCGGGGGAGATGAAAGGCGCCGGCGCGGGGCTTCCAACAAAAGTGCCAGCGATCACAAACAAACCTTCAAATGAATCACATCAAAGGCGCTGCCCCAATTGTTAGCCTCTCCTATCCGGGGGAAAATTGGCTCATTAAGGGCAAAAAATGACATTGTTTACATTAAGCGGAGCCTGATTAGATGCGGCCATGTTTGTTGTGTTGTGTTTGTCCGCCTCCTCCGATGGCGCTCACCGACGGACCACTTCAGCCCACCGCCGCACAATCGGGCCTTTGAAGGCTTTCTTTCACGGGGAGAAAGGAGGGGTGCGGGAGAATGGGGGGGGTTAAAAAAAAAAAAAAAAAAAAAAAAAACAGGAAGAAAGGAAGAAAAGGAGAGAGCGCACAATCGGAGCCGCGCGCGGACATGATAGCGCCATTTTCTGGCCCGTGTCAGTTTTCTCTCTTCAGAGCTAATTAGGTTGCCTCGGGAGAAAGAGGCGGTTTGAGAGGACAGTTGGGCCCGTGATGAATCTGTTTTGTGCTGTAATTGCACTGATAAAGAGGGTGGCCTTGTTGTGTGGCCGGGGGACGGGGGGACGGGAGGGCCGCTATGAAGGGACCCTCGTCCCTCCGCGCTGCCAAACCCCGCTTGTGACTTCAATGGGGACGCGGCCCTTTTGTGGCGCTGGCGCTTTTGTCCGGCTGAGTTGCCTGGTGTTGGCAGCCGGGCTCGGCCTTTAATCCAGGATACACAGCATACGGTTGCGGACAGAGGAAAGGCAGGTTTTGCACATGCCTGGGTGACACGCTGTCACATTTAATCAGTGGTAAATTCTTAAAATGACTATGTTTATTTGGCCAGTTCTATGTATTTAATATTGCCGTAATTTAAATGAAGATGACAGTAATCATGATGACAGTGAGCATGCCCTCCTTCTGTCTGCTTCCACTCCCAACCATCAGACTTTTGAATGATATTCATCTATCTGGTTGATATCTATGAAGTTATCTTTTAGTTATGGTTCCATTTTGCAAATATAAAATGCCTAATGTATTTCTGAAATAGCTAAATTCACACCTTCTCTATTTTTAGTGCTTATGTCAAAAAAAAAAAAAAAAAAGGGATTGCAGTGAACTGCACCTGGACAGAAAACAAGACATATCATTTTTTGGCTAATGGACAAGAATACACTACAGGCCAGTAGTTTGGTATGGTCTTCTTTAAATGTATTTTATTACAAGAAAACATTTGAAATTGTTTAAATAAAATGCAATTAAATTCATGATACTTATGTAGCTACTATTTGTTGTTGCCTAAAGATGCAGGGAGTTATTTTAAAAAACGACTGAGAGCCGCCTCCACTCAATTACACTTGCGGTGTCTGCTGTTACATCATTTTTGTATTTTGTAATGTTTTCTTGCAATAACATTTTGATAGAGCAAGGTGAAATTTATTCATTTATTTAAAAGGTGAGGAAATTGCTTGATGGTTTCAGTTCATCACGTTATTAATAGTATAGTATAGTATAGTATATACTGTATACTGAATGAAAGTGAAGTGAAAGTGAAGTGAAAGTGAAGTGATTGTCATTGAGCACAATGACAATCACACGGTGACACAACGAAATGTGTCCTCTGCTTTTAACCATCACCCTGGTTGAAAGGCACCCGGGGAGCAGAGTGTGGGGATGGTGCTTTGCGTAGTGGCACCACAGTGGCACCTTGGCAGACCAGGATTCGAACCAGCAACCTTCTGATTATGGGGCCGCTTCCTTAACTGCTAGGCCACCACCAATACTATATAGTATACTATATATAGTATATATATAGTATATATATATATATATATATATATATATATATATTTATATATATATATATATATATATATATATATATATATATATATATATATATATATATATATATATAGTATCTAGTATAGTATAGTTTGTCTCATTCTCTGTGTCTCTCGCTTTCCTTCTCACACACACACACACACACACACACACACACACACACATTCACAGGCTTTCTGATAAGTACAAACACTGATACCTGGAGCTCCCTAAATGCTCAATTCTTAGGTCAGGTCACCACGTTATTATTTTGCCCTCTTAATTTTTTTCCTCCTCCATTAACATACAGCATCATCCCACTTTTTCTCGCTCTTTCTTTAATTCACTAATTTTCTTTCATTCAGCACTTTTCTCATTGCTTTTCTATGGCCTCCGTCTCGCTCTCCTCTTCCTCGATCCCTCTGCACTTGGTGGCGATGGCAGGGTCTGAAAAGCTGTGGTAATTACTATTTAAAATAGTTTGGCATCTCTCAGGGAGGCAGACAGAGTTTGCCCAGCAAAGCATGTAAGGTGGCTGTGTTGTGTTTCTGTGCCCCCAGAGTGGCGAGGGGAGGAATTGGAATTACCTTGACTTCTGACCGCCTCCGTCTCCAGGGGGGACCGGAGAGGGCTGGCGGGACGCACGATGACTTCGCCCTCGCCGTTTAAGGACTCGTATGGAAAGTATAAATTGGTGGCGGCGGGGTGGAAGGGAAACATTGGCATTCATGAGCTTGTGTTTGTGCCCCCCCTGCTTTTTATTACAATGTTTTCTAAAATGTGCTCATCAGACATGGATGGAGTTTGCCTCTCTCCTCCTCGATCTCTCTGCTGCTGTCTGTGTTACTGCAGCCTGAGTGACTTTGCTCTCTATCTTATCTGGAAAATGGGTCTGGCAGATTCTCTCTCCAGGATTTAGGTTGCAGCTGAAGATGAGCGGACGGTGGCAGGGACCTTGCAGATCAATACAAAGTGATTGTGAGGGATCACTTTCATCCTGATCACTAGGGTGAAATCTTCCGAACTAATGTCAGAGTAGGAAGTCAGAGAAGCATCAGTTCACGCGGCATGGTGACGCTGCAGCCTCCAGTGCAAGACCAGACCATGTATTAAGGACATGTCATGTGATTTGATTTGGTTTTGCCAGTGTAATTGGAATATGAAGCAGGAGATGAAAGACTAGACATTCCAATCCTGGAAAATGTACTGAATTAGTCAGGGAATCTCACAATACGATACGTATCACAATCCACAGGTCACCACACACTTATATCACGATATATTGCGATATTCTATAGCACCCTGAACATTTAAAAACTGCAGCTGAAATACAAGATGCTGTGATCGTTTTGTCATGTTTTGCGAGTTTTACGCCTGAAATGCCGGGTAGTAATTCAAAGTACCCAGCTGTACAGCGCCATCTACAGGAGTGGAGGTTGTTGTTACACGCTGATTCTCTTCTCTGCTGACCTCACTAAAGAAAACACTCGACAGGACTACGCGGTGATCTAAAATATTGAAATTTGTATCGATACAACATCACCGCGTAAAATATCATGATATGTTTTTGTAGCAATATTTTCTATCACCCCTAGAATTAATGTAGTCTGACCCTGACCCTGTCCTATGAGACGCTTTTGGTGCATGTTTGTGGATTCTAATGGAACCACATTTTAACAATCAGACTACAAATGATGTTTAGTGTGGAAGTGTAACTTTGTTCCTCTTTCTGGAGCCTGATGTGTTTTACAGACCTGTACTAGGTATCGACAAAGTGAAACTGATGTTTCACGAGTTCAGTTTCAGACACGTAAAACGTTTGTAAAACGTTGTGCTAATGACAGACAACACCACATCCATAATCTCTAGTAGTTTTGCAAAGTCTGGGCAGAAGATGATTTAATGCACAGTCACTCCACACCACAGAAGCGACAGAGGAGGATCACTGATAATAAGTGTAAATTATAATGTGATAATGCGTCGGCTGTCAGGGCCGCTTTTGCAGAATGGTGTCACGTAGCCTCAAGCGTCTGGGCTGCTCCACTCTGGGGAAGTGACAGATCGGGAGAGCAGAGAAGAGAGAGAGGGAGAGAGAGAGACAGAGGTGCAGGGGTCAGGATAAATCTCCTTTCCGAGGAGAAGACGGTAAAGAGGACCTAGCTGGGGACTTCATTAGACCGCTCTCATTCCGTTCTCAGGAAGGGGTCAAAAACGGCCCTGAAAATTAGAGCCATCTCTCTCCCCCGCGTCCCCTTGCCCGGGTTAAGGATATAGGCTTGTATCTTCTCACTGCCTGGGGACCTCTTTTATAGCATAAAAGCCCAATCATCCCCAACTGCTTCAAATCTTCCTCACGGCCTCGCCTTCATGCGCGTTTCCTATCAAATTATCAAAGCTTTTCACCCCATGAAAAATGCAGCAGGCCGGCAAGAGCGTGAATAGACGTAAGGAGGGTCCATATAGGAGACTTCTCTCCCTCTGATTTGGCGAAATGAGGAGCGCCGGAATAAGTGATTGGGAAGTGCTTTGGTGGTGGTGGCAGGGCGATTGCTGGGGAACAGACAGATGAGTGTTTGATTGGATCAGTAAAGTCTTCAAAAGGCAGGTAACTCGCTCAGACGGTCCCCACTGGGGGAGCCCCACTATCCTGTCTCCCTCAATAACGGAGTGCGGCGACACCAGGCTTCAGGGCCCCAGTTTAAATGAAGGCACCACCCGAGGGCCAGGCGGTAAAAACATTACAGCGGCGGGCTGCAGAGTGCATGAGGGAAATGAAAAAGGGAAGTCATGAATGAGGATTTTGTTAAGCTCTGTAGTCCACCCCGTTTTCGCATTAAGACGGTCATTTATTCCTGCCTATCAGTTTTGGGTTTGTTTTGCTTCTGTGGAGTTTGTGAAGATAGCGGTGGGATGCACGGGAACGCAGTTTCACGTCTGATAATCGTTTAGTTTCACTGAATTATTTCCACAATTTTGCTAAACCAGCATACTGTCTACATCCATCTACAAACCCATAACACTTGTTCTCTTACGGAAGCAATGAGTTATGTCCAGTAACACATAGAAATAGATGCATTATGAATGCTGCAAATGAATACAACATTTATAAAAATCCATTTTTTTTTTTAAAAAATCCGAAACATCCGAAGCATTTGAAAAACATTTAAATAATCTCTAGCCATGTGTTGACGGCTTGCTTGCTACCATCATGTGCATATTGCATGAACGTCCTTGAAGTTTGCTTGGGAGATTGCCAAGCATATCAACAAAGGCTTATCTCCGCAACCCCATCTTGAACGTCCTTTTTGTCTAACTACATATGTAATGATATACCATGTCCGAACTCAGATGCAAAAGCATTAGGTTTATTTATGTATTCATTCACCACAGTTTCAGAGTGATAAGCAACCGCGGGTGCGGCTAGTGAAGAGGAAGATAGAGACGTCTCCAAAGGCGGCCATATTTGACTCTCAAAGTGGTCATTGATTAGCCTGCAGGATCCCCCTGGGGTGTGTTAAATGGCTTCTGTGTATCACCATTAGGGTTAACAATTATTTTTTCTCTCTGAAATGAAGGGCACTGACCCTAATATGAGGCCATTTAGCACTCATGATAATATGATAATTGGATGATGATGATGGTGAGGACGAATCCCCTCTACATCCTCATGCTAGCTGTCAATTAAACTGTAATGGATTACGTCTGCATTGTTTGAATTTATTGTTTCCTATATGCCAAGGCATGTGTGTATGTGTTAGAAGTCAGTAAAGGGAAGGATGGGAGAATGAGAGAAAATCGTCTCACTTTTGGACTCATCACGCTCTTTTCTCTTCTCCGTTGCTCTGCACATACACGCCCACATGCACGCTCTTCACCAGCGACTGCTGTAATTGCATGTGCACTTTCCCTAAGGGGCTCCCAAATTAAAACAAGTCATCCTTCCCCGTGCCTCCACCTCTCCCCCTTTCTCCGAGGCCTACTCTGGGGACAGGACGGTTGTTTGAATGGAACCCTCCTCATGCATGGCGTCACCGATGAATAAATAAAAGGCATGCATGCGCCGGGTCGACTTTCACGCCTGGACGCCTGAGCTTTGATAAGATCACTACTCTTGAAGGCACACTGTTGAGAGTAGTCGCCATGGCGATTTAAAGCCTGTCCCTCATCATAGATATCGGCGCTGTTCATGGTACTCAGTAGTATGAGATATTTTTAAATAAATATTTTGAGATGTACCAGTCCCTCTAGGATGGCTGTTTAGTCAGTGCTGATCTGTGATCAGTGAATCAATAGTTTTGGGGTCAACATTCACTGACTTACTCACTCACTCCTCATAATCGCTTATTGCTAGCAGGGTTGCTGATGGCTGAGTCCATCCTGGGACATCGGGAGCTGTGTGTGGAGTCAGTCCACCACGAGTATTACTGTACAATGTTCATTGCAGGACATATTTTGTCACAATTAAACCATTACAAAGCTACGTGTGGGATACCCATATTAGGATGAGACTTCTAGTAAAACCAACATAAAATAAAAGCATATATTGAGGTTTTAATTGTTATTACTTATTGCACTATATTGAAATAACAATAGTAGCTCTTACTCACTGCATTCCCTTTAATAACCCTAAAATTATGCAAAATTATGAATGACATATTACCTCAAATGTCTTAAATGAATTTGGTAAATGTCAGTGCATACATTACCTTAGTTAGACAAAAAGCTCAATTTAATAATACATAGATACGTTGTGATCATTTAAGTGTGCTGATTCCAGTCGTTATGCAAATCGTAACAGTCGACTCAACAAAAAAGTGTCACCTTTTGTTTGGTATAGCGCTTGCTCGATTGGATTTTGGGTGCACTGCTGGGAAGTTTCCTCCAGCATTTTCAGGTGAAACAGCTGCAGCTAAAAGCGCGCCTCTCGCTCTGAGTGTGGAGTTAATTAGCTTGTAATGGCATCATAAATTAGGGGCAAATCAAGGCTGGTCTGAGGCTGGACGTTTTAATGAAAAGTTGAAATGGGTCACCCCCCCCAGGCGGGTGCTGCTCATGCCTCTCGCTGCACCCTAATCATTCATCACTTATTAGCAACAGTCAGTAATCCAGGTGACCCTTTATAAACAACGCGAAGACAAAGGCACCAGTTCCTGTTCCTGAGAACTGTATCGCTGATGGACAGCTTTGTACCTTGATTCTCTTGAAATAGCTCAGAAAACTGCTGAAAAAAATGGAGCTTGGTGTCAGTCCTTGAAATAAAACCGGTTAAATAAAGGCACTTTTTGGCATATTGATGTTTTTACCCCCATCCCCACAAAAGACTTGATAGCTTATTGAGAATTCCGCCAAATAAGGCTTGGGAAATCATTAGAGGGGGCTGATTTGATTTACGTCCTGTGTAGATAGGGACACCCAAATGATCTGCCTCTCAATCGGCGTCATCAATCACCCAGAACCAGAGGGCATCGCAGCCATGCAGAGCTGGCTGCACGGGGCGCTGCAGATACGCAACGTTTTCTGCGGGGTAGGGGTTTCATGACAAATGGCCACTCTCAGGGTTGAGGGGGGGTTGAGTGACAGTGTGTGTGCGGCATTGCCGGAGTGTGTTGTCTTTGGCTGGCTTCCATGTCGGCAAGTAGGCTGGCAGCGGTTCCAAAGCCGTTATGGAGCGTGTCGGGTACAGATTCCAATGCACTGTTGCGTCAGAGATCAGCTCTTAAAGTCAAAGGAGTCCGAAAAAATAGACGCCTCAAGAAACTCGGTTTCTGTTTAACAGTTTAACGGTTTAAAGATCAGATTAAAACAAGACTGAAATGTTGCCAGTAAGAAGCATTGAATCTCCTTGTTGAATTGAAAGCCCTTCTTACGTTTTACAGTCAATAAGTTGGCAGTTGGAATACTGAGACAACACTGATTAAATGTTAGCATTTCAGCAATCCCTAGATTGAATGACACTTTTCCAACATGTAAATGGTAGATCTATTGCTTAAATATCAATTAAATAGTCTTATTATGTGCTTTTGTTAGCAATTACTTTTGTGCAATAAGCATTTGTGGATTTCTGGTCAATTAGATACTAAAAGATCCTCACTGAAAGCCAAAGAATTAATAAAAGACCCAACTATTTAAAATATTACTCTTTGCTATTTAATTACATCCAGGAAAACCTGTGCTAGCGTTGTGCCCTTTAGTTCCACCTAATATCTAATCTTAGTTTTGTTGTGTTACCTTGTAACAACAGCATAGCTAATCTCTTTAAACTGGAATTGTATGCATAAAAAATCCAACATGAAATAGCTTTGCTTATGCTAATTAAAAGAGTCGAAACCTGATGCTAATGTGTTGCTTTGTAATTACTGGAATGAGATAACAGACAACACACTACAGAGAACAGGCCTGATAACCCGCGGAACGCCCAGCCTCTTCCCTCGGCTGCGCCGCGTGGCGAGAATTAGCGGTGAAATATCGCACATATTCAGGGTCTGAGGGGTGCGGGGGGAGAGAGATTGGGGCTGCTGGAATTAGCTCAGTGGTATAAGCAATTATGGGGGCATCGTATGTAGCTGAGCAGCCTAATAGGTATGTAGAGAAGGCATTATTCAATTAAAGTGGCGGCTTACAGTGCAAGAGACCAGAGCGTCGGTGACAGGCCCGGTGTCTTCTTCTTATGAAACAACCTATTTAAGCTAAATCAACTCCTACTTAAGAGCATGATAATAAGCACGGGCTGCGCCGCTCCGCGGCCCGAGGGCCCTCATCCGTCACCCTGTAATACCCAATCACAATGAGTGATAACGGCCTGGCCTGCCACGCACTGGCATACTCACAAAACGTAAAGACACACACCCCGCTGCAGCATCTACCCTCACTTCTATCTATCTATCTATCTATCTATCTTCTTCAACATGATGAACTGCTCACCAAACACTTTTCACCAAAGTTAATTATTATATTACTTAACTTATTTATTTGTTGTATTTTTTTAATTTATGACCAGTTTCAGCCAACAAATGTTTTTAATGACAATTGGAAATTTGATTTAAATGTGATCAGTAGATATAGTGTGAGATATCTATCTAAATGAGTGTCCTCTTACTCTTTATTTCCTCTCATATTTTTTTTTTCTTCTTTCCTCTCTCAGTTTCATCACTGTTCTGTATTTGGTAATGACTCCCACAGAGGCTGAGACACCCCGAACCCCTTAAGCATGAACACACAAACACAAACACACAATGCATTATTCATAGTGATGCATGTGAGGGAACGGAAACACACTGCACGACTCCCAGAAGTGCCCCAATTAGGCCCTGCTACCCCTCTGCCCTCCACGGCTCTCCGGCTGCAATGTAGGGGCAGCCTTGGCCAATGCAACTCCTCAAATGCCTGGATGTGTGCACTTTGACCTCTTTGACCTTTCTGCTCCTTTCTGCTCACCTTCACCTCTCCACTGCACCATTTAGTCTTGCATCTGTCGCCCACGGCAACCTGCTCTGCTGAGCTGAAAACCCCCCACCCTCCACTCATAGAGTCTTAAACATACCTATTTGTGACCTTGATGCCCTGAAATGAAATAGGTTAGAATCAAAATTTGCAGCAGCTCAGCAGCGATTAGTAGAATGTAGTCCAGTTGTGGAACAGTTTTCATTTATCCAACGATGAATTACTGAAGTGAAAGTGAAGTGATTATGAATGACACAGCTCACTGTGCACACAATGAAATGTGTCCTCTGCATTTAAACCTGCATCACCCTTGGTGAGCAGTGGGCAGCCATGAAAGACGCCCGGGGAGCAGTATACTTGATTTTATACAGTTCACACAGCTATTATGATACTTCTTACTTGTTTTGTTTTATTCTATTTATCGACATAATAAACCTGCATCATCAACCTGCAACACAACGCTCAAATCAGGATAGAAATCTTTCATCATAGGATCCCTCAAAATCACTACTGTATTGATCAACAGTGACCCTTCCCTCCAAAGGAGATGATTGGAACCAAACCATGTCAATGGACAAATTTAATTTATTCATTTCTTCAAGTTTTCATATTGTCTGTATGTCAAATCACAGAAGCTACTAGACTGGCCATGCTATATCAACAAATAAGAACATATTAAGGACTGCTATTGCCACCTCCATTGGAACATATAAGTACAGGAGCTGTTTTTAGTTTTTAGATGTGATTAGTGCAGTTTCCTCATAAGTGTGATTTTACTCAGGGTTTATCCTCAGTAAACAAACTCCTGTAATCACTGCTTCTGCTAAATGAGACACTTGTGTATCCAATATCGCAAAAGTGCAAATTGATTTGGCGGTCATCATAACTATCAACTCACAACAAGGTAAATCCAGCCTGCGAAACCAAATTAAATTTTCAGCCAAGGGCTCCCCTGGGATTTGAAACTGTGGATGTGAGACGGTGAATTCCATACCGTACATGCCTGCCCGGGTACCTGCTTTTCATTCCATCTTCTTTCCTGAGTGAAATCCAAAATGAGACGCCATGTAAGGAACATGAACACACACGGAGGGGGAGATATCAGTTTTTTTTACCCTTCATCCCTGACTGGCCTTTAGCTGTACCCCCCACAAGCTCACACTAAATTAGAGGGTCATTGTAGCAGCCAGGAGCCAGCCAAGCCTGACGCGTCTCCGCTGCCATTTACCAAAGCCACTCTAATGTTTGCATGCTCACAGGAGGGGGGTGATAGTATTCCGCTTCAATTTCACAATGCTCTTGCACTGATTACTGCTGGAAAAAAGAAAGCGTTAACGAAAGGCAAGGCAGTGAGACAGAACGAGTCAGGGGGAAGAAATGGAGAACATATAGACTGACAGGATAATGCTTTTTTCAGCTTTAAAACACAATTAACATCACTGAATTATTTTAAAAGGGAAGGCATTTATGACAGTATTCATATCCCACAATCTGAACATGCTGGTCAAACTGGAAAGTGTATGAATACTGCTGGGAGAGTCTCCAAGAGTCTCCCTGTGAGCAGCCGTGCATGTTGTGCTTTGCGTTCTGTGCGCTGTATACTGGATAACCTGTATGTTGATGAAATGGGCATGTAAAAAGATTAAAAAAAAAAAGTATTCATTTTTTAATCCACAACCATCAGCATGTCAGTGTTAGGTGTGTTTTAGCCTTTCCAGCTGCTGTAGTCTTTGATAAATTATATAGAAATTTGTTATTACAATTAATGCAGAAAAAATAAAAAACATTTTAAAAATCTCCATCAAAGTCTCAAATGAAATCCTACAGGTACTTTTATATCTTTCCATTTCATTTTCCTCTCTATCATAAACCCAACAGCTTTCAGCAAGGTCAAATTCTGATACAGTTTCAAAGGTGCATCTCTTTCAATTGGGGTTGACCAATTTGGGTTGACCAAAACTTGTAGGCATAATTCACCTTATGACCAGACTGCACCCACTGCACCTTTAATTCACCTCAACTGAGTATCCTTACAGATTCTGTAAATCTTAATCTCATTAGACAGGACAAGCATGAAGAGTGAAGGATGTGTGTGAAGATCTTCAGTTCCTTCCAATTTTTTGTATAATACAGCATTATCCCCTTAATCTAAGATCCAAGACTCTCAGTGAAACAGGTGGAGCTCTTAATACATTTAAATTCATGGCATTTATCAGACGGCCTTATCCAGAGCAACTTACAATCAGTAGTTACAGGGACGGTCCCCCAGGAGACACTCAGGCTTAAATGTCTTGCTCTGGGACACAATGGTAGTAAGTGGGGTTTGAACCTGGGATTTTCTGGTTTACCCACAAGGCTACTACCTCATATTTTTAACACAGCTTGGTTAGTCAATCATAATTAACTAAAGTGGCAGGGATTGTATTATTGCTAAAATAGGAAAAAAATAGGAGTTATGATTATTGTTGATATTATATTGTTTCACCTCTCAGTTCTATTCTGTTTTTTTTCCAACCTCCCTCCTTTGCTTTCAATCATACACAGAAAGGCCATAAATGCATAAAGTGTGCAGGGTGGGATTGGGTTACGGCCATGATTGGGTGCCGCTGAGGCGATCAGCAGGCTAATTTGGCTCTAATAGAAGTGACCCCGACGGGACACAGGTGGTCCCTAGAACCCCTCAGATTGGGTTCATTTATTAGCGAGTGGAGGGCTGGAGACGAGCCGGGTCATTACAGCCTCGGGTCCAATTCTCCGTCTGTCCTGATGGACTTTTATTCCCTCCGCCCTCCTTCTGGCTACGCCGCTTCTCCTCTCATCTTCACCATTGTTCTTTCCTAATGGTACAATTAGACGGGTTAATTCTGGCCTGGCCCTGTGTCAATCAGGCCCTGATCATAGCCCTCCGCACTGCCACCCTGGTCTCACACACTCTCACACACACAGTGAAACCTACACAGCAACAACCAGAAACAGGAAAAACACTCCGACCAATACGACTCAACCTTCCACGCACAAGCACACAGGTATCCAGACCCAGGTACACACAACAGACAAACAGAGTCTGAAGCATAAACGCACAAAGAGATGGAAGTGAATGATGTATAAATGTATGAATGGAAGTTTAAATTTGCATATCATTAAATAACGAGCCCTTGCCTTTATTTCTACAGATTCACTGCATCCTTTTCAAACTATTTTTTTGGAGAGAACTAAAAATGTCCAAACCCTCCCCGCACCTTTTCAGGCATGAAAGTGAATGTCAGTGTGCTAAAGACACCCCAGTTTTATTCCACAGACTACTCATCAACAGGGTGGTAGTGGCCTAGTGGATAACACACTCGCCTATGAACCAGAAGATCCGGGTTCAAATCCCACTTACTACCATTGTGTCCCTGAGCAAGACACTTAACCCTAAGTTGCTCCAGGGGGGGACTGTCCCTGTAAATACTGATTGCAAGTCGCTCTGGATAAGGCGTCTGATAAATGCCGTAAATGTAATGCAAATGTAAATGCATTAACAAAACTTGTAGGCTAAATAATGTTTAGGGTGGGTCTGTAATGTATTTATATGGTTAAACACACACAAACATACTGGCACTAAGTTACACACAGATCCGCACAGAGCACACATTTATTATTGATGGTGATTAAATAAGATCAGCGGCTGAAAGTTGCTCCGGCACGCGCCTCCGTCTCGCTCCTCCTCTCCTACGCCCCCCCTTCCCATGGCCTGCTCTCCTGTGAAGGAATTGGCTTTTATTGAGTAAAGCGCCTGCCACCACACACACTCCCTCTCTGTCTCGCACACACAGACTTTCGGGCCGCCAGCTTTTCAGTGGCTGCACCTCCCCAGCTGCAAAATGAGCAATTCTCTCATTGTAATAATGTGCCTCTGTCATCTCCCCATTATCGGCGTGATAAAAGATGAAATATTCACGGAGGCTGGCCTCCTAACCTGATCTGGGCTTGATATTGGTGCTGTGGAAAATGAGTTTTATCAGCTTTAATATACTCCTTGGCAGACTGACCCTTGAAATTAAACATTATTACAGAGCGGATATTTAAAAAACCGGGGCCACAAATTACATCAAAATGAAAATATTAAGGAACATTACGAATATATCAAGTGGCGCTCAGTGGATCCAGACCCCCCCCCCCCAAACCCTGCACATGGAAAGGCGTCAGGGCGCGGTGGTGTTGTCGGTGTCACGGCAACGGGATGAGGAAATAATAACAATGCGGCGAGCTCTGCCATCATGTGTGAAGATAAACTAATTATCCCTCCACACCGCCATCCCCTGCTTTATTAGGAAAAGAGCCTCCGAAGTCTCGGTGTGTGTGTGTGTGTGTGTGTGTGACAGGAAGATTGTCAGGTGCTGAGATTAGGGTTCACCTGTCTGGTGTGTGCCAGCGTCGTTGGGTACGGGTGATTGGCTGCGGGGTGGGTAGACGGGCGGAGAGAGTTTCGTGAAGTTTTGGGCGTGTGGCTCCGGTGGAAATGGGGACGGCAGCGGTGATTTGTCATGTTGTGATGGTGGATGTGACTAATGCAATAAAAAGTGGTGGAGATGTGATTTGAATAGATTCCAAGAAGAACACTACAGGGGTGGTATGGGTCTGTGGGTTTGTGTATATTGCAGTGTGTAGGTGTGTGTTTGTATTTGGGAGTGTGTGTGTGCTCGGTGGAAGGTTGGCATCCCTTAGGGAACAACAAATTAAAAACTTTCAGTTGGGCTGTTTTTTTCATGCTGCTTTGGCTTATCAAACTTGTGTGAGTGTCCTGCATCGCCGGATAGTCTGGTGCTCCTGTAGTTACTTGGAGATAACACACAAACACACACACACACACGCACACACACACACACACACACATACACATACTCATTCTCAGCAGTACTCCTCTCATTCCCAGGGGCTTTGCATACTTCTCAGGAAGATTGGTAATAACATAAAAAAATAAACAAGCATGCACACACACACACACACATACACACACAGATACATTTTTATATCCTTGTGAGGAATAACAAAACTCTGTACTAAATAGACAGTTTTCCTTGTATAGGCCACCAAAATGCCCCCTTTGTTTGTTGTTGTTGTTCTGGAAAGGACATTAGTTCCCCATGAAATAAAAAACGGATACACAGACAATATTTCATATGTGAGGACATGACTAAATCATTTCAAAGACTAAACCAAAATCTAACAGTTTATTAAATGCTTTTCTGATGGGCATTTCTCAGCGAAATATTTGTCTCTAGAAAAAAAAAAAAAGGTCACTATTAGGATAAAGATGAGTGCGTAAACACACACACACACACACACACATTATGTTGTTCTCATGTTCTTAAACGTCGTGTGTACATTATGTAACAGTAATCTGCACCAAGTCCGACAGGAAGCAGTCATTCTGAGCTCTGAAGTCGCATCAGTAGGTGGAACTGAGTGCAGTGTGGACACAGCGATTAGCAGGCGGAGCCAACGCCAGGCGGCATCCTGGGAGCCCAGGGAGGAAAAGAGGGGGAAAAAAAGAGCAGAAAATAAAATAAGAGCAGATGAAGAGTAGAGGCGAGGCAGACTGCAGGGGTTAGTTGCTGGGTGTGGGTGGGGGTGGTGGAGGGAGGGGGGGGAAATGGCTCTCTCCATCTCTGTTCCCCCCTGCCTCCCAGCTCCCCACCCACCTCTCTCCAGCACTTGATTCATTATGCTGATATACACAGTATTTGCTTCCTGAGCGGCTCCCTGCCGCCCTCTCCACACACTCATAAAGACACACACACACACACACACACACACACACACACGCACACGCACACGCATGCAAGGTGGTGGTGCCATAAATATAGCAAACGACAGAGCCTAGCAGCCGCGCAAGGTCAGTGGTGGCCCCAGATGACAGCGCCGTGGGCACTGCAGTACACCCTGCTCAGAAACGCTCACAGATAGCTCATTAGCCAGGGCCCCCGAGGCCCCCCCACCCCAAACACACACACACACAGTAACACACCCACGTGCTCATACACATGCAGATATGGATGCACTCCCACCGCATGCATTATAAACACAGGGACGGGGCCACAACTCTCCTTATTGAAATAAAACATCCCGTCAGCGCTGTGTGGCGAGAGCACAACCACCAACACACACACACACACAATTTTTAAATGGTAAGGGTGCAACACACGCTGTACATGGAGTCCATCATTTAAAAAACAATTGGGGGATGGGGGGAATTGAGGGGGGGGGGGGTGACCTTCAAATGTTCTATAAGGTCGGCATTCTTGACCTTGTGTCATCATATAATACACTTCTGACACACACAGATTGCATGTCATAAATAACAGCGTTTTTGTGCGGCACTGGACATAGAATCTACACATTTTGGCTCGTTTAGAACAGAGAGAAAGTGTGTCCTGAACACCCCACTCATTTCTGGCAGTACATGACTTTATCCTCTATAATTTTCTTTCAAAAAATCATTTAAGCCCATGCCAATGTGTCCATTTGGCACATCCATTGTCTCTCAGAAACACGCTCGCGCGGTAAAGCGGCGCTGTGCGTTCCGTGGAACAGGTTGCCTCGTGGTGGTGACGGTGCGCACATCAAATGGCGCTGACTGTCAGTAGGTAAGAGATGCGCTGCGAGGTCGCCCTGTTTACATTGGCAGGCTGCAGCGCTGAAAGGCAACGCGTTGGCACACAAACACACACAACCTGCTGTCAGAGGGATGCCCCGCGGCTGCCTGTCTTTTATTTACAACATATACAAAACACTAGCGGGATCGAGGGAGCGGAGCGTCTAGTCGGGACAGACAGACACGTCTAGAACACTTACTGCGTACGCGATGGGAAGTGTAATTTTTACTAGTGTTATTAATGCAGTAACTTCACTCAGTCGTCCAGAAAATGCCCTTCCATTTGACGTGATTCTCTAAAACCAGAGGAGCGTCACCATGCCTCACCGCTCATGATGGTCCACTCAAAATTCACGTGCAGAAAATGAAGCAACAGTGGCGTCGGGCACTCAGCTGGGTACCAGGATGTGGCCTGCTTCTCCCCGCTTGCACTGGCAGCTGGGCTTCTCTCACCTCGCCGGTTCTCCTGCTCCTCCTGTCTGTGGGTGTCAGCCGGCCTGCCCCCCCGTCGGCCGTCAGACGGGCAGCAGGGTGTGACGGGCGGCGGCCGTCTACCCCCCCTTCACCCCACCAACGCCTCTTCATCCCCTTCAGCCGTGCCCCGCGAAGTCTGGCGCTCAGGACATTTCATCCGGACCGGAGCTGTCCAGAGCGGGGCCGGGTTCCGAGCCCGCGCCGTCTCACGCGTTCCTTAATTATCAACAGGTCAGGCCCTTTAAACTCAGAATGTGTGTGTGTGTGTGTGTGTGTGTGTGTTCTTGTACATATATCAAATGTCAACAGAAAGACCCTACAGTTCATGCAATTCCTCCCTAGAAACATAAGAAAGACTTCAGCTAAACTCTGTTGGGCTACTGAGGTTGACTGCAAGGTTAAAGGTCATGGATTGGCTCAGAAGTTATTCAGTGATACTGAACTATTTAATCTACATGTAAAAGATTACATGTAAAAGGACCAAAGCAAAGGTGTGTGTGTGTGAGACAGTGTGAGAGAGTCAGATTCTAAATGCGATGCTTAGGCTGGAATTCACACTCACACACAGGTGGGACGTCCACAGACATGCGTCCCTGACCATTCCGCTGTCCTCGTGTCACAGGTTCGGCTGCAGGATGGCAGAACACCTCCCGCCACCCGGGGAGGGTGACTCAACTGTGCTTGTGTGCATTTTGTGTGATTGTTTATGAGCAAAGTGTGTACGCGTGCGCTTTGTTGTGTGTGTGTGCGCAGGGGTGTGGTAGCGCCCCCCTCTGCTCCGCTTTTCCTCCTGGGCCGCGGAGACTGGCAGGGTCAGGGAATATAAGGAATGGAACAGAGGGAGGCCGCACTCCGCAACATGAAAGGAATTCTAATGAATTGCATTCCCTATTCCCACGACAACAGGCCCCAAACAAATAGTTGCATTTGATGTCCCTCGTTTTATGATTTTGAAAATGGTTTGTTGTTTGTTTTTGTGTCTGGTTAGGGTCTCTGTGAAAATAAATGACCTTCATATCGCTCAGTTTTTACCGTAACGGAGCATCCACACAGTAATCTTCGTCTTCACTATGCCGGAGCCCAGAGCAGGACGCGGCCAGCGTCCACCAGTCAGTCAGCTGCATTAATATTAACACTGCTGTTATACACACGCCTCATGACCCTTGACCTACATCTGTTTATATATTTACTTTCTTTATTTGTGGTATTATTTTCGACGCTGGACAGAGCCGATATGTCACCGCGGCAAAGCGAAGCATGTCTGCGCA
The DNA here is from genome assembly GCF_900700375.1 of Denticeps clupeoides. Taxonomy (NCBI): domain Eukaryota; kingdom Metazoa; phylum Chordata; class Actinopteri; order Clupeiformes; family Denticipitidae; genus Denticeps; species Denticeps clupeoides. The sequence goes on from NC_041711.1 coordinate 13,847,443, forward strand.
TGTGAACAGTAAATAATAAGGTGCATTGCTGAGAAAAGCCCTTTCGGCAGTCGGGATGAGGGCGTGAAGGAAGCGGGGTGGGCCAGTGTTGGGGGTTGGATGTGTGGAGTTGAACTTTTTTAGAAAACTCATCTCTCATAATTTATTTTTACCTGTTCCGCAGAACAAAAATTCTGTCAACATAGATTATTTAACCCGTATTGTTAATCAAACTTAGAAATAATAAATATAATTAGGTCATAATAATAATAATAATACCCATTATTAGGTATTATTTTTAGCAACAACAATGAGACATTGTTAAAATCTGTACTAAAACTGGGCAATGGCTTCTTTCGCTACTGTAATAATGTTTGACTGTTTGCAGGTTCTCACTACTCTACACCAAAGGCATTGAAATTCACTTAAATTCCATTAAATGAACTCTGGGGTTTTAGCCACGCGCTGCTCGCACACTGGGACATTATTGAGGCAAAAATAATCATATTGTTTTCAATATCCGGCATTGCTAAATACTTCCCAAGTAGCCGGTGTTTTAGAGCGCCGTTCCCTCCGGCTGGGAGAGAACCACAAATCTCTCTGATAAATGTAATGCATGCAAATGACATCAGAAAGGACTGTGATAAATTCGGGGATGGCGGGGCGAGCGTGCTGCAATACCTGCCTTCTCTGCAGCATATTTACCATCCCTGCTCTCTCGGAGGGATCCACTTTCAAAGCCCAGGAGGCTCATCACTGCATTTGGAAAATTGCTAAAGCATGATCCTTTCTGATAAGACTTTTAATATAACAAACAAATGACCAAATTGCACACGGTCAAATGAAATCACACACACACACACACATGTTTTTGCATCCTTGTCTTTTACATCGATAATTATTTCGACTCAGTCCTAGATTTCATTTTATTGACAATAAAACGACGATCACAGTGGCTCCACCTAAGAGCATTTTTTTGGTGCAAGTCCTGAAGCCGTCCTGTAGATGGCAGTCAGGACCTGGGCAGCAGCAGCAGAGCACAGCCAGTGGTGACAGCGTCACCTCACAGGTCGTGTGGAGGATAGAATTCCACCTGCTCCTTCTCTGACCTGCTCCCAATGTGTACTGAGCGCAGGCAAGTGGCGCCCATGTTCCAATGCGGCCCAGAAGCGAGTCACACGCCGCCCAGAATCTCACCTTCATTCTCTCTTCATACTCTGTACGTACTGATCACACCGTTTTCTGGAACTTCATCATATTCTAGCAGCGAATACGCTAAACCAGCCACAAAGTCAGAGGTCTGGAGAAGACACTTTGCTCGCCACGTTGCTGACACTGGGTCACTCTGCATAAGCTCAAATACTCCACATACATCCAAATATTCCACATTAAACCAAATAGTCCACATTAAACATAATACTCCACCTTAAACCAAATACTCCACATTAAACCAAATACTCCACATGAATCCAAATACTCCACCTTAAACCAAATAGTCCACATTAAACCAATTTAGTTTTGAGTGCATTAGGCCTGCTGTAACTGTGTAATGCTTTTGTAATATCCTGCTGGGAATCTGGGAATCTGGTTTGCTTCCCTGCAGATGAACTTGGCTGATCCAGGGTCCACTGAATGCCGCGAGTCCCACAGTGTCCACCCTCCTTCAGCGCTGAGACAATGGAGTTGGGAGGGGTGCCACGGGAAGTGAATGAATGAGAGGGTGACGGGGCGGGAGGGCGAGAGTGAGACAAGAGACGGAGACAGACAGCAGGACGGAGACGTGGAGGCCAGGAGGAGCGGGGGTCAGAGGGGTCAGCCATCAGGCCCAGAACGGGCCTTTTTTCAGGGAGTGCTGGGGTTGTAAGGCAGTCTCACCCCGGGTAGATTCGGTCATGCCTCTGTCTTTACACTCCGCTGCCCCATTATTGACGGGCTGAAGTGATACCCCAACAATGAGGGGCCGCCGGATGAGGGTGGGGGTCTCCACTCGCACAGATGTCACAGAAGCCAGCAAAGCCCCTGCCCCCCTGCTCTCTGCATGGGAGACCACCTACGAGCCTAACGCTAACCCTGTTCGTCTCACACACACACACACACACACACACACACACACACCCTGGTGGTGCTCTGCACCCACAGTCATACATAGAAAAGGACCATGTGGCGAGTAAAGCTAAATGGACCTTACAGCCAAAATCAATACACAGCAAGTCATGCAAGAATAAGAGAATAATCTCGCTTTCTATGTGTGTGTGTTTTCTTCCTTAAGGTCCCAAAATATGATTCGATTAATTAGGTTGTTCAGTCGCCTCTTTTTACCTTCATGAATGTTTGGTGTACTGTCATCATCATAAGCAGCTTGATGATCAATAAGATGAGTGAGAAGAACTCAGGAACTCGTTCTGGGCTGTTGGAATATTCATGCTCATTGTCTAATCCAAGGTGGTTGAAGTGTTATGCTGGAGAAGTTTACAGATTTAAAGCGCTCACATAACTATGTATACATCATCTCTTTGTATCTCAGTGTAAAGAAAGTTCGACTTTTTTACCTGGTAGTGTAAACATCGGTGGTAGTAGCCTAGTGGGTAACACACTCGCCTATGAACCAGAAGACCCGGGTTCGAATCCCACTTACTACCATTGTGTCACTGAGCAAGACACTTAACCCTAAGTTGCTCCAGGGGGGGGACTGTCCCTGTAACTACTGATTGTAAGTCGCTCTGGATAAGGGCGTCTGATAAATGCTGTAAATGTGAAATGTAAATGTAACACCGTTCTATTGGGTGAGGAAGTGTAAAATTGTTGCCATTTGCTCTTTACAAACCTCCACAAGTCCAAATCACCAAAAAGTGTTATCAGTGCTCCATTCCATGTGCCGATAACCCACGTGCAGATGCAGACAGAGGGCGGCGGGCGTAATAAAACCCCGTGATTAATAGGTGCTTGTAAAAAAAACGTATTTACAAGTTTCAAAATGAATAAAGCAATTACCGGCAGACAATCTCATTCGGGGCCTAATGATCAAAAGCCTGGTGCCGTCCTCGCGGCTCCTCCACTGGCCTACAGCGGCGACAGCGCCCCTGCTTTATTATTTCATGGCCTGTTTAAAGATTTAGCGGGGCCCGCCAACGAATACCTTTAATGACCAATTAACGGGCGTAAAGCTCTCACAGCAGCCAGCGCCAGCCTCGCCGAGGCTCTCCCAGAGTAAACAGCGGCGGGGCGGTGCCATGCGGCACCGACCGCGGCTCGGAGCTTATTAACACACGGGCTGCCGGGGCTACGAGGGCGCGGAAATCCTTGAAAGGCGCTCGGCAGGACCAGAGAAGGAAGAGACTCTGGTGAGAAGGAGCGACGGGCCTGAGAAGCGGCACTGGAGCGAGCGTAAATGAACGAAGCGCGGCAATTAGCATCGCTCAATAATGTAGCTGCAGGGGAGGACACGGCTACTCAAGGCCACGGCTCCGCCCGGCCGCTAATTTCGGCCGGCCAGGTCCCGAACACGCTCCAGCACATGTTCGCGGCTAATGAACTGCAGGCCGCGCACACACCGAACTCTCTAGGGGCTGAACGTGGCTTGGTGGACATGCATCCGCGTGAACGTACAAGAAAAGGGATGAAAAAGCTCCCCAGTGGCTGCATGCTACACTCTAGCTAAACTGTGGTCAGCAACATTCTTCTACCTTCATTAAAACCGGACCAGTTCAACGTAAACTCACACGTTCAGGCGGAAAAGCTGAGAACAAGACAAGCTAGAGGACTAGATGAGCAAGAATGAACACCAACCTGAAATAAACAGTCATTAACAGTGCACAGTTAACAGCATTTATAAATAATTCTATGTTTTTGTGCATATAGATATCTGTTAAATGCTTTATATCTGTGGTTCTGAAGCTGTGTGTTTGACTGCAGTACTAAGTAGTATTCATATTAAGGGAAAAAAAACCTCTTGTGTATACACACACAACGTAAGGCTCGTGCAAGAAATTTAATCCAAGTGTAGAGTCACTATGCAATAATATCAAAGCAGGAATAGACACATGTAATGTACAAAAAATGCATCCTATAACACAAAAGTTACGTATTTAACGTGCTTTCCCTCAAATGTTATATACACGTGTACTAGGCACACACGACAATAAAACTTATGTAATTTGATGTGTGTGTGTCCAGTGTTTAAGGCTTTTCACTGATCATTTTTGCATTATTATTATTAATAATAATAACAATAATAATATTGGTCTAATTTCACTGGCATTCCACATCTGCTTGACGTCTCCTGAGGTCAGGCTTATCTTCTTTGTGTGCTATGCTCCTGCTATAGCAAACAACAAGAAAAAAGATTGGGTTGGATGCTACAGAATCTTCGGTTTCTTAGATAAACGCAGTAAACCCAATCCCATCTCTCCTGCAGCTCCAAAATCCACACAGTTCAGACCCACTCCGAGCTGGCAGTGTCTCCCTAACAAGACCCCATCTCTGTCGCCGGGCCTCAGCGCGCCCGCAGCGTCTTGTGTCAACCCCAATGCTCGTATCCATAATGCCTTTACAAAACGCCGGCTAATAAGACAGCTTACATTAGCTGCAGCGGCACTTTCAAACCGGGGTACACCCTGTAATTAAAGGCCAGATCCCAATCGGATCCGACGTCGCGCGAGCCAATCCACGATTTCAAAACGAATTTGAAAACAATCGGCGGATTTTCCCATTGTCTGTCCAGGAACAAAGCGGAATGAAGCGGCATTTAGAACAAAGCCCTAGCGCCACGACACTGGCAGAGAAGGATATTATGTAGAGATTTGTGCGCACGTGTAAACATATTTGATGATTATTAAGCGCGTGAGGATCAGACAGATTTAGTGCCAGTGGGAAAGTTAGAAGAGAGGGAAGGATAGATAGTGATGTTTTCTGCTTGTTATCTGGTAGGGACTGGGAGTTTGTAAAGAGGTGATGTGCCGCTGGGCCTAAGCTTACATGCATTCTGGGTTTCAGCGTGTGTGTGTGTGGGTGTGTGTGTGTGTGTGTGTGTGTGTGTCTCTTGGGAACCGCTCTCGCTCTACACTGTTCCTCCATAGCGGATCCCTGTCTGCACTGCATACGCCATCCCGGCTGTGGTTGATAACCTGTTACAAATCAATCAGCCGCATGAGCAGAAATCCCCCACATAAGGCAACTCAATGCAATATAACAGGACCGGTCATCTTACTGAAAGGTTGTTTCCCAGTAAATAATGCAACCTGATGACTTATGAAACAAAATAACAACAATAAAAAAAACAATTGCGTTTGGCTGAAGTGCATGCGAACTTTTGCACGCAGCAGTATTTGTGTTGAGGATTTGGATTACAGGTTGATTCTTGCATGGACTTTCTCCCCCGACTGTTCACACATCACAGGTTTACAGCCAGTGTGTGTGCGCTAATGGATGACGGTAACCAGCGTAAGCTTATTCTCCGTTCCTGATGTCATGGATTTAAATGCCTTGTGTGACGCGTGAAGCTCAGCCTGGCTGTCAGTCAATGCGCTATTTTGTGTTGCCAATCCATTGTCAAAAGGACAAAAGGCAAATGGGCTGATTTTAATATAAGAATATTTTTTTCGTGCTACTAATTTGCAAATTTATGAAAAATTAAATAAGTGACTTTCCATGGATCCATTCATTATTCTGGTGATTTATTATTGGTGACAGTAAGAGAATGGAAAAGCTTGATGCATATGATTAATATGGTGTGATTATATACATAAATGCTATGTAAACAGCGTTAGGATAATTTTTTTTTTTACATAGTTTAGAAACATTCTGATGGAGCCCTATGCAGTAGTGAATAAATCAGTCTTTAGTTTTTGAAGTTTCGTGTCTGAGTGACTGACACGTGGCCTGAGAGTGATTTTTTTTTACAACCTACCAAAAGCAGGCCGCGATGACCCACCACCAGAAATGCCTTCAACAACTATATTTATTTCTTATTTTGCCCCAGTATATCTTAATGGACTTTGATGCCCCCCACACTTTGACCCTTGAATGGCCATGTGAAGATCAAAACTGGACAACCGAGCAATAGAAGAAGGTGTCTTGTCTAATTAATCATATTTTTTTTACATCATGTGGATGGTTAGGAGCATGCGTGTTGCTAACCTGGGGAACCTGAAACCAGGAGGCCAATACACTAAAAGTTCACAAAGTTGGTAGCCAAATGTGACTGTTGTAGACCAGAAAGGTCATGATTCACTTTGCCTATACATTCTGTAAGATGTACAATGGAGGTACAATGGAGCATCTACTACATCTTGTAGATTCTATAGAATCAGGGCTGTTTTGACACAGGAGTATATACAGTATATAGTACCAAAACCCCATTAAAGTGAAATTATTAATCATATGTTCATTCAGTGAAATTCATCTCCAAACTGAACATCTCTCTTCAAGAATATGCAGAATCTGTAACGAAGGCGAATGGCATAAAAAACAGCCTAGGCTCAGCTGCTATGGCCCTTGTGGGCTGTCTCGTCGCGTGGCACTATGCTGATGTAGGGAGCTCCATCCATCATAACATGACAGGGCTACACGGCATCTTCTGTGGAGTTCCTGTGGTGTAAAATGTAGCTACTGTCATCTTAATCTCATTACAGTACTGTTACTACAGCGTTAAGGAGCATGTTTGTGATATAGGTGGCAATTCTTACACTTAGACTAGTTTTACGTTCAACACTATACTGATCTCAACTAAATGATGAGGACATTATTGCTGATTCTATTGCTACAATGTTCTAATCCTAATACATAGTCATACATTTAATTAAAAATAATTATTTTGGAATGTAGAAAAAGTGTATTATTGACATTTGAATAATGTATGCCACTGGGCAGTTTTTTGAAGCAGATAAATATATATATATAAATATGCAAGGGCAAAACAGCTTCTCTTTTCATTCAAGTATTTGTATTACTTTATACAATTTCCCCAGAATTTTGAAATCCCAGCTGCCCAGCCCATGTAGAGCTGTACAGTATGCATATGAGCAGAAGCTGCTGAGAATAGCTGCTCTGCTGTATATTAAACAGCAGCGTCCGGTGCTTTGGGGACGCGGAGGCGGTGCTGAGGCAGGGCAGCCCAGGCCACAGAGACCGTATGCACATACACACACTGCTCTCTATTCCTCTCAGATATCTCCATTCATGCTAATTGCCCCTGAGGTCAGCGTGTGTGTGTTCATTCACACACTCCTGCGTGCAGGAATGACCTGTTTTCACCAGGAGTCTGGAATGGCCTGTTAGTCACCGTGTGGTTGTGTGTGTGTGTGCGCGTGCGCGTAGTTTACGGCTTTGTGAAGAGTGACAACATGTTTATGTTTATGATGGGATATGTTGCAATCGGCCTGAAACGGTGTTTAAACCGCACTGCATTTCCCAGCAGGCCCGGTGCAGGGAACGTAAAGGGAGCGGAACGTGTAGTGAGGTCTGTGACAGTGGCGCTGATGCCACGCTCTGAGTGAGATTGATAGGGTCTGTGATCAGGGACGGTCCGCTCCTGCGAAGTGCTTGGAGATGGATCACATCACACACACACGCGCTCACACACGCACACACACTCATCACTTTCGGCTTCCACAATGAATGAACAGAGGGGGAATCTATCACTCGCATGGAGCGAGTGGGAGGTAGAGAGAGAGAGAGAGTGAGGGAGGGAAGGAGGGGGTGTTCGGTGGGCCAAACCTTCAGCTTGCCTTTCCGCTCCCCTCACGCCAGACCCTTTTCTTGGGTTCGTGTTGGAGGGAGGGGTTCTTTTTTGGTGCCGCCCCGTCACCGAGTGATTAGTCACAGTGAACGATCTGTGGCCCGACTGAATCAATCACGCTGCGAAGGAGGTGTGGTTCGGAAAATAAATAAATTAATAAATAACACAATAAAAAACGAGGAGCAGCGCTGGTCCCAGCGTGGGCTCTTCCTTAAACCACCTCTTCATCTTCCTCACGCCAGGCTCGGGGACAGTGTTTTTAGGGCACGCTACTTTCTTTTAACTTTTTACTTCGCTCCTGTCCCCAGGGCCTCGATCTTCACAACTCTTCTAAACTCCAAACTGCCGCTACTTTCTGTCCTGCCTGCACCTATTATGCGATGTTCCTGCGTGCATTAATTAAGCTTCATCATGGCTGATTGGAAATAGGCACCTTATTGCATTAGCTCATGGCTCATTAGGCAGGAGCTCTTAAGACAAGCGCTCCTTAACTGGGTGACAGCCTCTCAATTAGGGTTACACGTCCCAAAGTTATTGCCCCCCCCCCACCCGACCACCATCTCACTTCTACCTGGCCTCTCATGCCTTCTGTGCATTTAAAAACGGCCTTCCGCCCCCACAATATGGGTGTGTTTTTGTGTGATGGTGTGCTCAGATTTAATTCATGGTGAAGGTTAGCTGAGAACAGTGCTAAAGAACATTAAGTTTGGTCAAGGAATTAATTTTTTTCGTGCGTCTTTAACGAGCAGGGCATGCAAGCGTTCGTCTGGATTAAGGTATATTCCATTTAGATTGTTTTCTTTTTTACATTGTTACAGCTGTAAATACGCTGTATTACCACACAATTAAATTAAAACAGATGAGAGGTGTGTGATGTTCCATGCAAGTTCCTCGACCTGGACCTCGAGTACATCACAGATTACATTAGTGATGACAGCAAAGAATTAAATGTCATTCAGCCAACTACTGGTCACGTGACCGTAAAAACCATTAAAAATAGAGTGAAAGTGACAATTCCTCTCACTGAGTCCAGATTACAGTGATGCAATATGATCCTCTTTCTTTATACCGTAAAGCACGGGAACACGTTTTATTAAATTTATTACAGTAAAGTAAAATGAAAGATCAGAGAACACGTCTGATGCTTCTGCCTGGAATCATGGCGTCCACCGCTAATCACACCGACTGACTGATTAGCAGCCCTGGAGGACCTGCGTGCGTCTTCTGGAGTGGCCGCATGCTTTTTGATTGTGTGCGGTGGAAAGGCAATAGTGTCATTACGACAAGGCAATTTGTCTGAACCCAACAAAGAAATGTTGTAACAATTAATCACTGGGTGAATGTGAAATAACGTGTAATTATATTCATTAGGCGGCGAGCGGCAAGGGCAATTATCTGTGCTGGCGTAGGTTGTCACGGGCATGTCGAGAGTGATGTCGTAATAACTCACGCGCTCCCGCGGCGTGGTTGGACGATTAGAGAAATGGACTCGCAGACAGTGAGGTCAGCGGTTTAAAAGGCGCAGTTCACCGGGGCTTTCTCTCCCCGTCTCGTCCTTGAAGTTCCGCACAGGTGCGGCCTGTCAGGCGAGAGCAGCAAATAGACCGGCCGGTCGGCACTGGGTGCAGCGGAACGGGCGCCCGTTGCACTCTAAATTCCAGCCCTCATTCACAGTCTGCTCAGGGTCACCGTGGATGGAGGAATTCTTTAATTGCTTATGGGAAACAGGAAGTGTTGCTCCTGTTCTGCTCCGCTCAGTCATCTCGTAGCCCATATATGTAAAAAACTTACATGCGTGCACACTGTGGTTTAATATATTGTATGTTTTATATCGGTAGATATAGATTATTAACTGCATGTGTCACCATGAGTTTGGAAGGGCACGCAGCGAGTGGTCAAGATCTTGTCTGCGGTTTGAATAAATCCAAGATGCAATGGTGGTTTAATCGCTCTATAACACTTACGCAATGATATATTATTATATTGTAATAATATTGGTCATATTTAACAATATATGACCACTTGAAATGTCTTAACTAAACATTAACTGATATTTTCTGGAAATCTGTATTTAAGGAGTGCATAAATTTGCTTGTTTGCTTCTGTAATTTGACTGTATTGATCAGTTGTTCGGTGAAGATGGTCACCGGCACTCATTAAAAAAAAAAAAAGGAGATTCCCCAGGTTCTAATGAGATGAGTCTGAGCAGCGGAACTAAACCAATCCCAGCAGCGATTCGTAAGAAGGTCCGACCTGCCAATCAGACCGGCATGTTTCTCCTGTAACAACCGCGGTGTGAAGCCAGTGGAGGGATTGACCTGACGCCGGTGCGGATCACTGGGAGAACTGGCCCAACCTGTATATGTCAATCAGTCGCTGAATAGCTGAGCAGTTTTTTTTTGGCCGACAGGACGGCCCTCCTTGGACGCGGCGGAGTGTGAAAACATCAAGACGCTCGGGATACAGAATCCCAACGTAATTAGCCTCCCCGGCTTCGCACGTCCAACCTTTGTTTTTCTCCTTTCATTTAAAGTCAGGCGAAGGAGTGCAATGCTCTCCAGGAAAAAAAAGAAAAGGAAGGAGCAGAAACGTCACCCTCCACGCCGCCCTTCTCATTTCTCCCTCTTTCTCTCGTTCTTTATTCTGCCTGTCCTCCCGCCTTGCTAAACTCCGCCAGTCTCGGCGCGCGTGGAGCGCTGGTTAACGCGAGGTAATGGCAGCGAGACCTGCTCGCCAGCCCGGGAGTCTGTGGGAGGCGTCGGCTCATCTCTCCCCGGCTTCCCAACAGCTCTAATCTCCGACAGACCATTTCATAATCACTGCTGAGGGGCCTTCTCCACTCTCCTCCTCCTCCTCCTCCTCCTCCCTTCGTCCCTGTTCTCACTCTTCTTCTCCATCTTCCTCTCCTCGAACGCAATCATTCACAGGCATGCACCCTCCCACAGTGAGATTAGAGTCTGCGTGTTCGTCCTACATAATCGCGGGACAATGGCCTATCCGCATCGCCCAGGCCCCTTTGTGCCGAGAGAGGGGGATCTGCGTCTCCACAACACCTCCCACCAGAACCGCGCGCCATGCCTTCCTCATCCTCACGGCTCCCATGCATCATTCATCCCCATCGTCATCCTCAGCGGCGCCGGGGCTTTTCTGGCGGCAAGATGGAGCGCAGTAAGATGGAGTGTCCAAGGCTGGGACGGGGAGGGCGAGGTGCTCGGGAGGGAGGGACGTGAGGATGTGTGGGCTTGAATATTAATGGCGAAAGCTGCAACACAAACAGACTCCATCTCGCTTTGCTTTTGCTCTTTTTATTTCAGGGTGCGCTCAGGAGCCCTTCTAATTGCAACAATACTCAACCTGGGTCGGAAAAAAAAAAATGAAAAAATCGGCTTTCTTATTAGCATCCATCCGTTACATCCCGCTGACAGCCCGTACAAGAGAACGCTGCTGGCTTTGCATAAGAACATCGTAAATACTTCAAAAGTGCATTTTGAAGGCATATAGGAGTAAATGAGTACAGGAATTATTTTCTTGCTGCATATCACATTTTTTTGTACCATCAGACGTGTGGCAGTAAATGTTAAATCCCGTTTGGTGAATTCAGAGTAAATCTCTTATCCTGCTTATCATCCTCCTGGTTCATTGGCGTTAATCCGTGTCATCTCTGATTGTGCCTAATTTCATTTTCTCCATGTTAACTAATGACAACCTCTTTACATGTTTAGGAAAGTCATTTGCACGTCACAACTAATCCGAAAAGATCCACAGAGCAATGAAACACCTGCCGGCGTCGTACAGACACACTCCTACGGCCCGACAATCTGATGCTTCACATTTCTACTTCTATTCAACGTTTTTACATTTCCCTTATTTCACACAACTTTTTCTCAAACGAATTACATCTAACGAACAAACAAACTGCTTTACGCTCGCTGGACTGAGTCTGGACTGAGTAGGGTTCATCAACGGAAGTTTGGCGGCATTTTTTTCCAGTCAGGTCACCTTTATTTCATGGCGTACAGCTCGAAAACTGCGGTGTTGGCAAAGCTGCCCAGTTCTATATCAAAAGTCACTATAATTAGGAGGGTGAGACTAGGAGAAATCATAGACAATCACGGACAAATGGTAAGCGTTTATTAATAAATATTCATCCAGTGATGTTATTAATAAATAAATAACAAAATAGCTTCGTTACAAGCTCAAAGTTGCTGCAGAGCAATTTTCTTTCCTGCTCTTTTTAACAATGAAAACAAGCATTAAACATGGAAAATTAAAGGATGGTGGGTGTTTTAAATCTCTCTCTCTCTCTCTCTCTCTCTCTCTCTCACACACACACATTACATGTCAGTGATCTGATTTATGGCTGTGTTTAAGCGAAGGCCACATGTCTCTCCCGATGCAGCTATTTGTTTCATCTCCCCCTCCTCTCGCTCTTTCTCTTTTTAAGCACCTCTCACTGGTAGATCCGTGAAAAGAAATCGTTCCCCCTTTTACCTGACACAACCCTTTAAAAGTGTTTCTTCATGGTTCCTTCTTCATAGTTGCTGAGGAAATGCTGCCCGTTTCCGGGGGCTGAGATGGAGGGTGGCGAGGCGCCTGTGCGGCTGGCTGAGGGTGGGAGGCAAATGAGAGATGGGGAAGAAATGACAAGTAACGTGGGTGCCATTAATAATTCTCAAAGCAAGGTTGTCTCGACACAGGGAAAAATGGTGCATGTCAAAGAGAGGCCTTCTTATCAGCCTAACATCAGAGCGATCCTTCTCCGAGCAGGGGAAAGTATTCATTCCACACTTTTTAATCTGGTAAATAGCAAGTTGTTCAAAAAATAGCCCTGAAAAGGGCAGAATAAATTTAGACCTTGGGCTTGATAAAGGATAATGCTGCATATGAGGAGAATAGGTTTGGGCCATCTAACTATTAATGTTAATATATGAAGTTATCTGGCCTGTAAATGTTAACCAGCATTCAGATTTACCGAAGACGCATGCAGAGTAAATTTATTGTTATGTATAGTTTGTCTTTTGGTGACACCAGGGCTGTAGGCCTTCATGTTTAGAACAGATTCAGTTTACAGAAGCAGCTGGTCATCACATATATCAGCTTTGGGTTTTATGGGTGAAACAAATATGTGTAAAATCTGAAAAATTATGGTTGTGTGTTCACGCACACAATAATGAGTTGTAAATTGTTTATTATATTGTTTTCTCCCACTGAAGATCAGATGATCAAATTCTGGCTTAGGTGGCAACCCCTAACCATGAAACGCTTCAGTATGAATAAGATAACAAAAAAAAAAAAAAAAAGTCATATTTCTGAGATATTTAGATATGTAGTATGTATGTTTTCCATTTGTTGGCTGGCACTCGTGTCTGATCTTGTCCAGAATAACAGCTTTTGGAGACCATTAGAGGACAAAATCTATGAGCTGTGTTTCATAATTTACCATGATCATTTCACAAATCATTTTCATGTGGTAGTAGCCTAGGGCGTGGTAGTAGCCTAGTGGGTAACACACTCGCCTGTGAACCAGAAGACCCGGGTTCGAATCCCACTTACTACCATTGTGTCCCTGAGCAAGACACTTAACCCTAAATTGCTCCAGGGGGACTGTCCCTGTAACTACTGATTGTAAGTCGCTCTGGATAAGGGCGTCTGGTAAATGCTGTAAATGTAAATGTAAATGTAAATGTGCACAGACAGACTGCGCCATCTAGTGGTCCTTCCTTATATTACATTGCTCACCCATAAGTCACTGCAACTGAGCAGTCAGCTTCATCATCATCTCTCAGGTATTGATTTCTCTGTAGTTTTGGCTGTTAGCAGTCAGCTGAGGGTAACGTATCCCTTTAAACGGGCTAAAGATTTCTTGTTATAATGAGTTATATGATGAATGGAGAGAAGGAACGTTTAGTACGCCTTCACTCGTCTCCTGTGCTTATACCAGCTTTTGTTTACCCTGGTAACGTGTGCATTGTTCCTGCTGTAATTTTCCTCTGGGAAACGCCGGTGTGCACTTCAGTCTCAGCACAGCAGGCAACGTTGTTCCGGCCTTCAGGGGAGCAGACACCAGTCTTGTGGTGTAGATCTCGGGAGACCGAGCAAGAGGAGCAGGAGGGAGAAATGATTGAGGGTGTTGTGTGCATTGTGAGTTGGTGAGAACAGAGATGTTGAAAATGGGGATGAGAGAGAGTGAATTTAATTCGAGAAATATGAAAGGTGCTATATAAAGTAAGATAAAGCATATGAAAAAAAAAACCAAAATAAGTCTGACAAGTGATTCGGTGATTTATATATAAAAAAGGCACCATATCTGCAACCACTACCCAGCGTCTGCTCAAGGGAGTGCTTGGCGGAGAGAGAACTAACGGCCCCGCAGCTCCGCTGTGGTGGTCGTAGGCCTGAATACACCTGGGGCTGTAGTAGCAGGCAAGCCTCCGCTGAGGTGCACTGATGCTGGGAGTCATGGCCTGCCAGGTAGGGTTATGCCGCCCTCCTGATACGCTGTGACAGGGCAGATACCTGTCAGGCCAGGGGAGACGGCAGCAGCTGGAAGCCTGAGAGGAAACCCTCCATTCGGGAGATGGAGCGATGAGAGATGGGGGCAACGTCTGAGTCACACCTGCCAGGTTACGTGCAAATATGTCTCTGTGCTCCAGCTATTTTCTATACTGGTTTAATGGAATAAAAATGATAAATTATGAAAAGTTGTCCTGTTTTTAATAAATACTGTCCCAACTAATCAAACACTAACTACAAAAATAAATGGGATATATTCAACCCATAATATTATAACAATTTTAGGTAACTTGCATTTGAAACGAATGTGCAAAATTAAACTAAAAAATAAATAAGTTTTATGTAAATTATGTTTTAGATTTTGTTCATTACAGAATGAAATGTATTACATATGATAGATATTAAAGTGCTTGTAAAAATTTGTCCAAAACTGCTCGAAAATGCTTGTCACTATCTTGCAGTGAAACTAAACACACAGTTGAGCTTCATTTCAGAGGGCGCACTGCTTCTCGTAATTCATGATTTTTTTTGCTTAATCTAACAACATTAGGAATGAATGCACCGTCTGATGTTTTATTAAATGTGCCTAAATGGTTTTCTGACATAAATGCTACTATCACATGCCGCTTAGCGTATCTGGCCTCAGTTCAGTAGTCTGCCGCTGTATTTAGCCGCCTGGGTGCCGTGATGCATAATTTAGCATCGCTGGTAGAGCTGCCGAGTCTCAGTAGGAGCTGCTCATGTGCCAAATGACATAACGTCCACCTGAACGGGCCAGCTGACACAGGAACCGGCAGGGTTTCCTCGCACTGGACATGTAGGTGAAGGCCTCGGACTCAAACGGTCCATGCCAGAATTAAAGTGCTAGCACAACGAAGCCTAATCAATAACGTGTCAGACCTCAAACTCACTTCCCCTCATTTCAAATTACATAAGGAACCGGATAAAACATGCGCTGCATCTGCAGCCTCTAGTATTTGTGCCTGAAGGCTAATGTCACATGAGCCATAGCAGGTGCCTGGCGGTATTATATTCTTTTGTGTAAAAATCTTTTAACATGGTAAAGGCCCTGGCATCACATTCCTTTGTTTGGAACGGTAAACGCTTGACAGAGAAAAATGGAGGCCAGAGAGGGTGTAAAGTTCAGTTCTGCAGAGCCTAATGGCTTCTTAAGGTGAGCCATTTTCCCCACCGGCTGCATTTGTATACGTCCCTGTATTTACCCAGGAAAGGGGGAGGTGACCTTTCCCAGCTGAGGCAGCGAACAAGGCGGTGGCGCTCGCTGCATCCTAATAGCCACCGCCAGCCTCCTCCCTGCCACCGCTGATATTTGCCTAAACGCACGAGCGAAATATTTATCAGAAATATTTACAGAGTGGCTGTGGTCAGCAAAAATAAAAAATCAACAGATGTGAGCAGAGAGGCTGGAGGTTGGTGGTTTTCTAATGTACCTGTGCAGCATGAGCTGGCGGCCGTTGAACAGCAGACAGGAACAGAAAAGCTGCACTGATAAAGACAGACCGAAATCACTTAAAGACGTGTACAAACAAGATCAGCGTGCAAATCAGTGATTTATTTCGTGCTTTCGCAAAAGTGGAGCGGGTTCGAACACGCACATTTTCTGTGATGCACATAGCCTTGTCCTATTATGATTAATCACACGTATTAAAAACTACATTTTAACTGAATTACTACAGATGTATATGTTGTTGATTAACACTAGAATTACTGACTTTATTATTTTCTGGTGCGAGGCCCGAGGTGTTATTCACCCCTGCTGAGATTTTCAAAGGTCTTCAGCTTGATTCTCCTCAATCTTTTGTTGCGCAAACCACTGGAGTGCCCAGTAGCAAATAACTTGTGCTTCACTGCGCAACCTGGAACCACAAAGTCTGCTAAGGTTTTGTCATTGTCATAGTATGTATGTAAAACAGAGCTGGACTGGAATTTGGTAATTCATGAACTGATGGCATTCATTTCAATTCTGTTCAATCATGTGTCCCGTTGGTGCCATTGTGGATTTCTGGTCAGAAATCTTTCTGGTTCCCGTAATCAAAGAGACAATGCCCCGAGATAGATTCCTTTCAATTATGCAACACCTTCAATTTGATGACAAGGACACACAGGCAGAACGGGTGAAAAAAGACAAATTTGCTGCAATCTCTGAGAGTTTGTGCTGAGAGTTTCACTCCAGGAGAACACATGACAATAGATGAACAGTTGTTCCCTACCAAGGTCCGTTGTCCATTCACACAGTATATCGCAACCAAGCCAGGCAAATTTGGGATCAAGTTCTGGATGGCCACGGATTTGGAGACCAAGTATGACTGCAATGCATCTCCTTACTTGGGACAGGACCCCAGTCGTCAGAAGGGAGAGAGACTGACAGTGAACATGGTCATGAATCTGATGGAGCCACTTTTGGATGATGGTAGAAATTCACTGTCGCAGTCGCACAGACTGCTGCAGCGTAAAACAACGCTATTGGGCACGGTGAATAAAGTCCGGCGTGAACTTCCTCAACTTGCAAAAGACACTGAACAGCGAGAGGCATTCTCCACTTCAGTGCTTAGAAGTGGTAGTGTCTCCTTTACTTCGACCTGCCTTGGTTTTAAGCTAACAAATGCAAACGTTCCAGGCCTCACAGGTAATGGGTGTGTTTTCAGAACAAAATCAAGAGAACAATGGAGCTCAGCAGGATGGCAGTAGGTGTGAGGCCTTGGTACATCTAGTGTTAAATCAGATCACTGCTTGACACCGTTCATACGGCCAGAACTCCATATAATATCGTTAGCCGTCAGGCTAATAACCGATTGCATTGGGTAGATTGCATCATGGCAGTTAGCAATTAGCAAGCAGAGAATAATTAATCACATTCCCCTTATTCTATAGAATTCCTGCTATGTGCTGTATTCGAAGCACATTGGGTTATCACAGCACTTATTAGCAATTACCAATAAGCCAAATGTTAGAGTGACATTTGCATTTGAAGTGGCATTGTTAGACATGTTAACAAGACCAAACTCTTTTAGTTAATTAACAATAATGTCTACTGCACTGGCAGAAGTGGGAATTGATGAAATGCTAGTGCTAATAAAAGGAAGATTTACATTCGAAAAAAAGAAACAACTGTATTCTCATTGAGGTCAAAACACATTTTTATCCACTTTGATTTGAAATATGCTGTGAATGGATATAGATTTTCCATGAAAATAAGCCATGTCTGATCATTTGGACACCATTCAGAAGAAAAGCAAGAAACAAGTTGTCTCTCTGGGCGATACCAGGCGTGATTTCTCTTCTATATCTCTTACCTTTCGTACCTGCGGCCCCTCACCTGCTTGCAGCCACCATAACTCCGCACGCCCCCAATACGACCCCTCTCCCCCGATCTCTGCTCCAGCGCCGGGATGGATCACAAATGCATGAATTGGTCCAGTCTGCTCTTCTGAATGTATCACGTTCTGACAACCAATTCTAGGCCAGTAAATCTGTTCCTGGGGGTATCTATGTACCTTTTGCGGGGAGAAAAAAAGGGATAAAAAGTGTGTATGTGCCTTCTCTGAGCAAATATGCTTCCCTCATCCCTTCTCTTTCTCTTTCCTCTTGTCTTCTAGGAGGTAAATGGCACAATACATTTTAAAAGCACATCACGCACGAGCCGCTAAAGCACGAAAAGATCTGGAAAATTACAGGATCAACGATTGATGTCAGAGGAACAAATGTGCGTGTGGTGGAGACTTTCAGATGGGAGTTTGCTGACCTACCCTCTAGGGGGAGGAAGAGAGAGAGCGAGAGAGACTGAGAGAAAGACAGTGTTTATAGTACGAGTTGCCCTTCATTAGCTGAAATACAAGGTTCTGTGGATGCTCTGGTCCCGCCATTCCCCGCTGATGGATCCGAGCAGACATCGAACGTTCCTTTATAACACTGTCGCTGTGTTAAATGACAAAGCTGTGGGCATTCACTCCTGGACCACTGGCATCCGAGGACCATTCTACTGGAGGGAAATACATCTGCATATGTTATTCCATTGACGGGCAAACGCCTTGTTTAAGAGTCCAAGTGGAAAAAAAAAAAAAGTCATGTATTCTGTTTTTGTACAATTTTTCTTTTTTCTCCCTTCTTTTTCAAATCGCAATACAAACACATTCACACTCCTCTACTTTCTCATTAATTATACAGTAAAGAAAAACCTGCTATGTGGAGAAGACAGGAAGGTGAAAATGAGGAATTCAGATTTTTTCCCTTCTTGTTGAATATTCATAAAAAATGAGATCTGTTTTTGATGCTTTCGGGGCGTTGTTTGTTCCAGTTTGGCACAATCACTTGCTGCTCACAAAGCTGCGAGATACCAGGAAATGGTGGAATCCGCGTCTGCGAGATGCCGAAGGTGTCTTGACTCCTCTCTCGGAACAGGTGCGAGGTGTCTGCCACGCGCCTTGCGGTATTTAAAGCCTACTTTGATCCCCCACATCCACCCTGCCACCTGCCAAACGTCTCCGTGCCCCCTTATTATTTTTCCGCTGTTTTCATTTTACGGCCGTGGCCGGTTTTGCTGGTCTGATAGATGGCACACTGCTTTTCCTACGCTCCCAAGGCAAAATAACACATTTCAGCACTACTTAGTCAAGAACAAGAGCATTTTTTTGGCAATCTGAGAGCACTTAAAGATAATTATTTCACAGTACGCCTTTAAATCAGCACAACAACTGTCCTTAAATCTACACTTAATCAGGGGCATGTTGGCCTCCTCATGCTGACGTGAAGCCTCTTCCTTCTGCTCTTCATCATTCTACTTATTTATTTCCTTGACAATTTCAATGCACGCAGCAATAACTGGATTTGAGAGAGGGAAGCAAATTGCTGCAGATGTGGGAAAAAAGTGCACCTTAAAGAGGGTTAGACATGTCAAATTACCATTTTACTCCTCCTTGTTACTGAATGTTTTTTTTTCCTCACCTCATTCGCTTACGTCAACCCGTTTGCGCCAAGAGGTCAGCTGCTGCCTTTTATTCGCTGCCGTGAATCTGCCTCCTCCTCCTAGCCATTTAGAGCAGTGCGAAGGGGTCAAGGACCCCTCCGTTAATTTCGCTTTATCTATTTCTCCATTCTGTCTGACCCCGAGCTCATCGGTGTGCCAGCGCTTGCCCTGGCTGTTTGCTTGTTTTTTTTGTTTGTGTCCCCCCACCCATCCCTCCCCAGTACCGCCAACAAATGAGATGCCTTTCTCCGGGAACTTCCCTGGCACTTTTGAACTTTTAAAGCGGACCTCGCTACTCTTTGGCTAAAAGTTCCTCCAGTGCGAAGCACAGGCACCAACCCGTGTGTCCTAGGAAGGCCTCTATTACTCTGGGTAATTGGCATCCAGCATTTAAATGTCAGAAGGAGAAGCAGCAGCGGTGGTGTGCTACTATAATCCCATAAATCCCCGCCTTAATTCACTCATTTACAAACAGAGAGATTATCAGGAGGACTACGGCAGCATTACAGGCCTCCTCCACTTTACCTGAAATGAGCTTTTGTAAGGAAGGATGAGTTATGAATAAGATTAGTAATCGTGGAATTACAGTGATTGGCAGCAGATTGGCATTACGAGCGAGAGAACAAAAATTCTCGATGAATCACATTTCTTTCTCAGCCATTGTTCTTATTGTCATAGTTCTCAATTGCGTGGATCTGTGGAACGAAACCCCAGGTCAGCGTCTTCTGTTCCACAGCTGCTTTTTGTGAACCCACAGGCAGGAAACTGGAACTAATGAAGACAACGGTTCAATTACCAGCTCAATTAACACAAGGGCCCAGAGCCCCGTGTCTTTGCCCATAATGGCCTGCAGCCATGAAGATAGCCCAGACCTGAAGAAAGTACCAACATTCGGCATGAGCCCACTACTGAAGGAGGTGTGTGTGTGGGTGTGTGTGTGTGGATCCAGGCCTTTACTCACAGTCAGCAAGTCTACATTTATTGCTGTTGATGTTATTATATTCAGCTTTATTGTCATTGTGCAATGTAATGATAAAAAGCCAATGAAATGCAGTTAGCATCTGACCAGAGGTCTAGAAGAACATAATTATTTGATTATGTAAAATGCATCTAAGAGAAGCATGAACAGCTAAAATATCCTTTATCGTTTTCATAATCTGTTCAATCTGATATAGATAACAGTATATATCACAAAATGAAGACATCCTAGATCTGAATGAATATTCTTATTAAATACTATGTTCTTTGTATAGCTGAATGTACTGACAACAAAAACACAAAAAATTTTGATGGAAAACTAATTTATCAAGGAGGTCTGGATTTGGAGTCACAATGAAAATTAGAGTGGAACACAGTATATGCTGATCCAACTTTTGAGTAATGTCCTTAAAACAAGTCAAAATGAGGCTCAGTATTGTGTATGGCCCCCATGTGCCTGTATGACCTCCCTACAATGCCTAGATATGCTCCTCATGAGGTGGCGGATGGTCTCTTGAGGGTTTCCTCCCAGACCTGAACTAAGGCATCTGCCAACTCTTGGACAGTCTGTGGTGCAACATGGATGGAGCGAGATATGATGTCCCAAATGTGTTCAGTTGGATTCAAATTTGGGGAACAGGCGGGTCAGTCCATAGCATCAATGCCCTCGTCTTGCAGGAACTGCTGACACACTCCAGCCACATGAGGTCTAGCATTGTCTTGCATTAAGAGGAACCCAGGGCCAACCGCACCATCATATGGTTCCACAAGGGGTCTGAGGATCTCATCTCGGTACCTAATGGCAGTCAGGCTACCTCTGGCGAGCACATGGAGGGCTATGTGCACCCCAAAGAAATGTCACCCCACACCATTACAGGTTGCAGGCAGCAGAACGTTCACCACAGCATCACCAGACTCGATGATATCTGTCACATGTGCTCAGTGTGAACCTGATTTTGTCTGTGAAGAGCACAGAAAGAAAGAAAAAAAGACTGTCGCTCAGCACATGGTGACACAATGAAATGTGTCCTCTGCGTTTAACCATCACCCTTGGTGAGCAGTGGTCAGCCATGACAGGCCTTGGGAAGCAGTGTGTGGGGACGGTGATTTGCTTAGTGGCAAATTGGCGGATCAGGATTTGAACCGGCAACCTTCTGATTATGGAGCCGTTTTCGTCACCCCTAGGCCACCACTGCCCCCCACAGGGTTCCAGTGGTGAATTTGCCAATCTTCGTGTTTTCTGGCAAATTCCAAACATGCTGCATGGTGTTGGGCTGTAAGTACGTCAGGCCTTCATCCCACCCTCATGGAGTCTGTTTCAGACCGTTTGAGTAGACACATGCACATTTGTGGCCCGCTGGTGGTAATTTTGCAGGGTTCTGGCAGTGCTCCTGTTTCTCCTTGTACAAAGGCAGAGGTAGCAGAGGCAGAGACCTCCTCCACGTCTCCTGATGTACTGGCCTGTCTCCTGGTAGCTCCTCCATGCTCTGGACACTATGCTGACAGACACAGCTCGCATTGATGGGCCATCCTGGATGAGCTGCACTACCTGAGCCACTAGTGTGGGCTGTAGACTCCGTCTCATGTTACCACTAGAGTGAAAGCACCACCGGCACTCAAAAGTGACCAAAACATCAGCCAGAAAGCAGAGGAACTGTGAAGTTGTCACCATCTGTAGAACCACGCCTTTATTGGATATGTCTTGTTAATTAGCAGCGTTGCTGCCTAATTGGACAGTTTGATTTCATATAAGTGTGATTCACTTGGAGTTACATTGTGTTGTTTAAGTGTTCCATAGATTTTTTTGAGCAGTGTGTGTGTATGTGTGTGTGTGTGTGTGTGTGTATATGTGGGGTGTTAATATTATAAATGGAGCTGCTATAGAATTAGGTACATACACAGTAAAGCAATTTAAATAGATTATTATACAGGGTTAACATTATAGTATATAATGACAGTAAAGTGTTGCTCACTGTTGAGAAGGTGACTGTGTACGTGTGGAGGTAGTAAATTATGTCATCATGTCTGACTACGGGGTGGAGCGGTATTGTCATTGTTGTGTTCCTGGTTGCCCTGTGTACAGCTGTAGTATTAATGTCTCATGTCTTCAGCGGGTGGCAAAACTGTTCTCCTGTATTGGTGTGTGCTTGTGTTTCTCAAACACAACCATGAAAAATGTGTATTATAATATCAACGAAAACGATTATTATAATTGTTACCGTCATTGATTTGTATTTCCTCATTTTGTTTGAATTGTTTACAGTGACCCCCCGAGGTCGGACAGATTTTTTTCCATCGTGACTAAAGCACCTTGTCAATTGCATTAAGTGTTTGTTTATAATTAAGACTCCAGCAGGACACAGATGGGACTCCTTCAGAACATCTCATTCCTCAGAAGGTGCTGCTCATATTCACATGCACGTCCTCCTCCAATCTCCACACTTCCAGCCAAAGCCCAGGCGCTCTGGCACAGGGCTACGTTTTCAGATGCACCTTGTAGCCCATGGGCTGCTTTTTCACACTGATTAAAGATTAAAGACATAAAACACACACACACACACACACACTGTAATAAAAAACTAATTATTTCGCTAGAAATAAAATTAAA
This sequence comes from Denticeps clupeoides, assembly GCF_900700375.1. Classification (NCBI taxonomy): domain Eukaryota; kingdom Metazoa; phylum Chordata; class Actinopteri; order Clupeiformes; family Denticipitidae; genus Denticeps; species Denticeps clupeoides. The sequence continues at coordinate 13,870,240 of NC_041711.1, forward strand.
AACGTGCAGCCACTGGGGAGAAAGGGTCTAATTATTTCATTTATCTGTAAAAAAGGCCCTTGGGGATGTTTTTTGCATTTCTTCCAGTTTCGGATTTTTTTGTTCATTGTCTTTTTTCTTCTTCTGATTAAAAAACGTAACATTTTAACATTCTCAGTTAACAGAGCAGGTAGCTGGTGCTAAAACGAAAGCTTCATCACAGCTCAGACGTGGCGCTGGCCAGATAACCCAGAGGCAGGGCGCGTGGTGGTTGGCCGGCGCTGATGGCAGTGGTCGTGTGCGTTTCAGCTGCAGGGTTTCATCCGCTGTCTGGCACAGGGGGCTTGTTACAGGACGAACGGCTGTAAATAAATAATATTTCCTTCCACCCTCATTCATCCCATCCATTCATCTGGCAGCGACCCCGCCCCCTCCCTGGTTGGCCGAGCGGATTGGATGGGCTCTGCGCCGAGATTGATTACGCTCACCATCACGGGACGGCCGGGGAGTCTCTGGGGTCGGAGCATCCCTCCCTCACTTCTTTTTACCTACATCCCTTCATCTCTCCGTCCCCTGGCTGCACGTACCAGCAGGGGTGGGTGGCATGTCATACAGGGGGACAGGGAGGGACTTGCTCCTGTTCCATATGTCACAGCAAATGGGGTTTCTGCAGATGCTGCTGCCCCCAACAAACAGGGGGCCAGGAAGAAAGAAAAAGGGGCAGGTGAGTCAAAAAGAAAGATGGCCTCTGAAAAATGACCTTATTCAGGTGAGAGGGAAAATCCATTCATGTGTGTGCATGTACAGAACCTCATATAAAAACCTCATGTTTTCAGGTTGGCTCCTTGCCCTTGGTGGTGTGAAGACGCGACGCTGTGACTGGCACTGGTGGCGCGATCGGCTGCGCCTCCTCGGTCTGAGGTGGCCTATTTTGGGGCCGGAGTGAGATGAAGAGCACAAACGAAAACTCCTTGACAGTCTAATTAGCACCAACCGAACTCAGATCACAAGAAGAGATGTTCAGGCGTAGACTGAAGTTGGCGTTCGATTTCAGAGGTGTGGCTTTGTGTTGTCCAAAATCTTACCAAAAGTAAACTGATGCAAATTACAATTATTCTTTGACTTTGGCTCATTTTGGCTGTGAAGAACATATAACATAATACATTTCTAGCTACTTCACACTGTACAAGTCTGCATCCTGGGGCTACCACTGTCCCACATCAGGAGTCTCTGTGATTGAATTTGCATAGAAACAGAATCCATAATCCATATTGATGTCTGACAATGAATTACAATAGACTGTAATAATAATAATAAGTGAAGTGATTGTCACATGTGATACACAGCAGTACAGCACACGGTGCACACAGTGAAATTTGTCCTCTGCATTTAACCCATCACCCTGAGTGAGCAGTGGGCAGCCATGCCAGGCGCCCGGGAGCAGTGTGTGGGGACGGTGCTTTGCTCAGTGGCACCTCAGTGGCACCTTGGTGGATCAGGATTCGAACCGGCAACCTTCTGATTACGTGGCCGCTTCCTTAACCGCTAGGCCACCACTAGCCCTGTAGGTGTAGTAAAGTAGCAGCAGTGTAGTAAAGTTAATATCCTCTATTGCAGAACATTTCAGTTGTACATTTGTTAGTAATGCCATTTCATGTGTGTTTCAGTCAGCTTCAATTCAAGCTGTGGATGACAGTCAGCAATACATAATAATCATGCTAAGAATAAAATTAGTGTGACATGTTTTAAATATAAACAATATTGATTCATTATGAACAATTATATTGCTTATGTAGGCCTACTTTATAAACACCACAAATCTTTTCTTGAATAATTTGTTTCCAGTCAAAAAAGTGTGGTACTTGGAGAGGTACACAGAACTTCTGAGGTGAATGTAAAGCATTCAGAGAACTGGGCAAACAGGCAAATCTACGCCTGCAGGGAGGAGCATGTCACATCGGTGGGGCTGGACAAGAAAAGGACGTTTGGCCACGCCTCAGTGTTGGATAGAACTGGATGATGAAACCTTTTAGAAACACAACAGGGTTTCTCCGACCCCTTCCATCTCCAGGGCTTCCCTCTCTCTCTCTTTCCCTCTCTCTCTCCTTCATTAATTCACCCCAGCCAGGTCCACATTGCCTTGTCTCTGGACCTCTGGCGGGTGCCGTGGCGACAGGCCATCTGATTCATTGTGGGGAGGCTGAAGATTGTGGGACGGTGGGTAAGGGAGGGAGCTGGGGGAAGGGGCTGATGCATCATGGGGGCAATGTTTGCAGGAGTGTGTGCACATTTGCCCCCGGGGGCTCATATTCAGCATATATGAACAAAGGCAAGTGTGCTAAGAGCACAAGAACCGAAATAACCTTTAATGCACAGAAATACGGTGAAATTCACATGGTTACCAAAGGTGTCGTCAACCCATGTGAATTATTGTTGTGATGATATACTTGGCACCCAACGTTGGACTGATCTGTATTGGACCTTCTCTCCGTAACACTTACTCTACCTCTCTGTGCTCATCATTCCCTCATAAATAAAATATCTGCATGCCATTGAGATATAGTATATTATGTAAGCTATAGAGATATAATATATAGATATTAGGACATATTTCTGAGTTTTGGTAGTGTTTGTATCTATGTATGGATGTTTGGCTGGATGGAATGATGGATGGATAAATAGCAGAGTTGGTTGTGAGGGTGTCAAGAAAGGAAAAGGTCATATGAATATGATAAAAATGGAATGAAGGGCTTTCAGTGGAAAGTCCTCGAGCAGTTGAACTCACACTCGGCCATAGCTGGCATGATAGTGCTGGGACACAGATAGATCCCGAGGCCTTTTAACAGGCCCTTTGAACAGGTGCATCGTGGGGAGAGCTAGCCTTTGTATATGAAAACACAATGGTCTCATATCAGTGGAATTTGCCCCAGTCTCCCAAACACACACACACACACACACACACACACACACACAAACTCTTTTTGTGGGTAAGGCTTAGTTTTTTTTTGTTTATTTTCCCTTTTCTGGTTTATTCCTCTTTTCCCACTTCTCTTTTTTTTATATGTATGAGTCCAAGTCAACCCAAATAAAAAAAAAAATTGTGAATTTGAGAGAAGAAACATCCTCTGGGTTCTTTCTTTTTAGCCTCCTCTAAAGAACCCCAGATCTCATGTTTAATTTATTTTCCTCTCAGTCGTGATTCATCTTGGCATGGGGGGTTCAGCCACTCTTTGTCTCTGAAGCTCTGGCCCTGTCTGAAGGTTTTTCCGGGGTCCCAGGTAGGCTGCGGGATCGGTGGCGGCCTCGGCATTCAGCTTAATCTCCGTCGCCTGACCGCTCCTCAGGCCTGTTCGATTCCGCTCACTACGCAGCGCCGAGTTTGCCGTGCGCGGTTGCAAAGACTCAGAGGGAGACAACAAACCAATTCCAGTTGATGGCAGGATTGAGGGAGGGTGGCTGTTCACCAAGATGCAGAATACAGGGGTGTTGAGTCGTAGATAGTATTCACATGTTGGATAAAGGAAGATGTTTTCGAGATGTACCCTTTCCACCTCCACCCTACCAAACAAACGCCACAGACACCCCACAACACACGCAAACTCCAAAAAAATGAAGAGAAATCTTGTCAAACCAAGCTGCGAGTACAGATTAGAGATCCTTGTCCGCCTTCACAGCCTAAACACCATGGTCAATCCTGGGGCGGTTTGAGATGGAGAATGAGGGAGCGGAGATGAGGGTGGAGGAAGTAGGCTGCTGGGGAAAGAGTTTTTTTTTTTTTTTTTTTTTTTTTCAAGGGGAAGCTTGTACAAAATAGCCAATTTCATAGTACACATGTGGATTACGTTCTTCCTTTGAAAGTGCGCTGAAATGCCCATGTACCAATTACACCCTCCTGGCACGCGCTGGAGCGCCGGGCGTGTTTTTCCATGCTCCCCTGCCTCTGTGTGCCCGTGCATGCCAGATTGTCTGCGGGCAGCGTTCGCCAGCTTTGATACGGTGCCAGTCGGGCCTGGCGGGTACTTGGCACCCCAACACCCGCCATCAATATGCTGGCAGCACCATTTTGATATCTAAAAATGACCCAATTAGAAGACGACAATATGTTCTGACAGGCACTACCTGCCCCGGTGAAGCCTGCCTTCAGTATCTGTGTGTGATTGAGTGTGTGTGTGTGTGTGTGTGTGTGTCAGAGCGAGCGAGAGCGAGCGAGAGAGAGAGAGAGTACAAACATAACTGTGGGGAAATAAAAATACAGGAAAAAAAATTTGTTTGTGTTTGTGTCAGGCCTACCTGTTCGCGGCGGGTAACGGCGGGTGGAGTTAAAGCCCTTTCGGCGCGGCTCGGGGTGTCAGCTGCTGGGTAGGAGGATGAGAGCGCAGTTTAATACGCGCCGAGGTGATTAGAGAGCTGGGGTGACACGGAGCATTGTTCTCAGAGCGACTGATTGTCAGTGCTCATCGCAGTAACTGACAGGCCTGATCTCTCCCTCACGCTGCACCAGCGTGTCTCTGAATGGGAATGTTTGTTTTTTTTCTTGTTTCACATTATTTATGTCAGTCTGTCTGAGGACGACTTGCAGGTTCACCACCTTCCTAGACAAACTCATACACTATATTATACTATAGACATGCACAGTACAGGCCAAAAGTTTGGACACACCTTCCCATTCAATTTCTTTATTTTTATGACCATTTACATTGGTAGATTCTCACTGAAGGCATCTAAACTATGAATGAACACATGCAGAGTTATGTACTTAACAAAAAAGATGAAATAACTGAAAACATGTTTTATATTCTAGTTTCTTCAAAATATCCACCCTTTGCTCTGATAACTGTTTTGCACACTCTTGGCATTCTGTCGATGAGCTTCAAGAGGTCGTCACCTGAAATGGTTTTCCAACAGTCTTGAAGGAGTTCCCAGAGGTGTTTAGCACTTGTTGGCACCTTTGCCTTCACTCTGCGGTCCAGCTCACCCCAAACCATCTCGACTGGGTTCAGGTCCGGTGACTGTGGAGGCCAAGTCTTCACTTTTTTGTTAAGTACATAACTCCACATGTGTTAATTCATAGTTTTGATGCCTTCAGTGAGAATCTACCAATGTAAATGGTCATAAAAATAAAGAAAACACATTGAATGAGAAGGTGTGTCCAAACTTTTGGCCTGTACTGTATACTTCCTTTGATCATAATAAATGCATTTAATCAGACTGTGGATAAGTTGATGAATGAATACCAACAGAAGGACTGTCTCATCACAGGACCCAAATCCAAGGATAGCTCAGAGGGTAAAAATCGAATTACACCACAAAGTCAGAGGTTCAGGTCAGATGAGTTACGTTGTGCCCCACAAGGAAAATTATTTTCTTTACAAAAAATCTTAGAACAACATACACGTCACACAATAAATAAAAAAAACACTGTCCCAGGACTAGTTATGTTGTGTGTGACGGTAATAACGGTGTGATATTTCCTGATCATTCTCTTCTCACGCCCCTTTCCTTCTAGGTAGAGCGGTCACCTGTCTTAATAACTTTCTTCTCAATATTCTCGATATCTTGTCTGTGTACTGTATGGCCGCTGTAGATCTTCCATGGACCTCCAAGCCACGTGCCTCTTCACTCTCTCTCCTCAGTGTGTGGGCCCATTTGAAGAAGGTTCAGAAATCCCTAAATATTCATATACACCCACCACAAGAACCACCATCAAATGAAAAAAACATGGCGTCAGATTCAATTTGGATTCAGATCGGTGCAAGGAACCAGTCCAATGTGAAGCCCTGCTTTGCCCTCTTCATGCACAGGGTACCGCAGCAGGGCCTTAATGAAAACTGGTTTAATATTTGATGTACATGACACCAGCGTGCATAGGGAAGGAAATTATTAATGTCTCTGTATCTTTTTTTATTTCATTTGAGCACCATGTGATTGTTCCAATTAGACCTTAATGAAAATTCCTGTCTCTGGCCTGAAAAATGCCGTCACATGGACTCCGCCTGCCCGATTCTGCCTTCTTTTCTTCTGCATTTGAGAGATGATGGTCGTGCTTGTGCATCTCAGGCAGGAAGCTGGTCAGCGGCGGGCCATCACCGGTCCAGGCTGGCACATCACAGCAAGCTGCCATCTGAGATGGACATTTGGCGCCATCCTTCCTGCCAGCTGGAGAGTTTCGTGGCACTCGCTAATGGCAGCTTGAGGCTCGTCAGTCACAGCGAGCCGACGTTAATGCGCAACCTCCCAAACACAGACCCCCTCCATCAGCACGTACACACCCTGCTCCACCCCGGCGGACCACAGGAAATAATGCAGATTTAATTAGCGAAGCAACGAGACAAGTCAAGCGGACGCTTGGACGAGGAAGCCAGATGCTGGTACATAGAATCGATAATTTAAGAGTAACGCTAGTAAAGAAATGTAGGCTGTGAATTAAAGAGGGGAGGGAGGGTGCGAGGCGGCTTTGATGTGAGGATCTGGCACTGCCTGCGCTTCAGGCAGGTGCAGTGGTGTTGAATCGGATGTGGCTGCCGTCCATCGCTCGAGAACAGGAACTCCTCCCTTGCTGCAGGGCCATTCTAAACTCTGCGAGCTCTTCATCTATACATCTGCGTCTATATGATCAATTCAGAAGACAAAAATGCTCATACTATCATTTATTTTACTAACTTAAAGACTAAAGTGATTTTTTCCCCACTACAATTTTCTTAATGTGTGATTTTACTGCTAAATAACTATATACTATATTAAATGATTATGACTGAAAATAAAAAATAGAAAAATTTTAGTATTAATTTTATTAAGCAACCTTTATTTAGTTTCACACCAACTGTAAAATTTCATGACAATGAAGTTAGTAAAAATGTACAAATATGAAAAGAGGCATATGCACAATCAGTGTGTATATGTATCACCAGTTCAAACTCTCTGCACCCCAGACACATGTAGACAGAGTCATTTAAGGCCAACATTTATCCCAGACTGCCAGGGTATATTTGTAATACTTGCCATATCTTGCTTGCGTTAGCGAAGAGCTCCAGAAAGGAAGATTGATATCGAGTTTGCTATTTTATGTCGAAATATTTCTAGCTTGCAGGTGCCTAACCCGCCCCTGGGGGAAGCGGTCTGGAAGATAAAAGCGGTGTTATTAGCAGGTGACAGAGATAGGGGGAGTAACCCGCGGGTCACGGCACTAATGCTGGTTTGATATACTGCCCGACCCGGCCCGCCGTTCTGCTTCAGTTCTGCCGCTGACCTGGCAGAGACTGAGGGACTGAGGCAGACCTCTCACCCTCAGAGAGGAAGCCATTAAAGCCCACTAATGCTGGGACCTGAGACGGAGCCCCGGGGAGAGCAGAATGAGCGTGTGATAGAGACACAGAATGAGACAGACAGACAGTAACCCAGTGCTTCAGACTGGAGTCACCTCTTCTCTGGAAGGATGGACACCATTCGCGTATTCTCAGACTCCAATAGGTGTTCCCGGCTCCCGTATGAGTTGGGATCTGTTGACTGAAGGTCATATCCTGTGATTTACATCATTTTCATACTCATCAACCATTCAGTGACACTCAGGTCCTGTGGATGAGGCCATCGACATCCTAGAAGACACCGCTCCCATAAGGACAGAAATCACATTATATTGATCTGCAGTGACCCTTCTCTGTAGGGGACAAGTGAAGCTGAACCTCTGCAGCAAAACGTCCCACAAATTAATTTCTCCACCCCTTTATCACAAATTTGCGGTGATCAGGCATATGCACCAGTTTTTTTTATAAATGTGACAGTGATTACGGCATTAGAATAAAACTATTGTACTGCATCAGTTTCTCAAAATCACAACCTGTGTGTTGAATTGTGGCTTTGGGAAGGGCAGTGTTTTGCATGTTGTGTAGTTAATTATCCCAAATCCTTTCAGCAAGGTTTTGCCATGTTTAAAAGCTCCAAACTTGACCATTAACCTTGAAATGGATGTGGAAGCGGCCGACAGTCGTCTTTTTCCCCCTCCTCCCTCTCTCGTCTTCCACACCGCAATTCAAAAGGCTGTAAAATGAAATGATGAGTTTAAAACATCTTTTTGAGGCAAACTCAATTAACGGCGGCCGTTCCTCTGGCGCTCTCGCAGAAAGCCTGCATTAGGCCCCAGCCAGTTATTAGTTCCGCCGACATTTTTTACAAATCACTCCGCTCGCCCCTCCGTCGCCTTCCCTCGCGCCCCAACGTACCAAAGTGGGCTCTAATTAGTACGGCATTAAAACAGCAGCCAGGACTTAGCTGCGTTACATAGTGCAGTGACATTCCACCTGCCATTATGTTATTAGTGCCGGGCTTGATCGAGAGGGAGGCAGAGAGGGAGGAGGGGAACAAAATCACCGACACAAGGAAATAAATCCATTTCTTTCCTTCCTTCTTTCTTGTTGTCCAATGTGCGGCATCTTACCGTCCTATGTTCTTTGATGGTAATTAGGGACAGTCACAGTCGTATTTGGAGGCCATCTGGGCACTTTTTTTTTTTTTTTTTTTTGCGAGTGTCAGTCAGTGTCATGACATGGAAGAAATGCAAGTGTGTGTGTCGATGTATGGGGTGGGTGGCCATGCGGGATGGTGAATGGGTCCCTCTCTCCCTGGCATCCTAACAGATGGGGGCGAGGTTTCCACACCGGGCCTGACGTGTCATCTGTCATTTGATTGGGGTCATTGTTCGCCGCTCAGTCTGTGCGTGCGTCTGTGTGTTGCTGTCCCGGCTGTCCCGGTGCCTTGTTCACACCGCATCCACACGGGGCGGCCAGCGCTCAGCACGGCCACTGTCGCGGTAAAACAGGATTAGTCTGGGCTGAATAAGGCTGGACTAGACCGGATTAGGTTTGGGAATGTTGCATTGCATCAGCCTGGATACGAATTTACCGCTTTTCATTATAGTGATTTATGTAAACAGATAATTTTTTTGGTGCCATTTCATCAGCTGATGCATTCTTCAGGGATCTCAGCTTTGTTAATGAAATATTTTTTTAATAAAAGACTTTTGTAGGGGATGCAATAAAAAAAAAAGGTTCATGCACTATATTCTTGGTATGGCGCATCCAGTTGGACCTCAAACACCATATTATAAATTGAGATTATAAAAATTATATCATTTTTTAAAAATGGGGAATTCCTGCTCATACTGCGCACTTTGGATTCTTCATTTAAGTGTTTTGTTATTCAGTCCTCATGAGATATACGTTTAATCATGATGACATAATGAATGAAAAAAATCTGAGTGAAGACAGATTTATTTGAATATATGAAGCATTGTCTCAGAGAAAAACTCAAAGAAGTGTGTTTAATTACCTGTTTTGGTAGCAGTGGGAGGGAGTGATCTGTAGTGAGTTAATAAATGTAATGTTTTGTAGAGCTCTGAAAAGTGGGCTTGATGGGAATTCGCTGCGTGTGTGAAGCTCTCACGTGACGCATAAACGACAAGGATAAAATAAAGCAAGAAAATAACACACAGCGAGGCCTTCAGGTGTGAATTTCAATTCTTTCATCCTCTGCTAATGATAGCAACAGGGACTGTGCCCCAGCACAACACACTCTGCCTCACACACGCACCCTCGCTGTACGTCCTTTTCAGTGCCTTGAACCTGTTTAGACAAAGAGACTTTCATTTTCACTTTAATTAAAGCCTCTCGTGTGCTCTTGATACAAATGACTAGTGTATTTTTCACCTTTGCTCTACACTGAAACACAGATGCACACAAATGCACTCACACTTACACAAACTGCCCTGGCCATCTGTCAGCAAAGGCAGCGTTTTAGCCACGGTGCTACTGTGACATGCCACACTGCCATTTGGACTCAGAGAAGCACAAAGATCCACCCTATTTAAACTGTAGCCAAGTCAATATGCTGGCACGTGTTTCTTTTTCTTTTTTTTTTTAAGAAATTCCCCGCAAGGCACTTCCCTCTCTTTTTCTCTCTCCCGCTTCCCACCACTTTGCTGCCGTCTCTCTTAATTGGACCGTGGCTTTCTGGGGTTGGGCTGTGAGCTGATAAGACAAGGTATGTAAGATGGTCCTGACAGCCTCGCCACTAGGCTTTTGTAACACAGACACAGAAATGCACACACACACACACACACACACACACTCTCTGTGGAGGTGGCTGACTGTGAAAGACAGACGTCTATCAGGACTAAATACCTGATCAGTTGAAAGCACAGCTTTAAATCACATTTCGAATGGATTCCACGATTGTACTCTTTTTTCGGGATTGTGGTCGGAACAAAGTATCTATATTTCTATAAAAATACATAAAAGCTTTTATGTATTATTTTTTCATTAGTAATTGTTAAGATGTGAGCACATGTGTGTAATTATTCCCAATAATAACTTCAATAATAATATTAATAACATCATGAAGCCTTTTCCTTCATGGCTGTGTGAAACAAACTTTGCTAGTTAAAAGAGGAAAGACTGAAACTGGTCTGTCAAATCCAACCCAATACACTAATGTTGGAGGACAGAAAAGGACTCAGAGACCTTCATCGGGACAATAGTGGCATTAAAGACAAATTTTCATCCTCTGACACACCAAAATACATGAAGACGCTCCAGCAGGGGAGTATTTCAACATCTGTGTTTTGTGTGCTGTGGTGAAAATATTTAGTGTCCATCATTTGGAAGTCCATAGTGTGTGTGTGTGTGTGTGTGTGTGAGTGAGAGTTTGGTGTTGAGGCGCTAAAGGACAAGGGACTGAAAATGAGAATGTAAATACGGGGTCTGGGTGTCCCTCCCTCCCCCCCCAGTTCCTCCTTGCGCGAGGACAAGTACGGCCAGAGGTGACCTTGCCGTGTGTAATTAAAGTGAAACACCTTGACTTGTCAGCACCGCCTCAGACAGTTTAAATCTCCGTAATGTAAATGGCCTGCCGCTGACGCGCTGGCCGCCACGGCCACATAGATGAGACCCGTACAGGTGATCCATCTCTGCACCCCGAGCTGCCACTTCCTCTCCTCCCCTCTCCCCTCACCTGTGCACTGGCCTCGCTGTTTATTTCGCTCAGCGTACAGAACTGTACTTACCGTTAAGAACACAAGGCCTCATGGGATTCCTCCCCGGCAGCAGTGAGAATAAACACAGACGAGAAAGAAGCTGACTGCAGATGAAACACAACTTGTGGATATGAGAAGCGGGGGAGGGGAGGGGTGTGTATAGGTGACATTATGAGAAACATGTAGGAATGATGGGCTGGATATGCGGAAGGCCACCAGCTCAGCCCAGAAACTGCTGTCCTGTCATGTTTACATCAGGACCGCTGAGGGCTGTGAATATGCAAGTGATACATTTCTGCATTTTTTTTGCCATATGCTGAGCATGTGCTGAATATATATGGCCTGGCTTTTTTTAAATTTAGCTCTGTAAAATGATCTGTTTTTGGTATCTTTTGTTAATGTCCCAAATAGATTAATATTTTAGTTAAAAATATGGGAAAGGTTTATGATGATGATGATATGAGGACGATAGGGTAAATCACATTGTCACGGCAGAGACTGCCACCCACAGTGGAGCCATATTATCTGTTTATGATTGTGGATTATTTTGGGGTAGATTATGATGTAGGAAAATGGACATTACCGCAAATGTTCCAGAATATAGAGCATTAATACATCATGCTGTGACATGATACTCACTTCATGCAGGTTGAACGTTGAGTCCAGGGAAAAATGACGGTCCAGACGAGTTCAGGTAGTGTGAAAAAAAACCCACAAAGACTGACAGATGAGTGCATCTGTAGGTCCGGGGCACCGTCTGAGGCATAAACCAGCACCGGGGGGGAAGAGGGCTGAAGCGGCTGCCAAATCCAAGTCGCGCAGTGGAGGAATTCAGCCGAATCAGCTGCCGTGCCAATGGCCTGTGAACGTCCTGGTGTCTCCGGTCTGGCACCGGGTGGTGTGACAAGAGTCAGACGCCCGTCATGTGGCACCAGCGGGCGCCTGACCCACGGCCAGACTAGACTCTGCGCAGGGCCGTGCCAATACATGAAGCGATGCCAGCTTTAAGAGGTGCATGCCCTCCTGTGGCGAGGGCAGAATTAGCCTGGCACGTTTCACCATCCTGCACCAGCATCAGCTGTTCATGTTTAAATGGCGCGATGGGCACGTTGAGTAAGGATAGCGGTGCCAATGTAAATGCTGGAGTCTATACATTCAGTCAAGTAACCGAAATGAACAGACATCGAGAGCAGACAAAAACACAGACGCACAAAGAGATAAAGACAAAGGAGAAAGAGACTAAATGAATCCGAGCGATATTGCTGTGACGTCCAACATTCCTGTCCTGTTTCATTCCTGACAGCGGAGCCCCGTCCTTATTAGACATGCCTGCTGAGCCGGCGAGCGTCTGGGAGCAGGAGTTGCACATGAAAGCCCGGCCGTCCGAATCGGGGGGAGCTGGAGTCTGTCCCAGGATGCTGCTCGCGGTCCTGCAGGGAAGCAGAACGGATTCCAGCTCTCCCCATTTCCCTCCAGAGGGACCATGCTGGACCGTTTTACACAGGTCTGGCATGGATGTGAGGATTACTGTCGTCTCATTTTCATACTCATTTTCTGCTGGATAAACTGATTTTTTGCCAAGAATACCATAAAACACACTCAAACACGTTTCTTTCAGATCTTACGGTGACTGAGTAATGACATCAAATTTAAGACTTACTTTTATTTAAATAAAAGTAAAATGAAATCGGTAAAATAAACTAAAAATATGCATGCAACACTATCACTGTTTGCATTTTTCTCATTTTATAAGCTCTTTGTTTGCATTGTTAATTATGTTTTTAACAATATGCATTTTAGCATCAGAACTTTTGAAAAGGAATAAAAATCCTGCACAGTTCTGAAATAACATTACTTGCTATTAGACAACATATCAAGAAAGTGAGTTATCTTAAATTTATTTTTTTTTATTTATGCCCTGATGGTCTAGCTACACAGATAGATAGAACAGTCGGGAGTCATTGTTTGTATTTACCGCTTGTCCTCGTCTCTGAAGGGGAAGTGCTGTCTTTCAGTGAAAGCAAATTCAGAATGGAGTCTTTGGCCACAAAGGAATGAGCCTACAAAGCGTTTCAGCCCTCCACAGGGCAACTAAAAACACAAACAAAACCCCATGCAGCAGGAACACACACCTCACAATGCCTGCCAGCCCCATGCGCAGTTCAAAGAAAGAGAAAAGGCGAGCCAGAGAGAGAGGGATGGAAGTTAGAGACTCTACTGAATCTCTCCGGGGCACGTCGAGTTCCTCCAGCATTCACAGCCTGTTCTCACAAGGGCAACAGGCAGGATCTGGACGTGAAGTGGGTTTTGTTTTGCCTCCGAAAGCCCTGATGAAGCACCATGTGTGGCCCTGAGTGCTAAAGTCACTACACGAGGGAGTGGAATGAGGAAGTGAAGAATGTGGGGGAAGAAGCAGCATGGGAAGTGAATAGCGGGAAAAAGGAGCGAGGAAACAGGTGAAAAAATTAGAAAAGATGAGGCCGTGGTATGAGTTTTCTTTTCTTTTTAAAAGGTTTTAATTGAAGTTATGTTATAATGTCATGCAATCGACAGGTGGTCACTGGACTATCTCTGACCAAGTTAGTGACCAGTTAGCTTATGCTGCATGTCTATCATCGGCGCTCCTGGACAAAACCCACAAAAAATGCTGAGAGTATGCAAACACCACAGAATGAAAATCTGAAAATCTTTGATACAAGGCCACCAGGCTGCCCTTTCTACATTTCTCATTAAGATTAAAAACAAAAAAATTTGAATGATTAAGATACAATTTTTCTATATGTCACAGAAATGTTTCCCATTACAATATTCCATGATTTATTATACCAATAATACATGTGTTTATAATATATGATGAACTGGCATTTGCATTGCCAAATATTATTAATATTCATGTAGGCGGTAACAATGTGTGCTGCAGATCAAGACTTCTAAAAATGGAACAGCGCACACTTGCGTACATGCACGCTTGCGCACATGCACGCTTGCCTGTGGATTCGGAGCAGCATAGAGTGACAGGGTGCCGTTTGTGTGTCCTTGGCTTCCTCGTGTCATTGTCAGGGCTTATCAGGATCCAAAGAGAAGAGGCAGGAATGTGCATGGCTTTAATAAAACTTTATCAGGTCTCTCTTTGGCTCAGCCTCCCCCTTTTCCTAATATGTAAAGGGCTCCCGGACGCTCAGCTAAGGAAAACACATTTAACTCCACCAATTTCTTATTGCCTGTCAGTCTATTTAATTGGATCTGACACGGGACAGTTACCATTTTGGGCAGCAGAGTCAAGGCACATATCGGCACTGAGACTGGCAGCTAATAAAGTCTGCTGGAATTTACTCCCTTGTCTTCATCTCTTTTATTTATATATCTCAATATTCTTATTATGAAGACCATTGCTATATCATATGTGTATTAAGTTTCACCTATCTCCATTCCTGCCCTCTCAGCTAATAACACGTTATTGATTTCCATAGCCCTGTCCGTGCATATGGAGCTTCCCATCTCACCGAATTTGTGTCACACCCTGCCCTTTTTTCTGAAACGCTGCATTACTGTGATATTTTCATATTAGGGCCCTTGATTAAAACCCTGCATGGGCATTAATTTCACATTTCAGTAGTAACTGGAACAGAATTGTGGGATTGGAGGAAGTCCGTACAGTGAACTATAGATTTATTGGGAGGGTATAGTTATTAGATTGTTCACATTATATATTCATTTATTTTACACACAGTCAATTTAATAAAAAAAACAGAAAAAAAATAAAATAAAAAACATCCTCTCAGTCCAAAGTAGCTGCAACAAGCAAGCGAGTGTCCGCTGTAACACAATTTGAAAAGAAACACATTTACTCATTAATGATTTTGGAATGGGTTTGTGGCAGATCCAGCCTAAATGCTTATGACCATACATGTGCCATATTTCCATTGTTACAATATGGATTTCCCATTATTACAGTGCATTAAAATGTGCATACAAACATGGTGTGTCTTAACAAATGCAACCAAAAAAGACATAAATGATGACTGCTTGATGACTTGGTCTCAAATTCACATCATAATATATAATTAACCTGATCAGACTCTTTGCACGAGGTTTCCATTGGTTATGATTTTTTCAGGTGGATCAAACACCCGGAAAGTACAGACTTAGCATAAAAGTCATTATTAGAGCTTACTAGAACTTGAGAAAAGAGGAAAGAAAGAGAGCGAGGAAGAAAAGACAGAAAGGCAGAGGAATAGAGAGGAATAGAGAGGGAGGGTGCGGCGTATGTATATACGGAGGTGAATATATGCCCCATCAGCAGGAAAAGGCGCTGAGTCAGCCCCACGCTGGTCTCTGCTGCATGCTAAAACACACAGTGGCAAAGCCCATTAAAAATGGATGCCGGCCGATAATCACATTCACACTTAAAATTTAATGCCACCACACTGGCGTGGACAAAGAGAAGGCCGGGCAGGGTGAGACGATTACACAGGCGACCCGTGTGTTTCCGCTGTCGAGG
This sequence comes from Denticeps clupeoides, assembly GCF_900700375.1. NCBI lineage: Eukaryota > Metazoa > Chordata > Actinopteri > Clupeiformes > Denticipitidae > Denticeps > Denticeps clupeoides. The sequence goes on from NC_041711.1 coordinate 13,885,743, forward strand.
TGACACCTTGGACCACCCTCTGGGGAAACTTGCTGATTGAGCGATGCAAGGGAGGTCAGGGGTCAAAGTTCCTAATTGTTATAATTATAGCAAAGAAAGAAGGACATGGATGAAGGGGGGTGAGGGGCTTGTTGGGTGTCAAGGTGAAGGAGATGCTCCTGATGTCCACATGTAATCCTTGACCCCCTGACATGAATAAAGAAGCACCGTCTCTGGCCTCTCTCAACCAACCGCCAGTCCGGGAGTCCATCTGCCTTTCAGATGAGCGTCAGGCTGCCGGGAAGAGCAGCGATTCGCTCAGATTATCTCTGAATTAGTCAACAGGCCAGGAAGACTGTACCTATGGGTACATAAAGCGCTACAGGAAATAATGACAATTTGCGGTGGTTCCAGGGGACACACATTTTACAGCTTTCATACAAGTGCGCTAATGATGGGAGGGTTGAATGGAAGCCGGCCCCAGCCTTTCTCTCTCTGTGAAAGCATGGGAAGCACTGGTCTCCTCTTGAAGAGCTGGGCAGGCAAAAGAAGCATTTGAGGGTTACGTGTCACTCCAAGCAGTGCTAAAGAGGGCTGGAGTTGGCCTGGAGGAGCACTTTCCTCGAAAAAAGACAAATTAATTTTCCTCTATGGCCAACATAACACTGACAGGAAGCCGCACAATAGGCACTCCCGGTGCGTGTACGTGTGTGCGTACGTCTGTGCGCATCTGCGTTAATGGAAAAGGAACCAAGGGATCCACAGGCCTCCTGAAGTCTGTCTCAACCACGCCAGATCCATCCAGGGCTATTTCCAAGGTCACATGGGTCTGGAGAAGCGTCCTCGAAACACATCGGAGGTGCTTCGTTAGCGTAACGGATATCACGCCGCTCCTGCGCCCGCAGCCCCGCCCGCCCCAAAGCCGGCCCCGTTGCGCTGTCACAAAGACGCGGGTCCTTGAAATATGGGCAGAGAAGGCAAGCAGAAGAAGGCAACATTTTCAACGATGACAAAGAACAACGGAGAGCAGAGAGGGGCGAGAGAGGCAGAGGGAGCAGGGGTGAGATGGAGATGGATGAAAATTTGCCATCTGCTCTCCTTAAACGCTGTTTCATTCATTTATACATTTGAAAATGTTTTTGTCTCCCCAACGTGCTGTTTTTCTTCTGTTGCCTATTTCTTAAGTTTGTGCATCAACCTAAATAACAGCAAGGCTTTTTTTTTTTTTTTTTTAATGAAATATTATGAACAAGTTTCAACTTCATTCTGCATTTTACTTATTACTTAAATTATGCAGAAGTCCTCTTTTTTAGGATAAGTAGACCAACAAAATAAATAGATATGTGTCAAAAGCCTAGACGTGGCAGTAGCTTTACCTATGAAGATTTTTTTCCCCCTTCCTATTATCTAGGTCACAATATGTGGAGCAATTCCAACAGATGGGTTGGACGGTATTCCCCAGGCGAACAGAACTTTCTTTCTCTCTTTCTTTCCTTGTCATTTGCTCCCTGTGTTTCTTGTGAAGGCTTCCATTAATGCCATATTTCTCCCTCCCTCTCTCTTTCATGCACACACACACACACACACACACACACATACACATGCGCATAGAGGCCGTACACAACAGCATGCATTCAAACACATCATTCAAAGAGAAAAACACACACACACTGGCACACATGCACGTGGTCAGACTGTACATGCGAGTGCACGCACGCATGCAGACAAAAGTGAAGTAGGTCACTCTCTCTTTAAGTCCTCATTCTTCTTTTATTGATTTATTAATGCACCAGTTACATCAGCGTGACAAAACATTCGTTAGCACTTTACCGACTCTGCAGCGCACTTCATCAGAGACGCCGCGTCAGGGTGCCGGGGAGCTGCGCGCTCACAGACCTTCCATATCTACAGAGACATTCGGATGTGCTGTTTTGTGGTTGCTGTGACATGGATCCTGTAAAGACCCCCCACACACGCTCACAACTCACTCCTGGATGTCACAAAAACTGTCCCCTGAAGAGGGACGGTGCTGTAGAGGCTTGTGGCCCAACTTCCACACAAAAGGGCTTTTTTTTTTTTGGCAATGAGAGACAAGGAAAGGGGGGGTCCATCCCATAATGCCGATAATACAACTCTGTCAGCCGTGGCCGGACGGAGGAATGCTGGAAGGAGGGTGTCTGTGCGAATATAATGGGCGACTCCACCTGTTTACACTTCTGCGCCCTCGGCATTCTCCGGCCGGCCCCTCTGGAGAGCCCTCCTCTCCGGCGGCCAGCGAACTGGCCTCAACGCTGCGTCCACGGGCTGAACAAAGAGGCGGCGGCGGCCAGAATTAACCATGCTGAAGAGGCCAGGAGGGCCTGAGAGTGTGAGGAGAAAGAAAACGGAAAAGTTGTTCACGGATGGGAAACGGGCAAACATGAACGCACACAAAAAAAGAACAGCAGAGTTTTTTTTCTTCTTTTGACGGGGTCAGAGGCAAGGAAACAATCAAAAGAAAAAGTGGCTGAGTTACCAGCAGAGACAAAAAAAGAGAGAGAGAGAGAGCGACATTTATTGGAAAACCGTAAAAATTGAAACCATAAATACCACCAGCACTTTAAATGTCACCCTACAATTTTTTCACTCGTCATAATTGGCACTTGTTCCAGACAGGAAATTAATTCTAACCAAACCCTTGTCCTGAAATAAATAATTAAAACAAATTTCCTATAATTCTCCAATAAAATCACGGACAATTTATCTGCAAGTTTGGTTTGGAAGCGGATGTTGTCCAGAATATATAAGAGATAAGGTTCATTCCACGAACAAGTGATGATTATGAACCTGCGTTGTTGGGAAGGGGTGTTAAGTGAAGAGGTCAGATGTGTGAGAGCTGTCAATCATGTCCCATATTAAACTTTACGAACACTTCATTAAAGTTGGTCTTTTGGTTTTCAGAAAAAAGGGGTGGTTCCTCCACTCCGATATATACAGATACCAGCAAGTACTTCTATCTTGTTTGTATCTGTTTATTTCCCTTTCTTTCTGAACAAATACTAGATGTGACATTAGAGAACACGACCGATGCAAAACATTTATTTTAGCTCTTTGAAAATAGAATTCTGCATTTCTTGCGCATTGTGTTCAAGTGACACATGATGTCAGGAAGAGAGGAGGCAGGATGGAGAACGTTGAGGACAGTAGAGGCCAGACATCCGCCTTTTGTGTGCAAATTTCCCACCATGGCTGCACCAGTTCCTTAGCAGTTAATTAAGTTGGTCGACCAACCAGGAGCATGGGTGGAGGAGGCGGAGTAGAATTGTTTTATTAGGGGCGGAGTTTGGGTTTGAAGAGTGTTTTTTTTTTCCAAGGGTCTAACGAGCTGTCCACACACTTCATGAATGAGGGCTCTGTCCCTAACTGAGCGGCAAGAGGCCAAACAATGTCAAAAGCAATTAGCGCCGGAGCCAGCCGGCCAAGGGCCCTGCGAGTGAGTGAGTGAAAGCAGACAACACACACACACACACACACACACTGCGCCCATAAGAAAGCTGGAAAGAGATTTGAGAGGACTCAGAACAAGCTGAACGCCTGAGAGGGAGACGGAAGGTGAAAGGACGGCCAACTGCCAGCCACAGATGAAGCCACAGCCGTGTGCGCCAGGCCACACACTCCCAGACTTCAGCTGTCTGCCAAGTGTGTATGTGTGTGTTTGTGTGTGCGCTCGCCAATTCAGGATCTTTCGCTGGAGTCCCGCATTGCACCGATGGCCACTTCTGCCGTCGTCTCAATTCACAACATGGTCGTCTGTTCCCAACACCGCGCCTGCTCCTCCCGATGCCCCGAATCGCTCACCTCCATTCTCCCGCTCACCGGGGTGAAGTGCCACCATTGTACCTCGCTGTGCAAGCTTTGGCACAGGCTCTGCAGATGCTCTCCGGAATCACAGGCATCGTCTGGAATGGAGAGGTGCTGCTGAATGTGGCTTTTGTTTGGTCGGCTGAAAGGAATGCTGGGATAGCTGCGCCCTCTTTGTTTTTTTCTCGCTATAAATGATACAGATGATACAAATATATATTTATTTGTCAGTGGGTGTGAGAGACATGGTGAGGTCCCTGCTGGCTGTGAGAAAGTGGCGGCCCCAGAGCGACGGGACGGATTCACATTGTTTAGTCAAGAGCAGCTGATTGGAGGACCGAAGTTGTCCCGCTGGACTCTATATATATGAAGAAGGTCACGAAGGTACTGAAGACGCCGACCCATTATGAGCTTTACAATGAATCAACAAGTTCTCTATCCTAATCTTTCCAGGTAACCAATGAAGTGAGGCAAGAATCAGGGATGTGTGGTCCCACACATCCCAGTGAGCAGGGCGCATGGTAACTGCATTATGCTGCATGGTGACAGTTCACATACAACAACACAATGGCAAGTGTTTGGTTTTTACAAATTTTCAACATCTTAATCTGACCCTACAGTCTAAATGTAAATTTAGTGACCAAAAGCACGTCTTTTACCTTTTTATAGTTTTTAGTGTAAACTAATATCATACAAATGCCAGGTAGTGTAAGGATGGGCATGCCTTTTGTGTTGCATAACAGCTGTCTGCAGGGGGAGGTGTGTCCTGTGTGGATGGTTGTGCGTGAAGATTTGGCACCTCTGTTTTACATGCCTTTTGTCTGATGGCAACGTGTGAAGTGTCAGCTGTCAGGACCGCCCACCCTCTTTGTCTTCCCCAAATGGGAGGCACCGGGGGCATTACATCAGAAACAACAGGTTCTGATTGGTCAGTGACAACTTCCTGTAGGCCAGTGACAACTTCCTGTAGGCCAGTGACAACTTCCTGTAGGCCAGGGGTATAAAGGTCTGCTCACATGTGGAAAGGGGACTCTGAGCTTTCTTGCTCAGGGGGTTTTCCATCGGAAGCCGGAAGGCTTCTGAGTCTTTCTCTCCCCCTCTTTTTCTCTTCTCCCTCTTTACTCTTTCTTCTCATTTTTATTTTCTCTGTAACCTTGGTACCTTTTTATATTCAATATTCACATGTAACTACAATAATTATTTACCGGTGTTAATAAATTAGAAACTGTTCATTTTTAACCTCTACTGTGCCATGCCTCTTTCTGCCAGGTAACATCAAATTGGAGTGGTTGAATACAGTGCTTTGTGTGGAGGGAGAAGGAGTTTTTCTACGCACTCTACTCTGTTCTCTCTCACACCACATGGTCTTTTTTACAGTAGCATTACATGACATTTAGTTGACACTTTCAAGTAACTGACTGGGGTTTGAATCTGCAAATTTTGGGCCATTTGATTCATAGTTTTTTGCCCATTTAGCCCATTTGAACACAAATAATTTGCACAGGGTCCAACAAAATGTCCACGTCTTTACAAAATTGGAATTTAAAAAAATCCCTTGCGGCTTGCTGCCATAAGATGAACTATTGTTAAGTATCTTTTATGCTTTTCTTTGGTCGGCTTTACCCTGTTTAATAAGTAGTTGAATAAATAAATGAAGCATCTTGTGATTTATTGCAGTAGCCCCCTCCTACTGTACCTGGCCTTCATCTGCATGTCACTCATTCTTTCTGCTCTTGTCTCAGCGTTTCGAACTAATAAATCCATCACATGCCACTGTGCAGGGGAGAGAAGAAAAGAGAGAGAGAGTGAGAGACACTGGGGAAAAGTCCGTCCTGTTGTTCACGCTGATCAATCATCGTATTCCCAGAATAATCACACTTTCAGGATCCCTGACAAGTGATCAGTGATGGAAGATACGCTCAAAGACATGAAGTGCCTGTAAGGGCGGAGGCGACTTGGGATGGAGGAGGGGATAATTAGTGGTGGATCGAGAGACGGTTTCCCCACCCCCATTTCTCTCCTCTCTCCCTCCCTCCCTCCCTCCCTCCCTCCAATCTCCTCCCCTTGTTTGCTAATTGGAGCCAGGTAGCGCTCTGCCAGGGCCCAGGTTACTGTAACCTTGGTGGCAGCGCCGCTGCTCCCCTGCATTCGGCTGGCTATTCATCACGGCCGAAGGAGGAGAATATGCAGCTCGGAAACGAGCGTCTGAGACAGCCTCCCAAAAGGGTAACAAATCACCCCCCTGCGTTAATCCGCCAAGGGGACCAGCTGACTGAATTATCAGCAGGCGTGGGACGCTATTGTGCGGCCATGGGCTCCAGCCTCATGGGCGAAGCCACAAACGCCATGGCACCTTCTCTTTTACTTGAGAGCAGAAATGGAGCTCTTTACTGAAATAATGTGGGTGTTTTACAGATTTCCTGCAGTGATGGATCATGCACATTTTCCCTAATGATAGACCTTCGCAGGGCCATGTTTAGTCGGCTGATGTTTAGTGAAGGTTTAGGGACGCGGAGTCAAGTTCAGTTTACCCAGGCATTTTAACCCTGAACCACTTAAAACCACCAAAGCCCATTGTGTGTTAATTCCCTGCAGTTACTGCATTAATGACATCGAAAAACACAATAAAACATAGGACCTGTGTATGATAACCTGATTCCTTAGTAGTGAGGAAGTAGTTAACATGCAGGAGTGAAAAAAAATATATATTATAAGTGTTTTTAGGAGTCTTGATATTTGTTTAATTTCAATTCATTCTTCTTTGAAATGGACATAGTGTGAAGAGTGCATTTTAGCCTTCAGCCTAATATGTGAAGGTATTTGCTATTTGTTGGACCATGTAGCGTCTCAGACACTCGGACCTGGGCAGAAAATCTCCTGCCTGTCTGCCATCTCATCGATTAGTACTTTGTTGTGTCATCAATCACCCTCATGCCACTGATATCTCAACAATAGCATAATCTCCCATGATCAGGAGCAGGACTGATTGATCAGGTATTGAACTGAAGATCTGGCACCCCGAAGGACCAATATAGACGTGAGCCAGTCCTACACCAAGAAAGGGGAGGACCCAGGCACAGGTGGATAAACAAAAAAGGTTTATTGAAATTAGGTGACAACCAAACATAACGGAACATACTTTGGGAAAGGGGGAATGGAAGTGGGGAAGGGAAGGATCAATCACACAGGGAGTGCTCCACACACAACCACACCTGAAATAAAACGCATCAAACCATGAATACACACACCAAGACAAAGACCCCTGAGTAACACAAACCCAGACTATGACCATTAAAACCCACTGCCACAGACCACACTGGGGTTTCCCTTTGTATTCCAGCCATGCAAATTCACAACACACAGACATCGTACACACACACTCACACTCACTCCTCATTCATACCACACACACACAGTGACAGACAAACAAGACCGGACCCGGAACCCTGGTGCAGGCACTCTGGGGCATGGCCTCACTTAGTGCCCTGGGATGCCAGGGATGATCGGGATGACGCTTTACTGGTGTTCAACCACAACAAATGTTGAGTATTATATGAAATACATTACATTGGCATAAACAATTAAAAAATCATCCCAAATTGGTTTTAAGAATGGAGGTAGAATTTATTCCTCTTTTAAATACAGAAAGAGGTGAGACCAGGACACAAATAACCCCATTCTCTGAGCTCCAGGGACCTTTGACCTTGCAGACACAGCCGAAGGCAGGCGAGCATCGCCCCAGCATGTCACACTCCAGAGCTCAGCTGGGAACAACAACTATAGCATGGCTCCATATGCATAGGACCTTAATCATTCCCCTCTATTTGTGTCTGTGTGTGTGTGTGTGTGTGTGTGTGTGAATACACGCGCTCTACACAATTCCCCCATGAAGCCCGCTCCACCAATTTCCAGCCTGGGCAATCACTCACTCACCACACATCTACATACAAGCTGATGAGCTCCTCCGTGGGCCTGGTCACATGACCCGCTCCGTCACGTGACCAGCCCCCGGTGAGCTTGCAGGGCTGCAGGACCAGTTGAAGGTGTGTGATTGCACGGCCGATGTGTAATCTCACCATAGGCACTGGGTCTCTTTAGGGGAATTCAATACCCACAAAATATTTCCTTTCTAGCCACATATGCACATGGCTTCATTTTCCTGCTAAACCGAGAGCCAGAATTAATTTTCCCTAACAGATGAGATTTTTGAAATAACAGATGTTATCGAATGCATGGAATAATATACGGTTCCAAATATTTTAATTTGTAAACTCAAGGCATTAAATTGAAAATATAGATCTGCCGACTCAAGTCTTCCACTGCATCTGACCTCTCCCAGAATATCCTGCTCTCCTTCCTTATATCCTTTGGCTGTTTGTTTTCTCTTTTTTTATTTTTACTGTTTCTCTCTTTCACCCTCCCTCTGGTCCTCCTGGGAAAAGTGCTGTTTTGACATAAAAAAAAAAGGGAATTACCCCAGTGTTGCCAGTTCCTGCTTCCCTCCATTCCTTCCTGCTGATATCAGCAGATATCCCACAATTCCCACACACTGGATTAAAGCCACGATGGAAACGTAGACAGATGCACTGGTCCTGTAAAGCACACTGACAAATCCAGTCTTGGGAGGGAAGGTGGCCCAGGAGAAGCACGGGTGACGTGAATAGGCTCGTGCTCTCATGTTGGTGCAGCTGTGTCATTTGAATCTGATCCATGTATTTATTCCATGTAGTTTCTGCATTAATAAACCGTTAATAATGATTTTAACCATGCTTATTGGCTAGATGGTAAGTTGACTTATTTGTATCCAGATAGCATGAACACTTTCCAAGAAAGATCTAAATGAGCTTTAAAACCTTGGCAAAATATGCGGTGAGCCCTGTCAAATATGAAATGCGCAGTTATGCACAGCATTATGCAGAGTACAATAACGACAAGTGCGAGCCCTCACTTCCTCATTTCACATGGAAAGGTCTGCATCTCTGGGACCGACCAGAATGCATTTTTAATTTCATATCAAATTCTGCCACGCCTTTGATCAAATATATGTATGTCAATAAAACGTATGTCAATAATGTGAATTCAGGAACGGCCGTAGCGCCTGCATAATTTCACGGCTTCAAGGATATGTCTATGTGTGAGCGCATATGTATACGGGCTGCTCCGTGTGAGGCTGCGTGGGGCTCGGGGAGGTGAACTCTGCGCATTGGGCGAGTAACCTTGCTTTTGTTTATTGATTTGACCTTCAGGTGCCAGCATCCACCACCTCCATACACAAATGCAGCGAGCACGGGCATTAGCACAGTGCATTTGCGTGGACCTGCGTGCGGTATGGCAGAGGCTGGTCAGCCCAACAGAGGTCAGCCTTTGGTAGGGCCGAGTTTACCATTCCTAAAGTGCCGGAACGAGGAACCATGTATTCGTTATGTGAGGGCGGGTCATTTGTTAAATCTGTTAAAAGACACGCTGAACACGGGGTGCAGGGCTCTCTTTGAGCAGCTTTCATTTGCATGAAAAAAAGGTCTTATTACCGCATGACCGTGATTTGCTAGAATGAATTAGGAGCATTGAGTCTACTTACATTTGTGTTATAAAGAACGGAAAAAAAAACCTTTTTCCATGTTTTTGCGTAACAGAATTTTTTAACATTTTTTTAGTCTGGTTAAGCGTTCATGTTCAGACTGTTAAACTGTTCATACATTTACACATTAGACCATTATGCCCGCTAATGCCATTCTTACAACACATCTATGTTGCTTGGAGCAAAATTTCTGTCACAATCAGAAAAGATATTTTAGTGACATTGTATCATAATGTCAGTTATGACTTTTAAAAACAGTTTTTTTTTTTTACGTTAGAGTGTAAATGTATCTAGAACACATTATTATCAAGTAATGTATAACCTAATGCAGTTTTATTATTATACTGTATCTTTACATACACAACTTCACCTCATAGTATAAACCTCATACAAGCACTGAAATAAAAAGCAACGCATTCTTAAATAATAGTGAATTTAATTGGTATATTGATATGATAGCCATGATGGGCCGGTGACAGCTTGCTCCGGATTTGGCTGGATGTTGTGGATTCTCGGCTCCAGCAGGGCTGGTTATCGGTGGTCACCCTGTGTCACAGCGTCCCCCTGGGAGCCCATTAAGCACTGGGGAAGCCGTTCTGTGCAGCCCAGCGGCCGGGACCTGGGAGAGTCACCGAACCCAAGACCTGGACCTCAGGCCATGGTCCCCGGCTGCCTGTTAATCGGCATCTAAATGGAGCAAATGGCCTGGGAGGGAGTAGTTTTTTGGGGGTCTTCACAGCCCAATCGACATCCTAGCCCCATGATCACCCCCAAAGGTGCAGATTGACTGATGAGCATCCAGTACAGGCCTGAGAGACGCGGTGAGGGCTGATGAACACAGAGTGGGACGAAAAGCTGTGCAAGGCAGCAGAGACAAATTGCAAGGTTTTAAAATTTCATAAGCATAATTCATGCAACTGAATAGGTTTCTTTTTATGAAAACAGGGAACACACGTATTACAGATTTCAGCATATGAGGTGATTTCTGAACCGTTCCTCTAAACCTGAAAAAAAAAAAACACCATAAACCTCTTAAACAATTATTTATTTGCAGTTGTTTCATTTGTTATGAATCTGCCTCTGGAATCAGGTTTAAAAATGCCAACGGTATTGCTGTGTAGCCAGGGGAATTATTAGGATATAAAAGTGACAAATTAGGGTGCAGACACGGAGGAGTGTGAACCTGAGACTCGCCGGATCGCTGGAATGGAGATATTTAAACACACCGAGGGAATGCAAGGCGACAAAATGATGATTTTTGCATTGAAGCGGTCTAAATGCATCTGTCGGGGACATGGATATATGTGTGGTTGGGGTGTATGTATGGCGGTTATTGAGTTTCTGTGCCGCCTCCATATTCCCCCACATACGTCGTGTGCATGTACACATTTCTGGGCGCCACGCGCCGTGTCAACAGAATCCTGCACGACGTGTTTTGCTTGTATAAGTGACTGTCTACCTGTTGTCCTTTTATTTATTTATTTATTTTTTTCACTTTTAATGCAAATTTGTATTTTAACATACACATGTGTACAAACACACACAGACACGGAGGGTAGACGGAGACCTGTGTATGGTGCGTGCCTGTGTGTGTTGGGAGGGGGCTCGTGGTGGCGGTGGCGGTGGAAGGTGGTGACAGAAATTGAGGGGGACGGGGTGGCAGCTGCAGCCTGCTCGGAGCTCTGTCAGGGGGGATGATTAATGGATGGCGGCCCCGGCTGGGCCTAACCTTTGGAGAGCCGCGCAGGACATCTGCAGAACTGTCAGCGCTCTGACAAGGACAGAGCTGAACAACCAATTATTTCGCCATCACTAAGGTGGGCTGTCAGCTTAATCCCAGCCATTCACTTAGGCAAGGACAGGCAAATTTCTCCTTAACATACACACAGCCTGGCCTGCACGGACACACACACACACACACACACACAAACATACACACAGCCTGGCCTGCACGGACACACACACACACACACACACACAAACATACACACAGCCTGGCCTGCACGGACACACACACACACACACAAACATACACACAGCCTGGCCTGCACGGACACACACACACACACACACACACAAACATACACACAGCCTGGCCTGCACGGACACACACACACACACACACACAAACATACACACAGCCTGGCCTGCACGGACACACACACACACACACACACACACACAAACATACACACAGCCTGGCCTGCACGGACGCACACACACACAAACATACACACAGCCTGGCCTGCACGGACACACACACACACAAACAAACATACACCAACATACACACAGCCTGGCCTGCACGGACACGGACACACACACACAGAAACATACACACAGCCTGCCCTGCACGGACATGCACACACAGCCTGGCCCAAATGGACATACACACATACATACACACAGCCTGGGCTGAACAGACACACACACACAAACACACACACAGCCTGACCTGCACAGACACACACATACACACACAAACATACACACTTCCTGGCGTCCCTTGACACACACACACACAAACATACACACAGCCTGGCGTGCCTGGACACACACACACATACACACACACAAACATACACACAGCCGTGCCCACACGGACATACACACACACAGCCTGGCGTGCATGGACACACACACACACACACACACAGCCTCACCTGCACAGACACACACACACAGCCTGGCCTGCATGGACACAAACATACACACACATACACAATCTGCCTGCATGGACACACACACAAACAGTGACTGATATACAGTACATGCGCAATACAAAAAAAACTCCGCTAATACACATGCATCAGCACACATAGACACACAGTGAAGCGAAAGTGAAGTGATTGTCATTGTGAAAAACTGCAGCACAGCACACGGTGACACAACGAAATGTGTACTCTGCTTTTAACCATCACCCTTGGTGACCAATGGGCAGTCATGACAGGTGCCGGGGAGCAGTGTGTGGGAACAGTGCTTTGATCAAGGGGACCTCAGTGAAACCTTGGCAGTTTGGGACTTGAACCCGCAATCTTCCAATCATGGGTCTGTTTCTTTACCAACTATTGCACCACTGTCGCATAAAGGCATACAAAAGCTGAAACGCACATTCCAACATGATTGAAATCAAAGAGGTCAAAAGCAGCTCTGAGGGCCATACTCTGGTATTCTGATACTTCAGAACATCCATGACCAAGTCTCAGGAAGACTATTAACTGTAGTGTGAGCCAGAAGAGTGGAACACTCACGTTGTTCACATTTTAATTATCATCCCACATGTGTCCCTCCACCAGCCCATTGGCTGCTGAAGGAAAGTGAAGTGACTGTCATTGTGAAACAAAATGTGTCCTCTGCTTTTAACCATCACCCTTGGTGAGCAGTGGGCAGCCATGACAGGTGCCCGGGGAGCAGTGTGTGGGGACGGTGCTTTACTCAGTGGCACCTCAGTGGCACCTCAGTGGCACCTCAGGATTCGAACTGGCAACCTTCCTATTATGGGTCTGCTTCCTTTCCTGCTAGGCCACCACTGCCCCAGCAACTATCTGTAGTGTGGCCCAGCAGAGAGGAATACTCACGTTGTTGTTTCTGCCGTGCAGTCTAGCCTCTGGCTTTGTGCACTAGCCTGAGTGTGTTACTGCAAGGAAGCATGCAGTTTAGCTGTGGTGGACGTGTTATGTGCATTTCTGTGTGTCACGGGACAAAGGAAGGGGGAGGACCCGGGCACAGGTACAATACAAAATCAGCTTAATTAAACTGCAGGACAAACCAACATCAGGGAATCTACTTTAGGAAGGGGGGAGGTGGAGATGGGGAAGCGAAGATTCTCACAGACAGGGGACAGTCCACACAAATCTATAAACACAAAACATCAAAACTGTTAACACATACCTGTGACCCTGAGTTGGATGGGAACGCTGGCATGGACCATGCTGGGACTCACCTCCACAACACTACAAAGCATCTCTCCTGACCTTATCCCCATCATCTCTCACATCATAAATGGTTCTATTACATAAATACATAAATTCTATTATATAAATCAGTTCTTCCAATCCTAAAGAAACCCTCTGCTGATCATGCAGACATCAATAACTCTTCAATATCTCAATCAATATCTCTTCTTTCATTTCATTCTAAAATCCTTGAGCACTGTGTCTACAATCAACTGTCGCATGGGTTATCCTACCACTGCTATTCCGACAACATACTCATTTCTTCTGTAAATGAACATGCCGCTTCCTAAACCTCTGCATGTCGAACTGACAATTCATCTTGGATGGAAGCCCATCGTCTAAAACTCAATCCCACCGAAACAGAACTAATATTTATTCCAGCAGGTTCTTCATCACAGCAGGATCTTGCTATCTACCTGAACAACTCTCAGATCTCTCCACCTGCAACTGTATGCTACCTTGGAGTAACTATAGACAACCAACTTCTGAACTTCCTTCTCGACTCACAGCACCAATCTTTCTCACTCACGTAGATTCCATCTTTAAAATATCAAACGGACTCGAACTTATCGGTCAACACAGCCCACCCAGAGACTCGTTCAGTCCCTAGTAATCTCACAACTGGATTACTGTAACTCGCTTCTAGCTGGTCTTCTGACTGCCATCCGGCCTCGACAACTAATACAGAATGCAGCAACATGGCAGCTTAAGACTTTTGTCTTCATAAAATACTTATTTAACTCTCTTATAGTCTGACTTATGTACAGAAGTACTTTACATGAACTACATGAACAGAAGTACAACTGAGGGAATAAATTGATTTGTATTGATAGTTGGGGTCCTAGAGAACCAATGTTACTGTAATTGTAAAATATAAGATATAATATATTTTATATATTTATTTAGAACATGTATTATCTATTCACACATTTATTCATACAGCTTATAATCATACTGTAAATGTACTCTGCAAAAAAAATACAAAATTCAGAAAAGTATATAGTTAACACAAGGAACTCACTGAAAAAGACTGTCGGTGAGCATCATTCGGGGTCAGGAGGGTCATGTTGGAGGTGAGGGGTCCTCTGTTCTATTCTGACTGACCTCTTTTTATGCACAGAGCATACAGTAATAGATAAAACAGTGTGTTGTGTACGATCCCAATTAGTGTCACACATTACAGCCAGTACGAAGAGGGATGAATAATTCAAGCTGCAGCTGTACATTCCTGATGGCAAAATTATTATTAAATTATTACTATATGTTAGTGTTGAGGTGTGTGAAACTCTAGGTGTTTGTGTATATGAGTGTGAAGTGAGTCTAAACTGTTTTATGTGTATGTGATTGTGTGAGTAGGAAGTAATTTATGTTGTGTGCTCATATGACCAGTTTGGGGATGTTATGTCATGAATCGGTCCACTCCAGGTCCGGGATTCGAACCTGGAGTTTCATGTTTGTTCTGTGTTAATGTTTCCTGATTGTTTTCACCTGTATATGATTGTATAAAGCTGCCCAGTTCATGTCTGTTCGCGGTCGGGTCATTGTTACTGCATATCTTCCCTGTCCTGTTCATCATGTATTAAACCCATTTCGTGATGTCTTACTTGTGCGTCCTTCTTCATCGTCATGTCAAGCCATCGTCCAGATCTCCTGCCCCGCCATGTCCAACATGTTGAGCTTTATGCATGGAGTCTGTTTATATATAGTGCATAATATGTACAGCATGTGTGCATATCTGTTGATGCTTTGTGTTTGTGATTCTATAGATATCTGTGTATGTAGCTGTTTTTATGTCAGAGAGTTGTTTAGTTGTTTGTCAAATTAGGTTTTTGGGTAACTGTGTTATGTTTATGTGGCTCTTTATGTGTGTGTTTAAGAAATAGCAACAGGGAGTGTGTGTATGTTTAGTTTATGTAGTTGTTTGTATGTGTATGTCTGTGTGTTTAGGTGTTTTGTTTGTGAGCATGTGTGTCTATTTGTTTATGTGTGAGTGTGTTCAGCTCTTTGTGTGTACGTGTTGTGTGTGTGTGTGTGTGTTTATTGGCAGTTGCAGTGTACCCCAGGGAGGCTGCTTTGGCTGACTGATGGGGATGTGATTGAGGCGTTTGCCCGGCGCTAACGGATGGCCTCCGTCGGCGGCTCTATTGACAGAGCGCTGATGAAGCTTCAGGGACAGAGGAGGGGAAATTAGGCAGGAATAAAATCAATTACCTTTAAAGCTGTCCCTCATCTCTGCCTCTCTGTGTGTGTGTGTGTGTTTATACGAATACATTCCTGCGTCCCAAATTTAAATCCATTACTGCAGGTCATTCGCACCACAATGTAATCTCCTCTAATAATTTCCCCCATTGAATATCCTTAATTATCTGAGTACAGCCGTACCACAGACAGACAGACTGACAGACACCTCTCCCATCCCCCAAAGCCGGAACTGATCATGCATTTCCTGCCGTCGTGAAGTCATAGGAGAGTGGGTTTCAGTGAGACAGCTGAAGGATGAAATGCCATGTCAAGCCATGTGAATCTGCGGCCTGATTTATCTGCTGTATATTCATGGCTGCGCTCCATGCTGCTACGCTACATGACTTCCCTGCGCTGGCACTGTTCAGCAGATGTACACAGCCCAAGCACCTCTGCAGCTCTGTGTTAAGGACAGGCATGGCCATGTACAGAGCAAATTGTTAAATTAAAATAAAAGGAGGGGAAAGAGGGTGAAAAAAAACACTCTCTCTCTCACACACACACACACATCCTGGGTAGATTTTATTCAAATTCGAGTGGCTGGATTTGGTCCTGAATTTATTAAGGATCGCGGGTTCATTAGGACTTTCAGTCACCTCGGATGACAGGACGTCCTGGCAGACGGAGGAGGGAGTGCTGCCTGTGTGCTAAAGTGGGTTAGTAGACCAGAAAGCAACAGGATCCGACAGACAGCAACCAAAGGCAAAAAGTGGGACAGTAAATATGAAGGAAAACGATTCATAATCTTCATCTACGGTCTGTGTATGCATGTGTGTGTGTTTGCGTGTGCATTTAAAAACATTGTGCTTTGAATGTCAAGGGTCACAGGTTTCATAGTACAGACTGGACAATGAGTGTTGTGAGACTCCCATCGAGATCTCTGGAGGACACCTTTAGCCGCTGTCTTTATGTTAAGGTTTATAGGTTGTGTAGGTCTGGGGTGCCATTCCCATAGGTTTTGTTGGCAACTTCACTGCTTTACTTGCTCATGAAGAATAATATGCATGAGAATCAATATATTTATATAATACTGAATAGACAATATAGACTTAATTCAGAGGAATACTGAGATTCGGAGGACGTGGTTCCTGGGACATGAACAGAGGCTTGTTCACAACTGCCCAGCTCACGTCTGTTGGCTTTTTAGGTGGGGCATTGTCAGAGGAAGTGTCAGATTTGTGATTTTACTTCGCTGAACAGTGAAGGTCTTGCCTTTGTGGGCTGCATTTCTGGAAGCTTGCAGCTTCCAAGCTTTGTTATACGATCCAGTCTTGCCTGCAGCTAATTTCAGCGCCTCCAGCTCTAACCTTTAACAGAATACTTCGGATTACATCATATACCCTCTCAGTTTGGACAGCTTTACCAGGTTGCTTATGTCACATCCGGTAATCAAAAGTGTCCTCCAGAGGATTGTAATGGTGTATGTTGTGTGTTAAAACGATTAAAGTTGATAACAACGCCAGTGCCTCGGCTAGGAAAAACGCATTTAATCTCTGAGGACTACGAGACTGTCTCTAGTCCATTCTTACTTTGACTGAAACAAGGGTCAATACAAGGATTTATGAAGAATTCAGCAGTGGATTTCATTTTGAGTAGATACTTGAACTTCACCACTGACTGAACAGGAGATTTTGGGGTAACACCAAAGTCATCCAAAGGATCATTTTTACAGCAACTGTAGTAGCCTAGTGGGTAACACACTCACGTATGAACCAGAAGACCCAGGTTCAAACCCCACTTACTTCCATTTTGCCCCTGAGCAAGACATTTAACCCTGATTGTCTCCAGGGGGACTGTCCCTGTAACTACTGATTGTAAGCTTTGACAAATGCCAGAAATTTGTTGACTACAATTCAGCATATAAGAATCTTCTCAGCACAGTTAAATTAGTGGAATCAGTGGGTGGCCGAAAAAACTGCATCCCTAAAACTGTGATGTAACAGGTTGCGTCGTAGGAGCTTTTCAGAAAAATCGTAACAGACACAGACTACTTCTCTTCTGAGTTCTGTTTGCCCCCACCCTCTTTGTACCGGCGCTGCTCATTTAGCATCAAAGTCAATCTTGTCTCTCTCTGTGGCTTTCTCGGCCGCTTCTCTGCCTGCCTCTGGGTCCACATCCAGCAATTAGCTTGTGCTCCTCGTGTGTCTGTTGGAGCGAGTGAGTGCGGAGGGGAGGTGATGGGGTCAGGAAGAATCCTCTCCTCTGCGATGGAGATTATGTCTTAACCGGCTGTTACTCAGAGGACTTCGCCCGTAGGCATGAATTTTCTGCACGCACTCGCAATGAGAGGCGACACCTCGGCATGCTCTCTCTCTCTCGTCCCGAGGAGTGTGTAGCTGTCTGTGTGTGTATATGTCCAGAGGGGTGTGTGAGGGTGAAAGGGACTCCTAAGTCGTTCTGATGATGCCTGTCTGTTCCAGCTTCCAGTGAACCCCTGCCAACACGTTGTCCAGGGATTAAATATTTAAAGTTCAAGATCTCCGTTAAAATTTCCTTGAACTACATGCTACTGATACAATCCCGCTCTGCAGAGGGTGGTGAAAACAGCCGAGAGGATCACAGGCACACCACTCCCAGCAATAACGGACATTTACACCACGCGCTGTCTCAGGAAAACAAAGAGCATCCTGAAGGACCCCAGCCACCCTGCACTGTCACTTTTTACTTTCCTGCCATCAGGCAAGAGACTCAGGACAATTCACACACGCACATCACGATTCAGAAACACTTTCTACCCCAGTGCCATCAGGCTATACAACACTTAAACTTAAACACTGCACTTAAATTACGCACAATCACTTTCTTATGCAACCTAGCAGGTAAAGAATCAGACTTGTAATTGGAAGGTCGCCGTTTCGAATCTCCAAGGTCCAACTGAGGTGCCACTGAGCAAAGTACCGTCCCCACACACTGCTCCATGGGCGCCTGTCATGGCTGCCCACTGCTCACTAAGGGTGATGGGTTAGAGGACACATTTCGTTGTGCAACCATCTGATGTGCTCCTGTAGCCGGGATGTTATGTAAGATAATTGTATGTATGTCGTGAACTCCAACAAAACTTATTGTAATTGTAAGCTACGGTGTTCATGTGTTTTTTTCTGTGTATTTGTGGGTGGGAACGAAAATTTTGGTTCCACATTGTTTGTGTGGTCAGGGTTACATTAATGGCGCACTCTATAGCTCACGTTCACGTGCAGTTACCTCAGTGTGCTGCGGGAGCAGAGAGGGGTGAGACGCGCGTGCAGTGTTCTCCATATCATGTGTTGTATATAGGTGTATTAAAGTTATTAAAGTTATGTCATGTTGTTGGTATTATGCTGTGTATTATAAGCGCGTGTGGCGTTGTGCCGCACGCGCGGTTCTAAAAGGGAAAAAAAGAAATTTTATTTGCCGCCACGTGTTAGCAGAAGCATGTGTTTCGTAGGATGAGAGGAGGGCCGTGACGCGTGTGATCGTTAGCCACTGACTGTACCCTGCTGTGTTCCCACAGGTATGTTAAATGTGAAATGTATGTGACGTAGCCACTATACGATCGTCGTTTTCTTTTTTTTAAATTGTATTTTTGTATTTTACTGTTGTTTTACTGTTGTTTAATGTCACTGTTGGCTCACCTGTAAATAGTTTAATATATGTCATTTAATGACTGAGTTACTGGTTGAATTCATGTGGTGGGTTTATTTATTTATTTTTTTGTTTTTTATTTAATCATATTTTACAAGTTGTATTGACGGGCAGTTGCCTCAGTGTGCTGCGGGAGCAGAGAGGGGATGAGAGGAGGGCCGTGACGCGTGTGATCGTTAGCCACTGACTGTACCCTGCTGTGTTCCCACAGAAATAAAATCTCTCTTCTGACACCAACTGATATGCATGGGTGATTGGATGCTGGTGTGCATCCGTTACATAAAACTGGTGCCGTGACCCGGATGCACCTGATCAGCCATCGCCGATCGCCGGGACCGAGTGCATGCTGGTGAAGCTGGAAGCACCAAGACAGAAGTGTTCCGAACCTACTGTGTTACGGTCTGCTGCATATCAGTTCTAATAGTGGTGTTGTGTACATAGTGAACCTTCTTTTATTTGGTTATCATCCATTGTGTAATATCAACCCAATATGTCCAGTGATAGGTTAGAAGTATCTGATGCTCTCATGTTGGGTTTGGGGCGTGGCCGAGGGTTACCTAGATTTTTAGGGGTGGGATCGCCAGGCATTAGTCATCCCACAGAGGTCCATACTTCACCAGTAGGTGACACACAACCATGCACTGAGACACCTATTGCTAGACCCAGGTTCTCCACTCCAGCTATTAGCAATGATTTTGCCACACAACAGTTATGTGACCTGATTGGAGACTCTGTCATTAATCGGTTGTTAGCTAGTCAGACCCCCGTGCAGTCATGCCAGTCACCACCGCTGGGTGACACTAGAACCGAACCTGCCAGTAAAACCCTTGATTTATCTCAAGTCAGCTTGATTGTTAAATCCAAAGTGAAAGAGCCACCCATCTTCCGTGGTGATGGAAGAGACAGCTGCTCCATCCAAGAATGGATCGACCAGATGGAAGCGTACCTGCGAAAGAAAGAGTGTGCACAACCTGAAAAAATCGATGAGATTCTGGAACACCTGATGGGCAGAGCAAAGAGCATTGTCAAGGTAACTCTCAAAAGTAACAATTCACATAATGCTACTGTCAACCCCGAAGCAATTTACTGCACCTTGAGACGCTACTTTAGCGAAACTCCAGTGTCATGCCTACCGTTGGCCGACTTCTATTCTACACTGCCCACTGCTCAAGAGACCCCTGTTGACTACTGGGTGAGGCTGAACACAGCAGCTGAAATAGCCAGCAAATATTTGGACCAACAAGGAAGCAGAATGGAGAATATGGATGCTGAAATAGCGATGATGTTCATCAGAAACTGCCCAGATGTCGAACTTTCTAGTGTGTTCAAGTGCAAACCCATAGGTAAATGGACTGTGATCGAGGTGCAGGAAGCCATTGACGAGAATCAGAGAGAGATCCAAGCAAAGAAGCTTCTTCTAGGCATGCACAAGCCTCGCTCATTCCAGGTGGCTACTGCCATGGCCGTCACTGACCCGGCTGCCACCAGCGATGGTGGGTATGCTCACGCTAATGTAGCGCAGTGTGTCCCAGTCAAGTCAAGTGATGCCAAGACAAGTGGAAGTGCTGTTACAGAGTCAGGTACGCTGGAGCGTGTTCTCAACATGTTAGAGAAGGTACTCGAAAGAACGAGCCAGTTCCCCACTGTTGCTCCAGCCAGGCCCTCATCCTTCTCGTGGGACCAGCGTGCTACCTGCCAGGTGTGTAGTGATAAGTCACATTCCACTCGTACACACTGTATGAAGGAGAATAGATGCCTCGTCTGCTTTGAAACTGGACATCAACGAAGGGATTGCCCTGGGACAACTAAACGCGCTGTCCAGTCTGTTAATCGATCACAGAACCAGGAAAACTGAATTACTCACATTCGGGAGGGGACAATGTGAGTACAGGAAAAGGGACCCTCAATACTGGTGATGCCATGTCTGAGTTTGAAGAAATGGTTGCAGCTACTCCCGACCACACGATGGTGGTGTTTCAGAACGTAATGAAATTGGACAAAGTAGACAGTCTGTTCTATGTGGATGTTATTGTGGAAAAGAAAGTCTCATTGCATGCTCTGCTGGACAGTGGATCCATGGCGTGTACTATGAGCGAAGAGGCTGAACAGAGACTGCTGGATGCAGGGTTGATCACAGCCCAGAGTACAGTACCTATTGATGTTGTCCTTGTAGGCTGTGGAGGTGTCCAAGTCCGTCCTAAGCAGGTGCATGATGTAGATATGGAAGTGTATGGTCACACAGTCTGCGTGCCCACATTAGTAGTACCCGGACAGCAGGATGAGCTGATTTTGGGCACGAATGTCATCAAGTACCTACAGTCTCAAATGAAGCAGATGTCGTCTTACTGGCGCTGTGTCGCACAGCCTGAGGCCCCAGGGAGCCCAGAGGTTTCCCATTTCATGAACATGCTGTCTGGCCTCAATCGTTGGAAAGGAAGTGAAATACCTGATGTCATTGGAACTGCTAAACTGGCCCGTGCTGTCACGCTACTTCCAGAGCATGAACATCTGGTGTGGGCTAAGTTACCGGTGACCTCCCCAGTGTCTGAAGGAAGTACCATCGTCATCGAACCACCAAGAGCACAGACCCACAAGAAGGAGGTAATTATTGGTAGAGTCATAGCTACCATGACAGGGGACAGATGGGTGCCAGTTAAGGTTTTGAACGCAGGTCACTCGCCCATAACTCTTAAACGGAACACAAAACTGGCCGATGTCTACCCATGTGTGGCTGTAGAAGACCTTGATGGGGACATCAAGCAGTCACTTGGTGTGACAGCCAAATTACATAACCAAACATTACGAGCTGACCCAAGCTTCAGCATTAGCAATGATCTACAGCGAATGGGATTGAAAGATTTGGACATCGATTCCTGTGAAGTGACGCTGGATTGGAAAATCAAATTGCTGCAATTGATCAAGAAGTACGAGAGTGTGTTCTCCAAGGATAAGCTTGATTGTGGGAAGGCTAGGGACATAGTCCATCATATCCACCTGTCCGACGACAGACCATTCAGGCTACCCTACAGGCGTGTACCCCCTGCACACTACCAGAAACTCCGACATGTGTTGACTGATATGGAGGAAAGAGAGATCATCAGGAAGTCCAAGAGTGAATGGGCTTCTCCCCTGGTGCTAGTGTGGAAGAAGAGCGGTGATCTCCGCGTCTGTGTTGATTACCGGTGGCTGAATGCTCGAACGATCAAAGACGCACACCCTTTACCCCACCAAGCGGATTGTCTGGCGGCCCTTGGCGGCAATGCCATATTCAGTACCATGGACCTGACGTCCGGCTTCTATAACGTTGCAATGGCAGAAGAGGACAAGAAGCTAACTGCTTTCACGACACCAATGGGCCTCTACGAGTTCAACAGGCTTCCACAGGGTCTGTGTAACAGCCCTGCCAGCTTTATGCGTCTGATGATGGGCGTGTTCGGGGATCAAAACTTTTTGACCTTGCTCTGCTACCTAGATGATTTGTTGGTGTATGCTCCAAGTGAGGAGGAAGCTTTGGAACGATTGGAGATGGTCTTCAATCGACTGAGTGCCCATGGGCTGAAGCTAGCTCCAAAGAAGTGCTATTTCCTCCGGCGCAGTGTAAGGTTTCTTGGTCATGTGGTAGACAGGGCCGGTGTTGCTGCAGATCCCGACAAAATCAGCGCCATCTGTGATATGGGAGAAGTGGATCTCATGAGGGATGATGCTGTCACACCATGTCAGCGGAAGATAAAATCATTTCTCGGCATGGTGATGTATTATCAAAGATTTATACAGAACTGTTCTAGAATTGCCAAACCACTCTTCATGTTGACTGCAGCTCCTAGAGGAAGGAAAGGGAATCCAAGAGGAGCTGCTTCATTCAAAAAGTTAAAACCAAGTGATTGGGGGCAGGAGCACAGAGAAGCGTTCCTGCAGCTGAAGTCAGCACTCCTGAATTCGGTTGTACTTGCACATCCAGACTTCAGTCGGCCGTTCGTTCTTTCCACGGATGCTTCTTTGGATGGATTGGGCGCCGTACTGTCACAGGCCCCAGAAGACGGGAGCAAGGCTCAACCAATAGCCTTTGCCAGCAAAGCACTTACTCGTGCCCAGCTTAACTATCCCGCTCACCGACTGGAATTCCTGGCATTGAAGTGGGCTGTTTGTGACAAATTCGGACACTGGCTGAAAGGTCACCCATTCACTGTTTGGACGGATAACAATCCACTGACATACATCCTGACAAAGCCCAAGTTGGATGCATGTGAACAGAGGTGGGTCGCCAAGTTAGCTCCTTATGATTTTAACATCCGATACATACCTGGCAGCCGAAATGTAGTGGCTGACGCGCTCAGCCGACAGCCGTTTGTGAAACCACAGGTCAGTGTGAGATTGGTGGAAGAACCTTACAGAGCATTGTTGAAGGAGGCCGAACAGCTTAAGGAAGACTTGATTCAGGACACTTTTAGGCTAAGCAATAACTGTCAGGCCTTGGTAGAACCTTCCTCCTTTGAAAATCTGCAGCGTCGTTCACTCGGCAGTGAGGAAGTGTCTGCTTTATTGACTGGCTGCATGGAGTGGAACAAGGGACCTGAAGGAAGAGTGATCTCTTGGTTAGCACAGGACGTGGAACAGCTAGTACCATCTGGTCAAGTGCCCTTGCATTCATTCTCCCTCCGGGATTTGCAGGAAAAGCAAGCCGAGGATGCTACCCTTTCCCGTATTCTTGTCTACGTGGCTCGTGGCAGAAGACCTTCACGTAGGGAGCGTGCTAAGGAGACATACAAGGTACTTAAAGCTTTGAAACAGTGGGAGAAACTGAAGATGTTGGATGGCATATTGTATAGAGCCAGTAAAGACTTTCTGACAGGGAAGAAAAGACACCAATTCATTGTTCCGTCATCACTTATTAAGGATGTTCTGGAAGGAGTTCATGACACTGCTGGACACCAAGGTCAAGCCAGGACCCTGTACTTGGCAAGACAGCGGTTCTTTTGGGTTGGAATGGAACAGGATGTTCGTGAGCATGTCAAGTGTTGTAGACGATGCGTGGTTAGCAAGACACCTGAGCCAGAAGGTAGAGCGCCCTTGGAAAGTATTAGAACCACGAGGCCGTTGGAACTTGTTTGCATGGATTTCTGGTCAGCAGAAGATTCGAATGGAAGAAGCGTGGATGTTTTGGTAGTAACAGATCACTTCACCAAAATGGCGCATGCCTTCCCGTGTAGAGACCAGTCAGCTAAGCAGGTAGCACGACAGCTGTGGGACCGTTATTTCTGTATATATGGATTCCCAGAGAGGATACACTCGGATCAAGGTGCTAATTTCGAGAGCCAGCTGATTCAAGAGCTCATGCAGGTAGCTGGAGTCATGAAGTCAAGAACCACTGCATATCATCCGATGGGAAACGGTCAAGCTGAGCGCTTTAACAGAACGTTAGGTGGCATGATCAGAGCTTTACCCCCCAGAGCTAAGCAGAGGTGGCCTCAAGTGTTGCAGACCTTGACTTTCGCATACAACTGTACAGCCCATGAGTCCACGGGCTACGCACCATTCTACCTCATGTTTGGAAGAATTCCACGTCTACCGGTTGACGTTATGTTTCATAACGTTGAAAGAGACAATAATCATGTGGATTATGACAGCTTTGTCAAGAGGATGAGAGATGACTTGAAGGAAGCTTTGTTGGTTGCACAAGCGAATGCAACGGATAGTCAACGTCATCAAGCTGAATTGTACAATCGGAGAATCAAAGGCTGCGACATTGAGGTAGGAGACCAAGTCCTTTTGGCAAACAAGGGAGAACGTGGACGCAGGAAACTGGCAGACAAGTGGGAATCTACTCCTTACATTGTGGAATCTAAGGACCCCAGGTGCCATGTCTACCATGTCAGGAACACCAGCTCGGGACATGTGAAAGTAGTTCACCGCAACTTACTCCTGCAAGCAAATTTCCTCCCGCTTGAAGTTGGAGATGAGTGTTCTTTCACCAGTGAGCCTGAAGTCAGCCAGGTGCATAGCGAGAATTCTGGAAGAACTCAATCTGTTCTAGATTCGGTCATAGACAGTGCTGTGCGTACCGTTAATTGGGTGGCTGAAGTTACCGACACAGTTGGTTGTGCTGAAGATCCACAAGTGCCTTCAGGATTGGAAGTGTCAGAACCTGTTTCCCTACCTGTGAACAACTCACCTTGTGATGACAGTGCCTCAAATAGCAACCATGATATTGAGACTGAAAGCCCGAGTGTTCCTGCTGACTCAGTTATGGTTGTACCCTCCACAACCCCTTTGTCTGATGAGATTACGTCCCAAGCAACTACTATATCCCAGATTAGGACGAGAGTAGGGAGAATAGTGAAGCCGGTAAGCCGATTGATTCATAACATGACACAGAAAAGTGTACCTATGGAAAGATCAGTTAGTGGGATTGTGAATCTCCTGTCATCGTAATCAATGTCCCATGTGATTGGCATTAATTGTAGATCCATTAAGACACACAGTTAATGAAGTTATCCTGTTCGTAGTAGTGAGTGGTGTATGGGGCACCTCTTTAGCAAGTGATGGAGGAGAACCTGGCCAGTTATCCTCTGTCATTTTCCCTGTAAGTGGGAGACATATGTGTCGCATAGTAGACGATGGTTGTATGGATGACCGGGTTCATAGCATTGTGTCATTGAGCTACTTACCTTACTGAATAAGTTTTGTGAAGTTCAGGGGGGAGTATGTAGCCGGGATGTTATGTAAGATAATTGTATGTATGTCGTGAACTCCAACAAAACTTATTGTAATTGTAAGCTACGGTGTTCATGTGTTTTTTTCTGTGTATTTGTGGGTGGGAACGAAAATTTTGGTTCCACATTGTTTGTGTGGTCAGGGTTACATTAATGGCGCACTCTATAGCTCACGTTCACGTGCAGTTACCTCAGTGTGCTGCGGGAGCAGAGAGGGGTGAGACGCGCGTGCAGTGTTCTCCATATCATGTGTTGTATATAGGTGTATTAAAGTTATTAAAGTTATGTCATGTTGTTGGTATTATGCTGTGTATTATAAGCGCGTGTGGCGTTGTGCCGCACGCGCGGTTCTAAAAGGGAAAAAAAGAAATTTTATTTGCCGCCACGTGTTAGCAGAAGCATGTGTTTCGTAGGATGAGAGGAGGGCCGTGACGCGTGTGATCGTTAGCCACTGACTGTACCCTGCTGTGTTCCCACAGGTATGTTAAATGTGAAATGTATGTGACGTAGCCACTATACGATCGTCGTTTTCTTTTTTTTAAATTGTATTTTTGTATTTTACTGTTGTTTTACTGTTGTTTAATGTCACTGTTGGCTCACCTGTAAATAGTTTAATATATGTCATTTAATGACTGAGTTACTGGTTGAATTCATGTGGTGGGTTTATTTATTTATTTTTTTGTTTTTTATTTAATCATATTTTACAAGTTGTATTGACGGGCAGTTGCCTCAGTGTGCTGCGGGAGCAGAGAGGGGATGAGAGGAGGGCCGTGACGCGTGTGATCGTTAGCCACTGACTGTACCCTGCTGTGTTCCCACAGAAATAAAATCTCTCTTCTGACACCAACTGATATGCATGGGTGATTGGATGCTGGTGTGCATCCGTTACACTCCAATATTTCACAATGACAAATACTACACTTTCACTGAATCTGTAGTGGAATAAAATGCTTAATTCATGCTCTTATTAAATTGAGTTTTATGCTGACATGTCCTTCGGTGTTTTCTGCCTGATGGGCTTCTGCCCTGCAACATGTTGTGAAGAAGGTGTCTAGTGATTAGTAGGTTTTTGCAAATGTAAGGCTGTCAAAAAGGGTTAATGCACAGGACACAGAGAGCATTGATTCAGAGTGAATCAGCAGTGGTCGTCTAATCTGAAAACTGAAAATGAACTGATTGTCATTGTGAAACACTGCAGCACAGCATACGGTGACACAACGAAATGTGTCCTCTGCTTTTAACCATCACCCTTGGTGAGCAGTGGGCAGCCATGACAGGTACCCGGGAAGCAGTGTGTGGGGATGGTGCTTTGCTCAGTGGCACCTCAGTGGCACCTTGGTGGATTGGGATTCGAACCGGCGACCTTCTGATTACTGGGTCACTTCCTTAACCGCTAGGTCACCACTGCCATCACCACCAAAGCAGCTCTGAAAGTAGCTTTTCAGAAGCAAAACAGGTCACACCCTTCAAAATAAAAAAACTTCGCACATGAAAGAAAGAAACTTGCGTTCATTAAGACATGTCAACTGTTTTGTTATCTTTATTCTGTCGGAGTGTTCCTCTGTAATCCTTCCATTTCATATTCAGCAGTCAAAGGCTTGGATTATCAGCCCACTAATTCACTCTTTGGAAAACCCAGTGTGCAAGGCCACATTTGGTCATGTGCAGTGCACTGGAGAATTGTTCACTTGTCAGCGATTTGTAATTTGTAACGTAAAATTTCTTACTCTGTAACGACTTTAATCTGTGATACGGAGCCAGTATAATATCACAGGGTCTTAATTGCACCCAGTCCAAGTCGCATTAAAGTCTCTTTAAAAAAAATCTGCATTTAGCACTTCACTGTCACACCTCTAAACACTGCTGATAAGTCAAATTAAATCAGGTTTTTTTCCTCGTCTAAATAACAGATTTATCTAATAAACCCTTAATTAGCTGCAGAATCAGCTTCAGCTCTTCTTTGTCACACCTGATCTGCTTTTGAATTGCGTCTTAATCAGCGTTTATTAAAACTGTGACACTCAAATGGTGCCGAGCGACAGTTAAAAAAAAATAAGAACCAAAAAGATAGATTCTGTCGCGCTTACCCACGCCTCTCATTGGCTCCGGGCATTTTAAACCTTATTTGGTTTGCAAAAGTGGAACTACCCCCTCCCTTCTCCACAATCTCAGTCCTGCTCTGTCCTTTCTGTCCTATCTTCTCTCTCCATTAGTTCCTTGGTTTTGCGTAGTCTGCGGTGAAGATAATGGTGCTGGAATAACCTTTGGGACGGGGGGCTTAGGATCTATGTGGCGGTCAGTGTTGAGGAGACCTGAAGGACGCCTGTTTCATAGCAAGGAGCCTGCAGAGCTTCAAAGAGAAGCCAGAGTAGACCCCAGAGCGGGAGGCGTCTGCTGGGACACGGATTGTGGAAGGGGGTCTAGTCTCAGGCCCCGATGAGACCCCCAGCTTCCATCCCTCGCCTCTTTCCTTGTCCTTGGGTGGAGGTTCTTAAGGAAAAGTGCAGAGCAGGAAAAGTTGGTGTGTGTGTGTGTGTGTGTGTGTGTGTGTGTGTGTGTGTGTGTGTGTGCGGCTGAGCGGCGCACTCTGTGTCTTAAAACACCCGTGCAAACACTCAGAGCTCTGCTCAAACACACCAGTATCGACCACGACACCCTCTTTTATTCCCTGACCATCGCTCTTTCGCTCCAGTAACTGGATTAGCATCTGTAATCCAGCAGGATGTTTGCAGTGTACTGTACAAGGTCCAAAAACGTCAAACCATCAGCAGCGACGCTGTGTATAACAGCACCAGGAGCGTCACAGAGTTTGCCGGGGGCAGGAGGGACGTTTGCAAGTGTCATATCGAGGATTTACTGTTCTAGAAGTGATACAAAAATTCCAGGCACATTATAATCTTTTAGGTTAGATGTTAAACCCTTACCCTTGTAGCCATGGGTGCTGGTTCCATATTGGTGATTAAATACTATTGAGCAGTGTTGTGTTGTTAATACGTACAGTAGTGTATAATCAGTCCTGCAGGGACTCCAGAGCTCTTTACCAGAGGGCAAAAATGGAGAAAAGAGGCAGTACACAGCGAGTAAAGCTTTTCCTGACGTGCTCGGACGTTCTGAGATAATGTGTGCTGTTCATGTGGACGGACAGACAGCATCCGGTTTCCTGAAGTGTGTTTAAATTGGAAATGTTGGACTTATTATGCTACAGAATTTAAATTTGAATTTACCAATGATGTTTATTTTAACTCAGTATTCAGTAGTTCATTAAAAATGATTCCTGTTACAACTAATTACTAGTTAGGATGTTTTTGTTAGCCTGTAGTAATTTTCAATTTAGAAAATTACTACAGGCTAATGTGACCCATGTGACCTTATGTGTTGGTGAAGATGAAGTTGAAAATACAGCCATTGATTTAGATGCAGTATCGG